>NC_092214.1:54542386-54582605 GCF_043381705.1 Parasteatoda tepidariorum
AAAAATTTATCATTTACTTATTCAAAATTTTTAAATGAAATCAAAAATAATCTTTGCTATGACTGCTACATTAGTAATAGACCTGCTGTTAAAATTTAAATAAAATTGGTTAAAAATTTGAGGAGTTATCATGTTTGCTAGTATAAGAACAGCGTTTTATATTAAAAAACCATATTTTCCATACAGCGGTTACCCTCCACATTTTGAGGGTCAGAAATTCGAACCCGTTGAAAAAAAAGGGTTTAATCATTCATAGAAAGTTGGTTTTGTATTTGATTTCGTTACTTTAAACTAATGTCTGACCAAATGAATTAATATATTTGAGGTTGGACCCTCGAACCATTAAGATTACATGTCAGTACGCAAAAATCTGATCATTGGAATAAAGTCATTTATGTGTACCGTCCTTCTTTTGCGCACTGTGCAATAATCTTTTATAAGTTGTAAACAGTGTTTATGGGTGAAATATCAAGAATCCAAACAAAACCATTTAAATTTCATTTAGTTGTCACCTGACCTTCAGGACAAAACACACCTATTAATGACGTCACATATGCGTGGTGAAGGACAAACAAAACCTTCTCTTTCATCCACCTATTTACATATGCTACAAAATGTTCCATAACCGCAACTGTTTTATTCGGACTTTTTTTCTTTCATATTTCTTTATTTTTTTAGTTCCTGACTCTTAACTCCCTTTATTGTCTTTTTATATAAGTACTTTCCTTGAGGAACAGCCACGGAACATTGTAATGAGTGATTTATGATACAATCGCGAGGGTGATGATACTGAATATCAGTTATTCTTTTTTGTTTGTTTTTCTTTAGTCTGGTATTTCAGCTTTTTGTTTTTCGCTCTTCACGCATTTTGAACGAATTGAAGCGCTTTTGCATTGTTAAGTATTAAGGCTTTTACTTTATTTTGCATTTCATTTGTATTGTAATTTATTTTTGAATTCTCATAACTATCTTACTATGTTCAGATGCAGGTTTTCTCTAAACAATTTTTGTTTTATGGATGAGATACAAAAAGGAGGAGTTATGTATGTCATATAATAGTTTATTTTATTATTTTTTATAACCGTTGGTGAACAGCCGACCAAATTTTGGGTTTACGACTGCTAATGCTCAACTCCATAGCCTTGTAATTTTGAACCCAATCCAGAAGATAAAGGAACTCCTGGATCAAGTATTGGGAGAAATTTACCTTCGTGGAGGACTTTTTGATGGAAATAATCACCATTTGCGTTACATGTATAGGAAAACCACGAAAACCTCCGCGGTTTGCCTGACGGTAAGAGGACTCTAACCCATAATCCATCTACCCCTGATAATATTTCAAGTCAGCGCTGTGGTCGATGCGAGTGGGGGCGGAATTCGTATCGACCAGCCATCGCTAGGATTCGAACCTGTGTCACCTCATTGAGCCCTCTATCCCCTGAGTTACCACGACTCTCCAATGTTAATTGAATAAGCTGGCTTTTTGAAAATAGCTGCAGTCATTTTGTAATACGTCTGGCTAATTTTAAAAGTCTTCGTTATTATTATTTTTTTCTTTATCTACACAGCCCTTTTCGGGCTTAATGCAAAAGCCGTGAGCACACATACTTTTAGACAAGTTTGCAGTGTATTTAGACTGATTTATTTCAGCTAGTTTTCTATAAGTTCAGAATAGTGAAGGTTTATTATAAAAAGTTTTTGAAGGTATATTGCAATAAACCTAAGTTAATCAGTCTGAATGTATTCATCTCTCCACATTTCCAGATTAGTCTGGTGATATGTGGGCTGATCATTTTATGCCTAAAAATATCATCAGGCCAATTAGAAAATACCGCAGACTTTTCCAATTAACTTAGCCCTTTGCAAAGTACTGGATTTTTCAATCAGCCTATGGCATTTGTAGAGGGGGAGAATAAAATAATAACGTGAATACAACTATAGCAATTTTAAAGGTACAGCCATAATTGCATTATGTAACTATATTTATTTACAAATATGGTCAAATTGTCATAATTGTAGATAAATATAGTTAAACATCTCATCATATTTCGAAAGATTGTATTCAAAACTTTTCAAATTGTGTTTATTTGCATTCATGCAAAAGTTCTACCTACAAAAGCTGGAGGAAAAAATATTTATAACGGAATTCTTTAACTTGTAAGTAACACAAATATACTTAATAAATTTGTATTCCAATTTCTTTTATTGATTTTAATTAGTTCTCACCACATCTTTAAGAAAAAATTTATCATTTACTTATTCAAAATTTTTAAATGAAATCAAAAATAATCTTTGCAATGACTGCTACATTAGTAATAGACCTGCTGTTAAAATTTAAATAAAATTGGTTAAAAATTTGAGGAGTTATCATGTTTGCCAGTACAAGAACAGCGTTTTTTTGTAAACGGTTTTGTTTTGAACTTACGAAAACTTATTTAACCAAAAGGGTCTAGATTACTTTGAGCTACGTCGGCTAAAGTAAAAAGCAACGTGAATAAAGCTCAAAGCAAGTTCAGAAAAAGACATACCATAGTTTCTGTTCCCTAGGCAAGAATCTTTTTCAGTATCTGACCACCAAATGGCATTAGAAAAGTAAAAGGATAAACACGTGAAAAAGGGTTTAACCAATGAAGGCAGGCGAACAAGTTTGGACAAGACAGTAAGAAAGGGGTGATAAGAAACAGATGTAAAGAAAGGAGTTTGGTTGGAACCTCTAGGGGCAAAAGATTACATTTGTTTTCCATATATTGAGAAAAGGTAGGATACTAGAAAGATCATAGATTAAATTATTAGAATTTTTCAAAACATGGAGTGATTCTCAAATATCTAGTTTGGTAGATGAAGAGCAGTGTTGAATAATTTTAGCAGAAGAAAACTCAAACCTATGATTCGAAGTACGATAGAAGAGCGTTTGCCTTCCTGAGGTAAGAAGGATTCAAATCCCAGCGATATTTGGTCCATACGAATTCCACACTCGGCTCTCACCAACCACGATGCTGGCGTATCCTCAGTGATATCCTTATCCTCAGTGGTAGAAGAATCATGAGTTAGAGTCCTCTTGCCGACAGGTTAACAGTGAGAGGTTTTCGTGGTTTCGTGTAACGAAAATGCTGGTTAGTTCGTCCAAGAAGGCAAATTTCTCCCAATACTAAATCCAGGAGTACCCTTGTCTTTTGGATTGGGCCGAAAATTGCAAGGGAGTTGAACTTGGTAGTCGTAAACCCAGAATTGGGTTGCTGTTCAACGACATTTATAAAATAAATCATACAATAGACTCCACTGACAGGAAATTTGATAACATATATAATAAAATTTCTTAATTAAGCTGAATCAAGGATTCGTTTTTTAAAATTTTACAGTGTTGTTCTCTCTTAAAGCCAGTTGTAAACATTTTAATCGAGAATATACATTTTATAACATCTTATGAAAGTTATTGAAGATTAGAGTAAGTGTTAATTGACACCAAAATGAATTTTTTTGAAAAAATTATTATAACTGCTTGATTTTTTAAAAAAAAAAAACTAATTCTTTGTTTTTAAAGTCTATAAATATGAATTTACTAAATGACGGAATTGCCCATAAATTAAGAAGACAAATGAAAATGTAATTGTATGACTATAAATAGTGCTTTAGCTTAATAAGTTTTTAATGTAAAGGCTTATAGTTTTATAATTTATGAAAATGATATGGAAAAAAAAGGAATCGATATTTGAGTTAGGAATTTTTGTATTTCAGAAATATATTCTTTAAAGTATTATTTGCTAACAATTGATCAATTTTTTTCTCTTGTGTCGTTACACTCGGTTTTTAAAGTACCATAGGTCAAGGTATTTTTTATCATGAAATTTTCGTCACGACTGTTTTGTTTAATAGTTTCGCTCGTGAGTAGAAGATAATATTTAATTTCAAATTGTAGCTGCTTATTTCGTTTTTTTTTTCATATTGTGACATATTCTAATAATAGCTCAGAAATAATGAACTTAAGCAGTTCACATGCTTTCAAAAGGTCAAAAAAAGCTTTGGTTACATTTATAATAAATTTAAAGCGCTAAAAGTTACTTAAAATATGCCTGGTTCACAAATTCATTATATTTATTTGTAATAATTTGATCGAATACTATTGATTAAAAAAATGCGTTTAAGTATAAAAAAGCGAATATAAAAAGTTTTCACCACTAGGTATTTAGAAAATCTGTTTTGAATACTTTCATGATTTATTTTTAAGCTCACTGAAGTTCATAATTATTTATGACGATTAGTTATAGTAAAACTTCAGCGAAACAAATTTGAGATTTCTTAATAAATTTTTTAATGAATTGAAAAAAATAAAACAAAAATTGAGAGGATTTTTCTTTCTATTTGTATTAAGTAAAATGGTGAATGGTTACGATATTGATCATTGCGTGACCCGTGGGTCATATATGAGTGTAATAGTTAAAATGATGCTCTCAATATTATTCAATCATGACATGGAATGTTTTCCATCGTTTTCATAAACCGATTAGACGTCACCCTTCATTTTTTTCTTTGTTCGAAATTTCATTTTCAATACTGAAATTTTTTTTAAAAAACTGAAATACATGTTTTTGCACGCATATGCTGAATATATCTATATTTGTTTCCCGGTTAGTTCATTTTTTCAAAAATGATGAAACATCAACTACATTTGATGAATGGATACTGAATCGTTCTTTGACTATAATGCAAATTAAGCACGCAATTTCGTAATTTTTTTTCATAAAATTCTACGAAAAGAGTTTTTTTATTATGTGTGACTTTCACCTAACCTTATAAATGAAAAGTATTCTATTAACTTATTTGTTACATAAAAAACAAACAAAAAAAGTAGTTGCCCTTGATAAAATTATTCCGTAAAAGTGACATTTGTTGAACTAAAACTTTATAACAAAAAGTGATGTTTTTTGAGAAGTAGTTGTTTGAGTTGAAAAAAAATAATGAAAATTTAATTCAAACAAGATTTTTGAATTAATAATGTTGAGGAAAGGAAATAAAACTTTCGATACTATTTACTATCTTACTAATTTTTATAGTGTAATAGTTTTTGTGTTTTAAAATTGTTTTCAATTCTCCAAGAATTATCTTTTGGGTTCATTATTTCAAAATTAAAAATAGAGTTAATATCGGTTGAAAATCTTGAAACCTGATATCAATAAAGTAATATGACGAATCTTAAAACGGTGTACATTAATGCCACAAATCAGTTGTTTGGGGGTAAATAAGATAGGTATTTTTAAAAAATATCATTGATATATTAATTACTGATCATGTATAATGTATGAACAATTAGATAATTATTGATATTAAATATCTTGGATTTCAATTTCATAACTTCGTAAAAAAAATTAAGTTTCATTTGACAGATAAAATTGCAAGTGGTAAAATAATTTTTAGAGAGTACTTAATTTTAAAATGTAAAGCAAGTTTGAAATACGTGCCATTATTATTTGGCGAGTATTTAATAAAAAAACTGTTACTCGAGAATCAAAGGCATTCTTGCAAAATTGTAAATCAACGTATTGTTTTTTTTAAGATAATTATTGGTAATAATCATCTTGAATTTCAATTTCAAAACCTAGTTCAAAAATTGAAATTTTACACGACAGATAATGTTGCAAGTATTAATATAATTTTTAGAGAATTTAATATAATTATAATAATTTTTAGAGAATAATTTTAAAAATTAAAGTAAGTTTGAAATTCTTGCCGCTAATATTTAGTGAGCATTTGGTTGCCAAACCGTTACTAGAGAATCAATAATTACTGGAGAATCAAAACTACTGGTTACTGGAGAATCAAAAAATGTATCCTAGGTCTGCTTTTCCCTGTAGTTATTTATTAATTTTATTCATTGTTTTAATAAATAGCTATTAGTTCAATTGAAAAATTAGGAGAATTTTGAATTATTTTTTTAAATATTTTAAAAATAACACTTTTGTAGAAAATTTACAACGAAGCATCCTGTGCTTAGTGCTTCAGTAGAGTTCAGTATAAAGGTCTTTTTTCAAGTAGATAAATGGAAATTCTGCTTACATTAATGTATTCGAAATTAGAAAGAATTTTAGAAAGCATTGTCAGCTAAAATTATTTATTTTTTAACTGAATCTTTGGGCTAAAGCATGCATTGACTTTTAAGATAAAAGTCAATAATGAAATGAATTTTCATATTAATCAATTTTAAATATAGTTAAAGCTTAATAGAATGTTAGAATTTAGAGACGTTATATAACGATGTTTCACAAAAACTGTTTAATTTTCCGTGTTGTTTGCAATAAAAACTTCTTTTAGCAAATATGGTTTCCCTAATATGGTTTCCCCAATTTCAAAATATGTTTTTCATTTTTCCAAACAAAAGAAAGCACTAAGTGAAGGGATGGTTTATTTGTGATTAAAAAGAAAACGACTCAATTTAAGTACTGCTCATTTAAGCTGTTTATTGCAGACAAACAAATTAAATAAAATTCCCAGGAACCAGGGAACCAGCACTAAGTGAAGGGATGGTTTAGTTGTAATTAAAAAAAAACGACTCAATTTAAGTACTGCTCATTTAAGCTGTTTATTGCAGACAAACAAATCAAATAAAATTCCCAGGAACCAGGGAACCAGCACTAAGTGAAGGGATGGTTCATTTGTGATTTTAAAAAAAACGACTCAATTTAAGTACTGCTCTTTTAAGCTGTTTATTGCAGACAAACAAATCAAATAAAATTCCCACGAACCAGCGTGTTCCATAGACTCACCATAATGTTATAATCATTCCAGATATTTGCCAGCAAAGAGATTATAACCAATAAAAATATCTACAGAAAACCTTTGTGAACACTTTTTGCATACTTTGTAAGATTTAATACACGTTTGTTTAAATTTAGCTAAAATATAAAGTGGCCATGACTAAGTATTTAGTGACATAAGAGGAAAATATATGAATACTCTATTTATGTTGTTTCATGGTTGTGGAGCGTAGTAGATGCGGTAATAAAAAAACATTTTGAAACCTTACTTTCAATGGTAAGTTATCGATGTTAAGACCACACACTGGAAAACAATCTCGCAATTTTGTTAAATTGAGGGAAATTTCAAAGTTAGTTTTGGTTAAAAAAGAAATTGTTTTAGTCTTTTTTTTCAGCAAGTACCTTTTCAGAAAAATATAAATAAAAATCTGCGACACAAAGGTAATGGCCATAGATTCATTTTTCTTGGAACGAGCTTAATGTAATTAGTAACACGTAATACTTAAATTATTACGATTATTTTAGTTTCTGAAACGTTAAAACCTTTTCTAAGTTTTCGACAAAAAAATCCAATTATTAAATCCAATGTAAGTTCAAAAAGTTTCTTTTAATTGTTCGTAATCTTAAGTTATTTATTTTACAAAGCTTTAAAATTATATAATATGTTCCGGACTAATAACATAGCTCCTCAACATGTATATAGTTTTAAAGAATTTGACCTTGAAATTATCAGTTAAGAATTTGTTTGAAGAAAAGAGTAATGCGTTTTGTTATAAAAAATATCAATGGCCTACTTACGTGCTTTAATATTCTTAAAGCTGGTTTTTTGCATTTTGTTTAAATATTTTAGGATGATGATAGGCGTTATTTGAAATTGGAGAAAACACTTCTTGATACATTTCTATTGGAGAAAGAATTGTACACATTTCGAGTTTTTATTAATTAACACTTTCGAGTTTTTATTAATTTATATGGAAAAATCCTCTACCGTGTTTTCTTTTTATTCAGTGTTTTGACGCCGAACAAGGTGCTTTATTTTGGTACCGAAATCATTTTATGCCTATTTTCAGTCATATTATGTATGCTTTTTTAAGCTGCTCAATTTTTTTTTTTATTTAAACCAAAAATAACACACACCTCAAAAGCCATTTGTTATAATATTAAACTGAAGAAAAAACTTCCAAAGCTTTTTATAAAATAAGTCGAACATATTTCGAATTAAACTAAAATGCTCTAAATTATGTAGTTGTGATGTTACTACATCACACTTACGCCGAATTGTTTTAATCTTAATTGCTTTACCTCAGTATTGTTGCTTATTATTCGCGATGAAAATCTTTTAAACGAATGAGTTCAGTTATTTTAGTTTTGGTTCTCCTAATCGCTGTGGCATTTCTACCTTTAAATTGATTGTTGGTTTAAGGGTTGAAATGCCACCGTGGTTATGAGAACCAAAACTAAAATAACTGAGCATTTTGGTTTAAAAGATTTTCATTGCGATTGAGCGCTAGTGTGTTGTAGTTAGTGGGAGCTTGAAAGTTATTTACTATCTTTTAATAGCCGATTTATTGAAAATATATTAATTTTTATTTTTGAATCGCTGAGAAAAATGTGTATTTTAAGTTATCATATGACGGCAAAGAAAATAACTGAAATATTGGCTGTAATAAAGTCTTTACTCACAGTAAAAAAATTTGTTATCTAAGTTTTAATTTGAATAATTAATAAATTGTTTCAAAAACCATGTTACGATAAAAATGCATCCAGACCTTACAAATTGTTTAAAAACTACGAAATTCTAATTTTTGAACATCAAGTGTTATTTTGAAGTTTAATCTAAGAGGAATATTTTTTGAATTCGTTATAAAAAAAGGAAGTATTTTAAAATTTTAATCCAAAAATTGCAGTATAGTGTTGACGAAGGGTTAAAAAAACGACTAATTCATATTTGAAAAAATCATAATTTAAAATATTTGAATTATATCAACACACATAATTTATTAATTTTAATTTGCTAATCAAAATACTAATATTTATTAACCAATAATATTTTAAATCGAATTTAGACTAATATATGTTATAATAATTGTCTATTTCTAAAATTACGTCTACAGTTAGATAAATTGATTAAAATATTGCTTTTATTTGAAGAGTTATTATTTTTTATACTCAGTAAGACTTTTTTTTAATATTATATTAAGCTACTTAAAAGTGTGTACTATATTACGATTTAAAAATGTTCGTAATTACATCGGGTTTTATCTTTTCAGTTTAAATATAAAAAATTTTATATCGAAACATTATGACCCTATTGTGAGCAGTTGGTTGAATTATTTAGATTGTTAAGTATGGTTAAGAAAGTAAAAGCTTATCATTGTTTTACACGTAAAAAATGATAACGAAAAATAAAATACTTCGCCTTGAAAGTGCTTGACTAGTTAAAGGAAAACTGATTTCAAAATTGTTCAAAAATTCAAAAGATTCAGCCATTTTGAAAAAATACACAGCATTAAATTACCACTTTTGATTCAAATTTCATTATTTAAAAAATATTTATATGAAAATTCTAATCATTTTCACTTTGAAATAACATTAATCTATCAAGTTTATCTATTATCTATTAATTTTTTTGTTTTTAAAATTTACAACACTTAGTTTGCCATATCTTAGTAACTGAGTTTCCAATTTCATCAAATTTGAATAAATAAGGTGGGTGTGGCTTCTATTTGAAGTGAAATGGCCCAAATGCTAAATACACGTTTCATTGTTCCAGTTTTGAGAGAGATATCTAAGAAAACTCAAAGTACCCTGTGTCATTTTTAAATGATTAGCCGAAAAAAAGAATATTTCAGCAAATTTTGCATAGCAAATTAAAAATCAATGCTTAATTTTTGCGTTAAAATGAGCTAAATATCACTAAATATGCTGGGTGTTCAGTAAGGACTGTCTTTTATTAGTATTTTTAGAATCCTTATCTAAAATGAAAACAAAAAAGCATACTTATTTTAGGTTGAAAGTCAGTATTGGAAGAAACAAAAACGTTATCGAAATCTGACTATTCACAGTTCAGGAAGGCGAATGTAATAAACACCAAAACAGGTTTAATTGGAGATAAGAACTTGAAAGTGCTTATAATAATCGTCTTTTAGGCCAGAACACAACTTTACCGACCTTCTGGTATCAACCGCGAACTCTTAGGGGTGTAATGGTGTAACGTAGCATACCTCCTCGTGGTGAATGCTGGGTAATGCTAAATCTGATGTACCTTTCGCCGAGCCCATGGTCTAATGATTTAGTGGCCAGACAACTGGGATTTGATAATAATTACAATTCTCTTTTAACTCCTTTCTGTTTCCACTCGTAATCAAACCTGTCTTGTTTCTTATGTACGCCTGTAGTTTGTTAGATTTCGATAGCACTTTTATTTTTCTCTGGTTTAAATCAGTGTTTCCCAAAGTGTGGCACGCGTACCCCCAGGGGTACGGAAACATTTAAGAGAGGATACGCATTCTTATGCGAAATATCTTGTAACAAACGAAAGTATCAAAAGATTTTATTTAAAAAAAGTTAACCATGAAAATTTACTATAACGTATTTTTCTATTGGCTATTTTTTTTTCTTTTTTTTTTTTTGCAGAGTTAACAGTTAATAATTAGTGGTGTCAACAGTCAGTTGTGATTGTTAATTTTTGTGCAATTTTTTTGTAGTCATTTTGAAATTCATTCATTTATAAAGATTCTGAAAATACAAACTAAGAACTGTCTATACGGATTACTCTAGATATTGAAATTTTCGCTCCTCTAATCAGGACGTATCAAAGCATCGTATGACGAGTCTATGCGTATTATTTTCATCTGAAAAGTTAAAAATGGCATCCATTTTATTAATAAGTGTGAGTAAATCTAAAAACCACTGATGTCTTTCCTGTTTTTTTATTTTATGATTATCATGAATGTCTTCCGTTGTTGCTAATCATTGCGGTAAAATAAAGCTAATAAAGAAAACTTTTCTTGCATTCTTTGTCAAATTATATTATATGTAATATATTAATATAGATATCAATATATATTAATTACCTGTTTATTGAAATTTAACAAATGAAAAATTTATACTTGAACTAAAAGTTCATGTCCAGTTATTGAGAGAAATAGGAATTTTTTTTTTGATCTGGATAAATTTGATTTATGAAATTCACTAATTCATTTACGAAGCTCAATTCGTTATTTTAAATACATTTATTATACATCATTAAGAAGACCATTATTTTGTTCTATGGTTTCTCAATTATCGTTTTGCAAACATAAATTCTTATAAATTTATAAAACTTTCTAGATCAAAAATAAAAATGCAGGTTATGTTTAAATAGAAAATGTATCAGTTAAAGAAATGTATCAATTATTTTGAATGTAATAAATTATTAAAATGTAAACAATAATTAATAAGCTTATTAATTGATTTACGAAGCACAGTTCATTATTTTAAATACTTTTATTATGCATCGATAAAAAGATGATTATTTTATTCTATTGTTTCTCAATTATCATTCTACATTTATAAATTCATATAAATTTATAATACTTCATAAAAAAAATTTGAAAATTCATCAATTTAAGATATGTATCAATCAATTGCAAGCAATTGCAATGTAATTGAAAAGTATCAAATAATTACTCAGATCATTAAGCCATTTACGAAGTTCAGTTCGTTATTTGGAATACATTTATTATACATCACATTAAAAAGCTAATTATTTTATTCAATGTTTTCTAAATTATCCTTCTATATTAATAAATTCATATAAATTTATAAAATTTTAGAACTAAAATGAAAATGCAAGGTAAGTTTAGATAGAAAATGTATCAATTAATTGAAATGTATTGATTACTAATTAAATTGACTATAATTGTTAAACTCAATTATTTATTTACGAAGCTCTATTCATCATTTTGAATACACTTATTAAGCATCATTAAAAACATCATTATTTTATTCTATAGTCACTCAATAATTATTCTACATTTTATTAATCATATAAAACTGTAAAGCTTTTGGAACAAATAAAAATGCAGGGTAAGTTTAAATTAAAAATGCATCAATATTTTTATTTATAAGGAAAACTACTTACATTTATTTTTGTGTTTTCTATCTTTTGCGTTTATTACAACATTTTTTTATAAATTATTTTAATCAGCTTCTATTGATACGCTTACACTACAACAATAAGTCATTTTAAATTAAAAACTAAAGTGTGAGCAGCGTCAAATAAATCAAATAGTCGCGAAAAAGTATATATAAAAACAAAATAATAAAAAAATAAATAAATAAATGAAAGAGTTCAACTGAGACTGTTGCCGTCTCTTTTTCTTCCTATTACCTTGGCCATCAAGTTGATCAAGCCTTGAATTGCAGACTGAAGGTCGCTTATTGAAATTCGGTTGATGATTCAAAGCTTAAAATTCGTATTTTTGTTTTATAAAATTAAGTGGTTAATATTTAAATTGAGATTTATAAAGTTTAAAAATATGTTCGATGAAATAATAACGTCACTATAATATCTTTTTCTATTTTTAAATAGTGAATGGAGTAAAGTTAAGGCTTAGACAGCTTTGTTAATTTATATATTGTTTTGAATATTGTTTACATATTGTTATGACTAAGAAACATAATTTTAAGTAGCACTCGATATTATTTTGCTGTCTGAAAACAGCATTGTTTCCTCTTGCAAAATAACCACTTGCAAAATTACCATTACCACCACCGATTCCACTTACAATTTTTGAACAATTGTGTGCAACAGTATTTAGAACTTCTCTTATATATTGAATGTTTAAAAATTACATTTATATTGCTCAACCAATATTTCTCCACAATTTTGAGCAAATCTTTTATTTTCAGTACTAAGCTCGAAAAATTATGCTTGTTCTTATGAATTTAAGAAAGCTAAGAAGCCCTGAAAAAATTATCTCAGACTTTAGTTGCTCCCAAAGAGGGATTTTATTATTTTTATTATTTATTTATTTACTTTTATAATCAGTATGATAAATGAATAAAATATCACTAAAATGGTACAATTTCTGAAAAATTTAGTATTTCTTCATTGCGTGATTATAGAATCTAAATTCACTAAATATATATTAGGTGTCCCAAAAACATTTTTTTTATATAACCGTCGTTGAACAGCCGACCCAATTTTGAGTTCACGACTATCGATGTTCAATTCCATAGCCTTGTTATCTTCAACCCTACAAGGAAACTTCCAGCATTAGGACAAACTAGCTTTCGTGGAGTATTTTTTTGACGGAACTAATCCGTGTTTGCGTTACATGGAGAGGAAAACCTTGAAAACCTCCCACAGTTAACCGGAAGATACGAGGATTTTAACCAATAATCCATCTACCACTGAGGATATCTTACGCCATCACTGAGGTCGGTGCGAGCCGGGATCAGAATTCGTATCAACCAGCCGCTGCTGGGATTGGAACCTGGTCACTTTATTGGGAGGAGTGCGCTCTATCTCCTGAGCATCTGTGGTTCTATTATCGCATGTCTGATGAGTCAAATATTTTCAATTTATATTTATAATAATAAAAGTTCAGATTAAATACTTATACCGCTCATTACTTACACGTATTTAGCCTATCCAATAATAAGTTAAAGGTGGCTACAATCCTAAGCACATTTTAATTTACCCAAATGAACTCAGATAAAATTTTTATCGTCAACTAGTTCAAACAATATTGATAAAAAAATACAAAAACAACTTTAAAAAAACTGGTATTCACAGGGATTTTCCTTAGTACGATTAATAAATTTTATAAGTGTGAGGTCAAAATTGTCAAGATATATCATTTATCCCTGACCTTTTTTTTTCTCCTTCTGTGCATCAACTTGTAGCGTCACTATATCAAAAAGATCATCAACAAGAGAGTTATGTTTGTGATATGTTCTGCGATAAATTTGTTGCTCCATTTCTTATTAAAAATGCCTTACCATCAGCAAACTTTCGTCTTAGGGCACTGAACTTCATATTGGCATGGTAAACACTACGCAAAAGAATTACCTTGATTCTTTGAAAATAACCAAAGGCTCAAAGATGATTAAATCAGTTTATTTTGACGCAAATAGCTTATATTTATGTTTTATTTAATATAATAATAAATTACAGGCAAGCTTATTAATTGTATCAGATGTTATGCCAGTAGTGACATTTTTATTTAATTTTAAAAACACCATAACATCAAGATATAGCAGTGCAGCGAAAACACGCAGAAGAAATTAATCTAATTATTTTCTAGCCTCGTTTTAATTCTATTATAGTTATTGACTAAAGGCTTAAAAATGATTACATCCGTTTACTTTGATGTAAATATCTTATATCAAAGTTTTATAATGCAATAAATTATAAACAAGCTTATTAATTGTATCAATTGTTGTATAATTATTTTAAAACCCCCATAACATTTCGATATAGCTGCGCAACGAAAGGACATGGAAAAAAATTAATTTAATTATTTTCTAGCCCCATTAATTATTTATTTTCTGTAATTATTTATTTTAGTATAATATTAATTATTTTCTAGCCATTTTAATTCTGTTATAGTATTTAATCTAAGACTTAAAAATGATAAAATCAATTTATTTTGATGCAAATAGCTCATATTTAAGTTTCATAATGCAATAATAAATTATAGACAAGCTTATTAATTGTATCAGTTGTTATGTCATTCATGACATATTTATGTAATTTTAAAGCACCATAACATTTCGATATAGTAGTGGAATGGTGAAACTTTGAAAAAAAATTTATCTCATTATTTTCTGGCCACGATTTAATTCTATTATTATGGTTCCTTTTTTATTGCTAAATATTATGAAAAATAAACGTCTTTATTAAAACTATCCTTCAATCGAAAGAAAGATTGGATGACTTGAATATAATATTCTTTGATAATAGTAATATTTGGTTTATACCAATGAATCATAGAAAGTTTTTTAAGGCGTTTTAAATTGCATCTGGCTTTCTAGTTTTAAATTTAAGCTTAAACTTACAATGCAGTAATAAAGCATAGTCGTGTTTATTAATTGTGATAATTGTTATGAAAAAAATGACATATTTCAGTCATTTAAAAAATACCATTACATTTCTTTATAATGCTGCAACCAAAATGCTTTGAAAAAAATATAATATTTATCCTTCAATCAGGAGAAAGTTTAAGGGGACTAAAAGATAATATTTATAGATAGAAATATTTTAAAGAGGTTACCTGTTTGGTTTATTCCAGCAAACCGCTGGAAATCTTTTAAGGCGCTTGAAATTGAATCAGGCGCTAAAATTGCTCCTGCCCTGTATCCTGTGCTGTCTTCTAAATATCCAAATTTTTGTAAGTAAAGCTGAAATAAAGAAATGTTTTAGCTGCTACATGCTACAGAATGTCTTGTTATATTAGAAATAATGAATATAATTACATGGCAAAGGGGGCTAGTGGGAACAATTTTTTCAGATTTTTCTAAAAAAGGTTTTTTTTCTCCTTATTATCCTTTTGTACAAAATTCAAACAATTACTTTCATTTTAAAAGATACGTAAGCTAATTTTGATGTATAATTTTTCAATAATCTTTTTTTAAATTGTTTTTGTCTATACAAGCCTCGTGGTATGGGATTAGTGTGAAAATCTTATAAAATGTATTATTGAATTTATTATTACTTAAACTATTATTAGGATTCCTATTTAATATATTTTTAGGCTCATCAGTAATCAACATTTTGAATTAAAATTTCCAATGTATCAAGCGTTAAAATATATCAAACGTAACAAATAAAAGTTCAGAATATACATTAAGAAAAAAAGTATGGTCAAATCTACTAGAATATGGTAAAATGTACTGTATTTCTGGCTCTGTGGTAAAACCAAAAAGCTCGGTAATTTTCACCGAAGCGCTTTAGTAATGATTTAGGTAAAATTAACAGTAAAAATGGTATATTGTAAAATTCGGTAAATGTGGTAAAATTTGGTAATTTTATCATGATACCTTAGACCATGACGTGAAAAATATTTATTATTCTGTTAAATTTTTTATTTTTGCATTTTTTACTAAATACGTAGTAATTATGTGGTAATTTTGAAAGTCAGGATTTATAGTAAATCGTTACCACATGAACGGAAAAATTACCAAATGAATGGTTTAAATACCGGATTTTTTTGTTTTATTAACCAGAATTTTTTTTTCAGAATTGTTTTTGTTATGCATTACGGTAATTTTGCTAGAATTTTTTTCTCTGCATAGGAAATGCTAAATATTAAAACTAAAAAAGTATTGTTTTTACTGAAAAGTCGTTCTTTAAAATTGGATAAAAATCGTAGATCCCTGTAGTCAGTGGTAAATCATCCAAGATGCGACTAAAAAAACAAAACTTAAAAATTTCATGCTGGAGTCAATAAATTTTTCTTCTGACTAAATATTTAAAAAAGGAGAAAAAACATAAAATATGATTTAAAATTCATTTCATATACGTAGATGAAAAATACTGTAAAACATATATTACTTCGTGATACTTAAACTAGTTTCATAATTTATTATTTCAAATTTATAAATTATTTTTGAAGTTTATAATCGGAACATTATAAATAGTAAGTTAAGTACTTATTCTATAATGAAGTTTCGAAAACTAGTTATTTTAATTATTTTAAATGAGTTAAGTAAAATTTTACCATGATGAAAATAAGTTTTGAAATCAAATAAGCTAAATATATATTATTAAATTTTGAATCATTTTTTTAGAATTTATTAAAAATACTTTTACATGATACTAATTTTAAGAAACGCAAAAAACTTGAATAGCAATACAATAAAGATGTATAAAAAATCTATGCAATATTAGCTATATGAAAAATCAAAGTATTTTGAACAATTGAAGTATGAATTTGTTTGCGCATTTTAGGAAAAAAATATTTACTTCAATCCCGCTGGTATTTGGGGAAAGGTTCTATACATAATATCTGACGAATTATTTCAAACAACAACTTACTCTTCCATTGATTATTTACTATTATACAAGCGTTTAAACCACTGCACCTCAATTGAATCATGATTATATATTAGAAGTAAAATAATTAAAGAAATGAAAGAAAAACTCAGTTTTTGATGTATTAAATGATTTTTGGAAAGCTGTTAGGTAGCCACTTGTCAATACTTACTCGTTTTTTTTTTTTATTTCAAGGACATGACAACAAACAAGGATTTACCTTGTGCCAAGCCTTTTAGAATCCATCCCTTTAGAATCAACAGGTTTTAATGCAAGGCTAGATGGAACACCGAAGAAGATAATAAAATGCCACAATGGTGGGCAAACGCTTTTAAAGTAATGCAAGAAACAATGAATTTCAACTTGTATTCTTTTTCTTCGGGCGTTACGCTTCTGTTGAACACTGCTCTACACTTACTAACACCTTTGAAATGTCGAATTCAATATTTTCCAGTAGAATTAACCGTACAATTAATGTAGTTTAGCTGAATGAATTATTTTTGTTTTATGTCATTAGATTACTTATCATTAAATCATAATGACATTTCGTTTTCAGTAAGTTTCCACCAGTCATTTACTACATATAAAAGTGTTATTTATCATTATTTCTTGCCATAAACAATTTACATATTTCGTTTTATATCTATTTTAAAAATTGATTTTAATACATATTTTATGGGCAGAAATTCCAGGTGAAAAGTTTTAGCTCAATTATTGCACTTGTAATCCTTCTTATGTCATTTCAATGAGACATTTTTATAATTTTTACTTTAAAAAAAGACAAATTGTTTTCTAATAAATGAATAAGCTACAATAATCATTAATGAAATCGTACATTTTTGTAAGATATTGTTTTTTTTTTAGAACTTTTTTTCGATTTTACAGTAAAAAGAACCAAAGATGTAGATTTTTAAATTCAGTTGTACAAAAATTAAAATTAGGGAACAATTTAGAAGTAAGTAAACTAATATGATGTTTGAAAATTACAAAATCAAAAAGTAGACATATATAAACTTAGAGACAACAAATCACAATATTTCAATTGGGGAATAATTTACAAGATAAATATGTTTATGGAGACAATTTTATAAAATTTGAAAAATTTGAAAATTTAAAATCGTTGTGCAGTTATAAACGTTAAGTTTTTTTTTAAATACTACAGTTTCCTAAAAAGCTCCCGCTAAATATTCAGTATGAAACATTTTATTTAAAACATTCTTGCAGTTTTTTTAAATTCATAAAATATGATTATAAAGAAATCATATGGAAAGATAAATTTAATCAAAAATAATGATAGGGTTGTGAGAAAATATGCTTTATTATATTAATTTATGTGTATATATATTCCATCAGCTTATGCAGGACAAGCTTTCGCCTTTTATACCCTTCTCTTGATACTCAACCTTAGAGCTGTTAAAATTTTAATACTGATTCGAGAGGCAAAACAATTAACTTTTTAATGTCTAAGTTCCGATATTTCAATAAATTAGCATTCTATATATATTTTAGTGTATTAAGTTAAGAACTGACAGGAAAATTCCAGCAAAAAAATTCTATAATCAAAACTAATTTAAGTACTTAATTATTAGCGTAAATTTATAGTTATATTATAGCGAATATTATTTGCAGCGTAAATCATTAGTCATATATTGTTAATTTCGTAAAAATAAGCAACTGAATTTTACATTTCAAATTTCTTATGGCAAAATTATAATTAAATTAATTATAATTTTGATAATAAATAAATTAATTGTAATTATTTTTGACTAAAATTAAATTAACTGTGGTTATTATTAAATAATTGGGTGTTGCTAATGCATCTCATGAAAATTACAAAATGCAGAAAAATGGAACTTTTTACGAAAATAGAATTATAATTAAATTATTTATTATTATAATAAAATCATTTGCAATTATAACAAAATTATTTATAATTGTAATTAAAAAATTGATTGTTGCTAATGCATCTCATAAACATTACGCCATAGAAAAATTAAAATTTTTTACGGCACCAGAATTATAATTAAGTTATAGGTATAATTTAGATTACAATTAAATTAATTATAATTATTAAACAGTTTGGAGTTGCTAATGCATCTCATGAAAATTACGACATGAAAGAGATCCGAATTTTTTAAGACATCAGAATTATAAATATTCCATACTAATGTATGTTTTTACTGCTTTCTATCTTTGAAAAATATTATTTAAGCCTAATTTCCTCTGTTTCCCTCTGTCAGATGCTAAAAAAATTCCTACTTGTAAAAAGAAGTTAACAGTACCTTTATGAAACGGGTTTAAAGTTATTTCATTTCTATCAGTCTATAAAAAAACTCAGGATTGTTGAAACAAGATTATATTTTACAGGTGACAGATATATCAGTCTCAGACTATTTCTTTATAAATAATTTAAGCTCTGTCTTTTATATATTTCAACTTCCTGTTGAAACGGGTCTAGGTCAATGTCGTAAGTATGCTATGATGGGACACTGACCTGAATTAATAACTATCGTTTTAAATTCATTTTATAAAACTGATTCAATAATTAACTCAAAACTTTAAAACTTATTCATACATTCATTGCCACTATAAAAACTTTATTCTCAACCATTTTATAATTTTTTATATTATATACATTTGAACCTCGATATCACGGTTGACGACAATATAAATTTTTTGATATAAAAAAAGAAATCTCAATTCCCCACACATTTGTTATGCTGATAATAGAAAAAAATCAAGCGAAAACTTCGACGATCCTCACTATTAGAATTTTCCTTCTAAAATTATGGTAAAATAACCGGCAGCAGTCTGTCCATTCAATTAACCGTAAAGTTTACGGTAAAGAACGTTTTTTACCTTTACGGTTTTGAAACCGTTAGCAACTTGAAGGGTTAAAAAACCATTAATGCAAAACTATACGGTTTTTTAACCATTTACAACTAGCATGGTTTCAAAACAGTAAAAAAGAAATTCAACTGATCATTAGAGATAATTCAGCAGCTTTATTTTTTCTATGTGGGAATGATGTATAATATTCTAATAGCCCAAGGTCACAAATTGGGAAGTACAGAGCATTGGAAACTCTTCATGTGTTGAAGGAAAGGGAGGAAATATTGTGGTGTAAACGCTGGGACAATAACCGCTATTTTGTTAGTCATGAGATTGACAGATTAGCGTCTGGGCTCTAATATGTACCCATCTGCTAGGAACTAAGCGGTTTCATTCAGCGGCTTAAGGTCTAGTTGGTGCCATAAAATTCAGGTTGTTTAACCGTATTAGGTGAAAGCAATTAATTAAAAGTTTCTTCATATTTAACAGCTTGAATACCATCTTATTTATGATTATTTGACTGTTTTGTTTGAATATGGTGAAATAAAATCTAAGTAAATTGTTATTTAGTAATTAATTCTGAGTTGAAGCTTAAAAATATAATAAATCAGATTCTTAATTTTTAATTCTGCTTATATTCCATAGAAAATGATAAGCGAAATACCTCTATAGTATTTATTAAACTTTGTAATGATTACAAAAATTAGATATTATAATAAATTAACCCTAACCTTGTTTTTTTTTGCTTGAGTGTAAACAAAATCTTATCCCCAATCTTCCACAAAACATATGCGCATTACTACTGAAACTTCTCTTAATGTTTACGAAATATTAGCATTCAAACTGTATACTCTTTCGTAATATTTTCCTTTCTTCTTTATGAGTAATAGTAGAAAGTACGTAAATGTCCAGTTAAAAATGTGCAACGAGTAGCTTTTAAATTACAGAAGCTCGCTCAAAGTGAAATCACGAGGATTTTCCAAGTTTATTTTTAAGTTTTAACGAAATTCAAAGGAAAGATAAGCTTAATTTTTAAAAAAAATTATTGTTGGTAGGGAAATGGGTTTCGTTTAATAGTTTTAAATCAATTTCAGTTGTTTTTGTTAAAATGCCACTCTTTCTATTATTCAAGAGTATTTCGTTGATCTCAAAAGTCCAATCACGTAAATTTCTAGTTGAAAATTTGTAAAAAGCTGCTTTCAAATTATAAAAGCTTGATTCAAGTGTAATCATGAGGATTTTCCAAGTTTATTCAGAAGTTTTAACGAAATTTAAAGATAACGAAAGATTGGTTTGATTTTTTTAAGAACGAATATTGTTGATGGGAAAGTGTGTTTTGTTTAATATTTTCTAATATTTTCTGCTGCATTTATTAAAAATACCACTCTTTCTATTGCATAAAAAGTATTTCTTATAAAGTCCAATGACGTAAATGATCAGCTGAAAATGTGTAACGAGCTGCTTTTAAATTACAAAAACTTACTTAAAGTGCAATCACGAGGATTTTTCAAGTTTATTTACAAGTTTTAACGAAATTCAAAAGAAAGATAAGCTTGACTTTTTAAAGAAATTATTCTTGATGAAAAAGTGAGTTTTGTTTGATATTTTTCGAACAACTTTAGTTGTTTTTTTATATTAAAAATAACATTCTTTCTCTGGTTTAAAAAGTATTTCTTTGCGTGTTAGTTGAAATTAAGTTCGATTAGAAGAACAAAAAAATATTCTCAACCACATCCGCATATTCTTCCCGCTTCGTCGATTCCTTCTCTGAATAAGTCATTTAAAATTGTTCAATATAATTTGCGCAAGCTCTCTTTGTTTTTTCATGTCGGTATAAGAACTTAGCTGCTATAGCTATATATGCTTAGCTATATGATTAAAATAACGTGTATGTCAGAGAAGTAAATAAATGGCTTTGCATATCACTATGTATTAAGGGGTTTGCGTGGTTGTAAAATCACACTAAAATCTATTTAACTTAGGGAAAACCCTTTGCTGGAATAACATGCGTATAATTTTTTTGTTTATGGCAAAATAAGCTTTATTTTGATGGTTTATTATTAAAAACAACGCAATTAATATGGAAAATATAGTTTCAACACATCTTCTTTATCTTCAATTCTATGTTTTTTGAAAAGATTATCTATAATCTCATTAAATAAAGAAAATTAAGGCTTCTATTTAAAAAAAAATAGAATTAATACTTCCTGAATAATGAGCACTTAAATTGGAAACTGCCATTTTACATGAGGTCCCATGTATGTATGAACTTTTATAATATGTTATTTTTAGCCCTTTCCAGTTCATCAGAGGCCTGGTAATTTTATTAAATAAATGTTCTTAACGTAAGGAAAATATTATCTTTAAATATAAATGTCTATTTAAAGATTTTTTTTTGTTATTTGTAATAATTTAGATTTTAATTTCGAAATATTGTAAATTAAAAGTAGTTTTTAATAGTTAATACTCATAAAATATTAACTGTATAAACTACTCTTAGAATTAAATAACGATAATAATTTTTTCTCGTTATAACGAAGTAATGTTTGTTTTCCTTTATTAATGAATGAGTAATTGGTTAATAACCATAAGAAATCGTTATATTTCTTGTCATATTCACATGTTATTTTTAAAATTTAAATAAACATTTTGATTAAATTTTCAGCTTTATAGTCACTACTCGTTCGCAAACTTTTAAAATAATTTGCGAAGCTAGCTGTTTTTGGCTGTATTAAAATTCGCCTTAACTTTTGAGCCACGAAAAAATTAAAATTTAATGAGTGCAATTGTATTTTTTAAAACATAAAAAAATAGATTTATTTCTTCTAAGAAACAATACACAATTTCTAAGTTGACTGTTGATTGGTAATTTTTAAAATCTTTCCTTTTTGTTAACTTAATAATAATTAAAAATCTGAAAGTTTCTTCATTTTAAAATCAGAATGAACTTTATCAGCTCATAAATTGGATATATATTTAAAGAATTCAGTAAAATATTCACAAATTGTTAGCTATTTTTTACTGCTTCATGTAAATGCAATAGGAAAATAATAATTTGTTATTCTCCTAAAATTGAATATATTCCTTATCCTTTTTGCACATCAATGTATTTAAATAAAAATTTTAAACTAAAAGAATGCAACTAATGAGATAAAAAAATATATAAGGAAAATCCGACAGATTCATAAATTTTAAATTGAAGTTTTTAATTATAAGCTGGTTGCTCTTTTCAAAAAGTGGGCATTTGCTTAATCTTGTACAATGCGTGCTTGTTTTATAAGATTATAATCTCGTGGTGTCATTTGGAGAGAGAAGTGATGTTTTATGTTTGATTTATTCTCTCAAAAATCAGTAATGTTAAAGCTTTATCCAAACCACTACATTTTAAAACGCGTAAATGCACGTTTTTCTTCTTTTGTAAGAGGAAAGTCTTGTTAAATAAAAACTTACGGGTCACTTTTTAAAATTAATTTCATTTATTGTACTAAATTTTATGTAACTTCTGGAAGAACTTTTTGAAGAAATATGAAAAAAGAAAAATTTAAATAAAAAAAAACTAGGTTTTATTTGTAGCATTTTATAAAATTTTGCCTTCTATCTCAAATTATGTCTTAAACGAATATTAAAAAATACATAAGCAGATTTGTTGAAGAACTTTAATATTTTTTATTAGACGCAATATGTTGCAATATGTACGCAATATGTATGCAATATGACGCAATATATACTGAAAATAATTTCTGGTAAAATTACTGTACTGCATGGTAATGACATTTTTGGTAGAAAAACAACTATATCTCTGGATAACAAAACCAAAATATACGGTATTAAAACCATTCATTTAGTTAATTTTCTGTATATATGGCAACACTTTACTGGGAATTCTTGGTCTCGAAATTATAGTTTTTGTTACTACACATTTAGTAAAAACTAAAAATCTAAAAATTACATTTAACCGAATAAATGGTTTTTATACCATGCTCTAAGGTATCATGATAAAACTACCAAATTTTATCACATATTATCAAACCATATTTTGCTTGTTAATTTCACCAAAATTATTACCAAAGTGCTTCGGTAAAAATTCCCCAGCTATTTGATCTTTCCATAGAACCAGAAAAATAGTAAGTTTTACCATTTTCTAGTAGTTCTAATCATAAATTTTTTCTCTGTAATAAATTATACTATTAGTGAGTTTTTCTAATTTTAAAAGTAGGAGTGTTATAGTTTTTTTAGTATAATATCAATTAATGGGTTAGCTAGAACATAAGTATATGGGAAAAAACTTTGCTTTAAATCATGTTTTGAGAGCACAATAGATCACAATTGGAATATTGTTAAGTTTATTGATTAGCTACACGCTCAAATATCAAATGCTATGAAGTATTAAATGTACAATCAACACCTATAAGAAAAGTTTAACACCGTCAGATTAAACTAGGGATGACAGAATCCTCATATATTTTTTTTTCTTTGTGAAAGCGAGAAAAAAACGTGCGGATTAAAGAAAACTGATTTAATTTGGAAAAAAACAGACTTCATCCGCCAATTGAATCCGAAGAGAGGAATTAAAAAATATAACCTAAATAAAGCAATTTCGATTTAACTCATTGATGAGCAAGATATTTTCCAACAATGCGTTTTAGTAGCAAATGTGAAAACAACTGAAAGGTTTTGAAATAATTCTGCCTGAAAGCTTTTTGTTTTATTTGAAAATGCTGAAAATTGCATGAAATTTCGAGAGTCAAAAAATTTTTAAAGCCTAAAATTATGTGAGATTACAAGTGAAACCCTATTCTTACAATTATATTTGTAAACTAACAAATAAGATACTAAATTAACAGTTTTTCTCTTGAAATTGAAAGAAAAGCTACTCATGAATTGAACTAAAAACCTTTTTTTTTTCATGAAAATCATTTGTTTCAAAAACAGTTGGTGTAAAAAGGAGTAATCAATTGTTAGAATAAAATTTTGCAAATTTTCGTTTTTCCATCTTTAAAAATATGTGCATTTCTTTTTCTCCCCAAAATGAAATTTAATACCTAAAATTAAACTTTCTCAGAAAATAATAATAATAATAAAATAAATAGCTATTAAATAAAAGTTAATAACGCATAATAAATATTAGTAATAAAAATAATAATAAAAATTAAATTCCGAAGTATCACATATTTTAAATGAAGGAAAAAAATCCGCAGAGAAATGAAAGAAATGGTTCGAGAACTTTTAAACAATTATGAATGGCTTTTTTGTAGCATATGAATGCAATATTGTTATGAATTCAATATAATAAGATTATGTAATACAATAGATTATGTAATATGTTGAATACAAAGTATACAAAGAATAGTAAAATAGGACAATTTTTTCTCAGTAAGGAAATAATTTTTTGTCCGGTTATTTAAATTTGCTTTCTGTTACAGGCAAACAAATCAATTTTTCTAAAAATTGGCGTGTACGAAATAAATGTGCATAGTAACTGAGAACAAGAGATTACTATATTTCTGAAACTAGAAGCATAAATATATAAAAAGTAAAATCTAAGAACGCTTTTTTTAATCGGATTTGATAAACAGATGTAATGACAATTTTTCTTGTCTTCTAAGCTGGATAGTGCTTTGAGAAACTCTGACATAAAATAAAAAATACAAGGTGTTTCTTAAATACCGCCCTTAATATGCGTTTTTTGAATCATTATCAAGCTTAAAAGCAAAACATATACACACAGGGGAACGCAAACTAATATTTAATTACAGGAAGGACAAAAGCTCTTATGAAATCTGATAAATCAACGTATATGAGGATATGGATAATAAAAATTAGAAAGAATTGGTTGCTGGAAACAAAAAGGAATTAATAGTCAATTATTCGAAACATCTTAAATTTTCATCCTCCAATTAAGCCTATTTTGACACTGCCTGTCTATTGCTATCTGCCTGCGTCTATTGCTATTGGTTGGATTTAAATATTTTTTGTTTGTTTTTACCTCAGTTAAAGATCCTAATGAGCATACTTTTTATTTCCATCCTTGATAAGTATTTCAAAAATGCGTATTAAAGGTGGTCTTTATGGAACACCCTGTAAAAACCACAGTGAGAAATATCGCATGTAAGGTTCACAAAAATGTAAATTAGAACACCTTAATAACGTTTGATATAGCAATCAGATTTTAACTTGCTAAGATGCAAACTTGACTTTAAGTATGCTAATAAACAATATTTAATGAAACAGATCAAAACGAAACAGTCGATATTTTAAGATACAAAAGTAGACTCCACGTACTTTTACTAAATAAAGCCCCTATTTTTCGTAGAATTGATTTCTTGACCAAAACTTTTATATAGATGTATTAAATAAAAAGAAAATAAAGCGAATTTATATCTTCTTAAAGAATTTTATTAACTTGAAAAAATATTTTCCTAATTATTAAATTATTTTCTTGAAACAATATTTTCTTAGAAAATATAAGCTGATTTTAGCCATTAAAATATTAGTTTAGAGAACTAATTGAAATTAGAAGAATACAATAGTATTCTCATGAGTCGTAGAAGTGAAATTCAATCCCATAATAAATTTACAAATGATATTAACAAACGTATTAGAAGTTATATTTTTAAACTATAAATATTTTTTTATCACCAAATAAGGTATTCGTGTGAAAATAAAACTTATAAATATTTTGAAAACGAGGAATTGAATGAGCCGATGCGTGTATATTTATGCAAAAGAATGAAGCTAAAATTCGAATAGAGTAAAGCTATTTTTTTTCAGTGGGACAGTAGAAAAAATTTATGCATTGTACAGAAGGCATAAAAATAACTTTTAACACGGAAAAATATTTTTGTTACAATGTTTGAAAACATATTGTGAATTGAAATATTTATCCTGCATGTATGAATAGAGCGCGAGAGAACTGTTTTCTATAATAACTTTCCTAAAAATTTGTTTTAACAAAAGAAGCCATTATTTGATTTAAATTTGCAGCAAATGCATAATTCAAAAATTTAATGACTTACATCAATTTAATATAATTTAAATTTCTGATCTAATTTTTCCAATCAAAATAAAAACAGTAAAATACTTTTTTTTCAAAAAGTAAAAAACAAAGCTATTTTTTAATGTTTAGCTATCCAAAATTAGTTTGTAACATTAAAGTAAATGCACTGTTAGAATTTTTGGAATGTTTTAAACCATAATATCGTTTAAATTTACGGCAACTTTAATACGATGCCAACATTTTAATATGTTTTGCTATCTTACAAATTAATATTTCTTAAATTTTATGCGATGCTATGGTTTAACCTAAATGAAAGCAAGTTTCAAGTTAACATTTTATCAAGGTTGCAGCTAATTTACATGCTGTCTGTTATGATTCAACGCTTAATAGATTTTATGAGAGCGTAAACAGGCGATCTCAAAAATATGTAATTTTCATACTCATCCACAAACTAAAGAGAAAAAAATTTGAAATTTCATATTAAGACACGGCGAAAAATATCTGGTAAAATTACCATACTTAATGACAATGGTATTTCTGGAAAAAATGTAAATGTAAATTGTAAAATGGAAATGTTAATTTGGTTAGTATTTACAACTATGAATAAAAAATCATGGCAGAAGATGGTAAAATAGGACGTTTTGGTGGAGAAAGCGTTGTTATTTGTTTTATCCACATGTTGCAGCTTGCAAACTTCTTGCCCACTTTAATCTGTGTTTCAAACTAAGACTCAAAATAGTTTGCCTTGATTATTAAATTATCTAAATATGAGTGCTATTCTACGTTCTTAAGTTCTATTTGTAAAGCATATTTTATACAAATTAGAGGGAATATTTTGCATTTGAAAATAGAACTGGAAAATTTAAATTAGTCAGCGTAAAACTGTTTTGACAATAATTATTTGAAAAATGTTTGGATACTAAGTATTCAGATATGGAATAAATTCTTAAAAAATGGTGAACAAAGTTTTAACTTTTGTCAGTTCGAATAGTTAATTTCCAAAACCGTATTGATTTAATAATTCTAATAATTAAGACCAAAATTATTTTATTAATTAATATTATAATCAGAGAGTTAAAGAAAAATAAAAGACAATATGGAATGAAAAACTGATATTTTTCCACATTTTTTAATTACTTTTCATTAGTTATCTATTATTACACAATTCTTCACACTATATTAACTTATTGTATTGTTATGCATTTTATTGTAATAAAGTCTTTGAAAATAGCGAACAAAGCTGTTACCACTGTTAATTTGAATAGTTAGTTTACAAAATGATGTTGTTTCAATATTTTTAATAATTAGGATAAAAACAATTTCCGTAGAAAAACATAACTAAAGCTATTATTCAAAAATTACAACTACGATTAGTTTTGAATCCCTTTGACTGGAGTTACATCAATAAGAAAAATTTTATCTCTTGGATAAGTGCTTACTTATACAGAAACGATAACCCTTTGACAACGTTTATTTTGTTTTTGATTTAGGAACTCGATTGTAAGTACGTCTGTCGGCAATAATATGAAAACTTAATTTTTTCTAAAGTCTATGACGCAATAAATAATGTGCGCAATGACTGTAGGGAGATTTTTGAGTTAATTTTTCATTTTAACATGTATATAGTTTTGTTTCATCTTCTTGTTTGATAAATTTAGTAGGTTATTAAGTTCGAATATTTGTAAACAAACTTGTACGTACTATTAAATTGTGATTTCATCGCATAACTGAATTACAATATTATGTGCCATAGGTAAACAAATACTTAAAGTGCGTTTCTTACGGAAAAAGAGACGCTTCAACGAAATTACTTTATAATCCCTACTACCTAGATCTGAATCTGTAATAATATGTAAGTAGTTATAAAAGACGCAACTGAATTTTATGCATTGTGATTTAAGTTATATATTTGTAGCTCATATATTATATGATATAAGTTTTATACATTATAAATATACATTATTAACATTTCTTGAATGGTTTCGAAATAGCTCGTAAATAACAGTTAAGTATGGTTTCAAAATTTTAAACAAAATTCGGTTGAAAGACAAGATAAAAAAAATTTCATTTTCAAAGAAAAAAAAAAAAAGTAACTTTTAAAAAACTTTAAAAAAGTAAAAGTATTTAATTTAATTTAATTTTATATTTAATTTAATTTAATTTTATATTTAATTTAATTTTATATTTAATTTAATTTTATATTTAATTTAATTTAATTGTATTATAAATCTTACAGCAAAAGAGTTTCGCCATTAAAAATATAGATTAGTAATATTTGTTAAAAAACTATGAAATGTAAATTACTTAAAACTGAATACGTATTGTTCCAAAATCTAATTTAATTTATTGTATTGTGTTTAAAATATTTCGTGGTAAGGTAAGTCTTATAACTACAGGTTTCTTCATTATAAGCATAAGTTAATAACACTTCTTTTCATAATAATTATAGATTAATAATTTTCCACAAGCAGTTATTGCTGAATAAATGCCGAAACCATAAATATGGTTCCAGCATTTATCAATAAAATTTGCTTTAAAAACTAAACACAAAAATTAACCTTTTTGAAAGAAAATATTTACTTTAAACTTAGATTATAGAAAAGGATCGTCATATTTGTACCATTAAAAATATTTACTCGTACAAACTCTTTGCTTAGAAAAATCCTTAAGTATTTTTAAACAAAATTTTAAATGCTTTATTTACATCTACAGATTAAGATAGATTTTTTTAATAAATAAATACTCGCCCTTCTTAAAGCTTTTTACAAAATGGTATTTAATCTACTAAATTGATGTACTGTTTTGATTGTTTTTGATGTACTGTTGTTTCGATTGTAGTTTCCAGTACAATCGAAGTTAGAAAATGTAGTAGAATCAAGGCTTTAATAGGTTTAGAAGGGTCCCAAAAATATTTTGAATCCCGCAAATTTTTTTTGTAGTACAGAAAAATTCAAGAAAATTATTGTGGCATGCAGAGGAAGTTCACATACGGTATCAAATAAATGTTAAAATCGATATATCTTTTACATAGTAATTAAACTATATAGTATCTAAAATTATGCACTACAAAATCTTACATTATTTAAAAAATTGTATCGACTCTTTTTAAGTGAATTTTAGAAATTTAAATGGCAATTATTTTTACAACTTAGTATAAGAATCCCTATATTATGATTGTTATCATCGAATCAAAAAAAAATATTCAAACCAAAATGTAGTTAAAAATAGAAAAAATCCATTTAGTCATTTTAATGACAGCTAGAGTACAATTTAATTACTATTATTAATTTTTAAATTATCATGATCATAATTACTATTAGATATGATAAATTACTTACCGCGGCTTCTTCTTCATCCGCAACTGGAAACGATTGCGAAATTACAACTAAACAAAATACACAAACTATTGAATAAATTATACAAATTTGCATTGTTAATTCAATGCTAATTATCTACAATTAAATGAAATAAAAAGAGTTCAAAGTTAACCATTTGGAACCTGTTCTTTTATTTGATGCACTTCTCACTTCGCCATCTAATATCAATCTGAAATCTTCCTTTGCAACTGGCGCTTCTTATAAACGATCTCCGGTGGCAACATCACTTTTACACACGTGATTCATTCATTTCCTTCTACAACTGAAGTTTAATGGGTGGAGGGGATAAAGAATGGGCCATAGTCAAACTCATTCATTAAACATGGTCTACGAATTAAAATGTCCAACTTTTTTCATTCATCATTTAAATTTATATAAAAATTAGCTAGGTTTATATAATTGAATCTAAAATCAGATAATCGTATTTTTGTTATTGCAGTATACTTCGTCGTTTAGATAAAATTAATCAAATTCAATTATATAATAAAAAAAAGTCTTCGCTTGAAATAGAGTGTCTGTAATTATGATTTTAATTATTTTCTCACATTTACTTGCTAGAAGGGTATTCAGCTGTTTAATATTCATTAAAAAATATGCATGTAATTTATGAGTCTCGATGCTGTTACATGCTGCAAATCGGTAACTCGTTATTGTGGTGACTTTTTATTGCAGGGAGATTTGCCTTATTGTGAGATTTACGATAAGTAACTTACAAATGCTTGCAATTGCTTGCGAAGCTCGCAGCCTTACAAATACTTTTTTTTCTTTCAAAAATGTGTAACCAGATTGCGATACAAAATTTTTCTCCCTCAAATTTCTCTCTTTTTCTTTTTTTTTTCTTCCTTTTTTTTATTTTATCTATGTCTATATTCTTTCAGTACTTCTTGATTTTGTTTCTCATGTAGAAATTCTTTCTACTCTATGTAATAGATGGTCTTTGTTTAATGAAATTATTTGCGTTTTAACAAGGTCACATTTTTCATTTGTATTAAAAAAAAGCTTATTTTTTTTAAAAAACTCATTATTAGTTTGTTTACATAAATCAATTTGAAACGAATGAATGTTTCCGCAGTTGTTTACAAATTTGAATTCCGTTTCTTTTTTAAATTCAGTTATTGTTTTCACTTTTAAATAAATATCAATATTTTTATTTACTATAAAAGTTTAAATCAGCTAATTCATCTTATTATAAATATCCAAAAAAAGGAACATATTATTGTTTTTTTTTTTTACACTTTACAATGTAAACTTTTATCGATATTAAAAATTTATTTTTAAAATAAACTAGCATTTTTAATTTGATAAAATTAATACTAGCGGAGATAAATGACAACAATTTGGGATATGATGAATATAGTTTTGTTTTGCAACTGTGACCAAAAATTTGGAAGTTCAGAGTATAAACTAGCTTTTCTAATTTGATAAAATTGATAATGGTCGAGATAATTGACAGTAATTTTGGGGTATGCTGAATATAGTTTAGTTGTGAAACTGTGACCAAACATTTAAGGATCCAGTATATAATATAATAGTATAAATGCTGAAAATCAGGGTATTAAACTATAAATATTGTGGATCTTGAAATTTAATCAAAGAACTCAAAGGTCCCGGTCAAGGACATCCACTTTTTAAGGTTAAAAGAATCTTCAGCCAATATAACAAGCTTCTCATTCGGGCAAAGACATTATTTCCCACGCAGTTTTACATTTTATTTTTGCTGAAGGGTATAAAAAACGCTTCTTTACTATTTTGTTTGATTGGAATATATTCGTCTCGTTTTTTAACAATAGATATTTCGCTTTTTTTTTAATTATGAAACATATAAAAAAATTACACTTTTGTTCAATTTAATTTTTTTTCTTCACAGAGAAAAAAAAATCTAATAAATACCGTTCAGTATGGTAATGGCATTTTTGGGAAAAGAAGAAAACATAATTCTGGAAGAAAAAACCAAAATATGCGGTATTTAAACCATTAATTTAGTAATTTTTCTGACTATATGGCAATTTAATTTCTTTAGTTTTTTTTCTTAACAGAAAAAAAAATCTATTAAATACCGTTCAGTATGGTAATGGCATTTTTGGGAAAAGAAGAAAACATAATTCTGGAAGAATAAACCAAAATATACGATATTAAACCATTAATTTAGTAATTTTTCTGACTATATGGCCATTTAATTTCCTTAGTTATTTTTTTCCTCACAGAGAAAAAAAAATCTAGTAAATGCCGTTCAGTATGGTAATGGCATTTTTGGGAAAAGAAGAAAACATAATCCTGGAAGAAAAAACCAAAATATATGGTATTTAAACCATTAATTTAGTAATTTTTCTGATTATATGGCAATTTAATTTCTTTAGTTTTTTTTTCTTCACAAAAAAAAAATCTAGTAAATACCGTTCAGTATGGTAATGGCATTTTTGGGAAAAGAAGAAAACATAATTCTGGAAGAAAAAAACAAAATGTACGGTATTAAACCATTAATTTAGTAATTTTTCTGACTATATGGCAATTTAATTTCTTTAGTTTTTTTTCTTAACAGAAAAAAAAATCTATTAAATACCGTTCAGTATGGTAATGGCATTTTTGGGAAAAGAAGAAAACATAATTCTGGAAGAAAAAACAAAATATACGGTATTAAACCATTAATTTAGTAATTTTTCTGACTATATGGTAAAAATTAACTGAAAATTCTGGTTTTCAAAATTATAGTTCTTATTATTACACATTTAGTAAAAATTAAAAAACTGAAAAGTTAATTTAATCGAATAAATAATTTTAATGCCACGCAATAAGGTATTATGATAATTACTGAATTTTACCACATTTACCAAATTTTATCACGTATTATAAAACCAAATTTTATTGTCAGTTTTATAAAAATCATAACCAAAGCGCTTCCGTAAAAAATTATCGAGCTTTTTGATGTTCCCATGGAGACAGAAATATAGTAAATTTTAATATACTCTGGTAGTTTTGACCTTACCTTTTTTCTCAGTGATATTCAATGATGAAAATGAGATGTTGTTTGCAAGGAAGAGATTGGATTTTAATAGTGAAAGCTGAAATAAGCTGAATTTTAGCAGTATAAGAGAAAAAATCACTTCAGTCGCTATTTTTCTGAAAAATTGTGATACCGTCAAATCACAACAAAAAGTTTTGTTATGGTTATTTTACATTACAAATCCTTAATAAATCTTTCAAATCGTTGCATTAAAATTGATTTAAACTTCCTAAAAAATTAATAAAACACTATGACTCGAGGTGCAAACTAAAAGAAGAAAATAAAATAAAAAATATTGCATTGAAAAAAAATTTAAACTTTCGTGCAAATTAAACTTAAATTGTCAAAGTAATTGTTCAAATATCTAATAAAAATTTTTAATTGATTCAAATGTCTACACAAAATGGCAAAAAATTATATTCTTTTTTAAGTTTTAAGCAAAATTATTTTTTTGAAAAAATGATGATTTTTATAGTTTCACTGTTATGTCGATTTTTATTGTTAAGACCAAAAAAAAAGAATTATTAAATTAGTGTCAACTGAGCCAAGTTTTTGCATTATCCTATTTTCATATTGATATGTATACACAAGCTTCGTTTCGTTGAAAGCTGAGAATTGGTAAGAAATTTTAAAATCGTAACCTAATTATAAATCAAAGATATCATAAGCGCATTAATAATGCATGAGTTATGCGAAGATTTACATAAGTATACTAATTGCATATTAGTTATTACAAATCTTGAAAATTTTCCGATGCTCTCTTAGATATTTAGTAGGTAACTAATTTTAATTATAATCTTTTTGAATTAATAGAATTTTTCAAAAATTCAACTTTGATTTTTAAACTACTTTTCAACTACGATAGAAAAGCTGCCTCGCAAATTCTTCTTTACTTCATCATCTAAGACTACAAATCTTGTGAAAGCTAGTCACCCATTCCTTGACAGTGGTAAATATCCATTCCAGGATATTTATTACCTTCGTTAGTCATGCAGTTTAAAATTCTGTCACTAAACATTTCGTTCCACTGTAAAAACAATAATGTAATACTTTTTCGAATTTGGTGTTCACTGTAAAAAAGTTTCGTGTATATGAGCACCAAAAATGAAAATGTTCATCATCAAAGTGATGTTTCACTAAGTGTTCCATAACACCAAAACCAAGAATAGTTGTTGGTGGATGGTTGATCAATATTTTTCATCAATCAGTAAAGAAGATTGGAGCTTGACTAGTATTCAATATACAAGGACCAGTTTGTCAATTTCATCCGACAAGAAGAATTCATATTTAATCAGTACACGGCATGTAAACAAGCCGTCATCTTGGCCACCATAATGTCAGTACCTTCAGTACCTTAAAAATTGTTCGACTTTAAATTCCTAATAATAGTCCAAAAGCATATTTTATACTTTCAAAACAGTTCCTACAACCATTTCACCTAAGAATTTAGTTAAATAGTTTAAATATACACTAATTAATTGTCAAATTTACTGAGCTTGAAAATCACAACCCAAGTCTATATCCTTGCCTTGCTGATCTTTGGTCTGCATTTCCAGTCTCCAAAAGAAGCGGTTCCAGATCCTGGAAATCTCACTTTGTGAAACTCCAATATCTTCTGCTATTTAGGCTTGTGTTAAGCCTCCTTCTAACCGAGCAAAAACCTTCCTAGCTTCTGATACGGTTAAATGACTTCGTTGAGACATCGAAACAACGCTCTTACCAACCAAAGATGCCTTGTGGATTCATTCACAACCAAAGATACTGAACAACCAAAGATGCCTTGCGGATTCATTCACAAGTAAATTATCGTCCAAAGATTTGGGGAGCTGATTATTACAAAAATATTAAAAGATTTGATGTTTTTTAAACGAAAGTTGCTTAATTGCTTTCACAAAAATAAATTACGTAATTTATTTAGCTCCTTAATTCTTCAATTGTATTCCCACCGATTTGAAAAACACACCGTAAAAACTAATTTAAACTGAAATTAAAGGAATTTTTTTTACAATTAACGATATTGCGAACTTCTTCTAACTTTATTTTTTATCTCTATATGCTTTACAAAATATATAATAACTATAAATATGTAATAACTATTATTCACAAAATATATAACTATAAATATATAATAACCGTAAATCATATCTTACTGTAATTATGAATTTCAGTGCTACAGATTAACAAACATTCTAACTGCTACTTTGCATCAAGTTGTGTAAAAAAACATTCTGGGTGTTTCACTACACCAAGAACTATCCTCAGTTTTAGTGTAATGGAAAACTTAGTAAAACACCATTGTAGTGTAAAATAGTTGCTGACATTTTCGGTGTTCAAACAAACGAAATTTCTTTCACAGTGTATTAAACGACACCCTGTTTTCCACTAGTATGTTGTATGCATTGTACGTTTGAATTTTATGAGTTGAAATTAATAATTTCTTTGTATGAATTTAATAATAATAGCTATTATAATTATCATTATGGATCATGTGATCCCAAGAAACCAAAGTATTTTTTTCTGAGTGCAAATATTTTTTTATTGCAAATAATAATAATAATAATAATAATAATTCTATACATAAATGCACTCATTAAATACTATTAGTACGCTTAGAAAATTATGGTGTTTGACTGTAAAATAAACATTACTGTTTGCCAGTGTTTCCCAAACTTATGACTTTTGTGTACCCTTTCTAAATTTTTCGTAACGCTGTGTACCACTAATAAAAAATGAATGTACTTTTTACTATAAAAAAATTCACAAAAGTTAAAAATAACAACTGGCTGTTGACACCACTAATTATTAACTGCTAACTCTGCAAAAAATAGCCAATAGAAAAATACGTAGTCATAAATTTTCATGGCTAGCTTTGCTTTTGAATAAAATTTTTCTGAAATATTCGTTTATTGCAAGATATTTCGCATACGAACGCGTACCCCCGCTAAACTGTTCCTGTATCGCTGGGGGTACGCGTACCACACTTTAGGAAACACTGCTGTATGCGATTTTAGTTTTAAACCAGAGCAACTAATCTATAACTACCTCAAAGAATAAAAATTTAAATTTTTTTTCTTTGCTTTTAGACTTCTGAAAGACCAAGATTACGTCACCAGTCGTTGTCTATTGCTCAATTTCATAAAAAGTGCCTCTGAGGTTTTTATTATTGAATTATATGTGGTCTTTGTTCTCCCACGTGCATTTGGTGTTAAAACTGAAAACAATGTGAACGGAAATTTACAGGGAAACAGTTTCGACTCATTTCCTTTGGAAAGAAGGAAAGAAATGAAATAGAATGAGTTGTTAGTTAAAGAATCTGGAAGTATCAATTAAACAGAAACTAAGTGTTTTTTGTAACATGTTTGTAACATTCACTTAATATCAATCATTCAAATGAAATGTGATCTTATTTTTGCTTAATCATATTTTTTAGAGCAGTAGTTCAATTTTTATTCATGAAAAAATTTCATGAGAAAATTCACGAAGAAAAAAAACTTTCTTTTGGGCAATAAAAAAATCTTAATGACATTGAAAATGTATATATAAAATCGTTGTTTAAGTTCAGAAGTGTCAAAGGGTTGTTTTGTTAACTAGAGGAATATGAAATAGAATTTAAATTTTACTTGAACCGATGTTAAGCTAAAATGAAACGTGGCTTTAATTTTCTCATAATTTTTACTTTTAGAGCATTTAACAAATTGTCATTCCACATTGAGTGAAGTTTTAGATTTTTGTCTCATATTAACAACAAATCAATGAATTTAAATTTATTAAAAATGGGGTAAAACAAAGGTGCTTAATTAGGAAGTTTACTTGAAATCATATTCAAAAAGAAGAGTTTTTCCGATTGCGAAAATAACTTCAAACAGTTTTTATTTTTTTCTAATATTTGGTATATTTTTTTTCAGTAAGCGGTATACTATTATAGGTAATTATACTATTGTAGGTAATTATACAATTATAACCAATGAAAAAAATTGTTTCAGATCACAGAGAAAAAATCTGGTAAATTAATCGAACTGTATGGTAATGACATTCAAGGTAACAAAAATATCATAATTCTGGTTACTAAAACCAAAATATACGGTATTTAAATATTTCATTTGGTCATTTTTCCGTTCCTCTGGTCACCGTTTAATCGGAAATTTTTATTACCACACAATTAGTAAAAGATACAAAAATTAAGTGTTAATTTAACCAAATAACTGGCTTTTTAGGCCTTGTTCTAAGTTTATCATGATAAATTACCAAATTTTACCACAGTCACCAAATTTTATCACAAATTATAAAACCATATTTTATCGTTAATTCTATCGAAACCTTTACCAAAGAACTTCGGTAAAAATTATCGAGCTTTTTGGTGTTTTCATAGAGCCAGAAACACGGTAAATTTTACCACATTCTGGTAGTTTTGACCATACTTTTTTCTCAGTGGGTGATGATTATTTTTTTATTTTATTTTTTCACCGTACATAGTTATTTAATAGATTAGGAAATGTGATTCACATTCTGAACTTTTGTGACTGCATTGTTAATCTCATGAAAACCGTACAAAAATTAGGCAAGTAAAAAAACTGAAAAAAAAAAATCCTAGCTATAATGATGAACCAGAGCACTTTTGAATCATGCTTTCCAATATTTTGGTTTATGAAATTATTTTTAAAAAATGGTGCTTCATATTGGCCCCGTTTATTAGGACCAATGTATAATACGGTGTTTTTAAATTTTTTATAATTTTATTTGTAGAACATTCAATATCCCTTTAGCCATAGTGAGGTAGACAAAGCAAAAACATGGACAATAATATTTTCATTTTTGCACTACATTCATCCCGGTCACTTTAAATCCACATAGCATATATTAGCTATATGTTCACAACTGCATTGTTATCTTAACCTTCTTTTTTCAGTTTTCAGTAGCTTAATATTTTAATTTTAAGAACAGAAAAAATAAGTTACGTTCTGCTATTATGCTCTATTTTTTTATTCCAGCATTTCCTTTGTCTTCTAAGATATAGAAAGATTTTATTTTGGGCTATTCACTTATTTATCATTTCAAATTATAAGTTAAGACTACTTTTATAAGGTATCTGTTGTAAAATATTAATTTGCTTTACAAGGAAAAATGTTTTTCAAATTTTAGTACCACTAAGTGAGTCGAAGATCTGTTGTGATTGAAAAAAACATCTGCTCTAAATCATTTACTGTCTTCTCAATGTTTCAATCTTTATTTGCTCGTTTTAGATACTCTGTTTTCGTCGCATTGTTGAAAGGAAGAAAAACATATAAATAATTAAAATGTTGCTGTATACGTCTTTTTTCCGTTTTTATCGATGTTGTTAAAAATAGTCTGAATAGGCAAGTGCTTCCTGCAAGTTAAAAATTCATGTTATTTTTCAATTATAAAGTTTAGGAAATTAATTTGTGATATAATTTTACAAAAAGCTTTTATTTGTGAGAATTGTGAAAAATAAGAAAAAAAAATATAAGTTTTCAAAAATTTAAGAATTTAGCAATAACGTATTTCAAATAAATCTTCGAATATCGATAAAATATAAATAAACAGCCTGATCCATTTTTCAAGCATTTCTTTTTTATATGCAATATGTAATTTAAGCCATTAATGTTAACGAAGACAATTAATTTCTTTCAAAAAAATTTGCGAGGTTTTTAAATTATAATGTAAAATATTATTTAAGAAAATTACCTAAAGATATGAATTATTTTAAAATTTACAAAAAAATTTTGTTAAAATACATGCATTGAAAATTTTTAATTATAAGCCGTTGAAGTTATGATTTTATATTGCGAATAAAAATAAAAGATAAAAATTGTGTATTAAGAATTTTAACAATATTCAAATTGGTCTTTTTTCTATGATTCGTCTAATATGAATATACCATCAAATAAAGCAATTTTTTTTAAATTTTTTGCATACATGCGCAGTTTAGCATTAAATTACCACTTCAAATACTCAACTTTCCAATTTTTTACTGTGCTTTTTCTTTCAATCAAAATTTAAAATAATTTTTCTCTTAATTATTTCCCTTAATTAGTTTAACTTCCTTAACTTACATTTGAATAATAATTAAAAAATATCTGAGAGGGGGAATTTTTATGCATTGTATATTATTCAGGACCAAGTTTACGCAGTTTCATATTTAATAGAGAAAGCCTTTATTCACTCTAACAGATGATTTACAATCTTTACGCCTTATTGTGTGGAAAAGCGCCTTTTTGTTTGTAATTTTTCACTCGTACCCTTAAAGTCTATAAAAAATCTTAATTTAAAATTGCGAATAATTGCATGATCGTAACATAACTAAATTTTATTTCTATTTTAAAATTTATATCTGATTTCTAGTCGCAACGTTTTTGGACAAACATTGTAGGTTATTTCATTCCCTTCAACACAGCCATGACCTTTTTTTTATTTTTTTATCTCATCTTGTTTTTGGAATTTGATTTGTTTACAAACAAACTAAAGACAAGTGTACAAACAAATGTTTATTTTCTTATAGATAGTTAATAATTGTAAACTTAAGTTTTAATAATTTTATCTAATACGTCTTATTTCGAATTTTTTGAGTATATACGAGCTTAATTAAGATTCCAAATTTTACTGATCTTATTGGACGTATGTTTTACTAAAGTATATCGATTTAAGAATACGACGCTCATTTTGGAAGAATATGTGTATTTCGCAACTGCCTATACCTCCATTTTATGAATTGTCATTCTAACAATCGTTGTGGATTTATTTTGAGTATTTTTATCTATGTGAGGATTATTTTATATAAAGGTTATTAGGATTATTTATATAATATAAATATAGTATCAAAGATTATTTTCCAGAGAAATGTTTTTACTTACATCCAAACCTATTTAAAGCAAATAATATTTTTTTGACATAAATATTATTAAATTTTTAATTATTATTTCTTACATTTAGGAATATTATTTAAAAATATATAGTTTCTTGATATTTAACTGATTTATTTAAACACACCATCCTTGCCATGCTTCACCAATGGGTATTTCAGAAAAGGTAGGAACAGTTATGTTAGTTACAACTAATTTAAAAAAGTTTCAGATTTGGTACTGATTATTTTTTACTGCATAGGAAATATATCTAAGATATAAAACATCAAGAGTTTTTAAACATTATTGAGTAATTATTTAAATGTGCAGATCTGTAAGTTACACGTTTTAGATATTATTTATATATTCACAGAGAAAAAAT
>NC_092214.1:54583019-54759653 GCF_043381705.1 Parasteatoda tepidariorum
TGTGTGAATGTGACCCGCCCTATAAACGGGTTGTGGTAGTGTGACGTGGGCGACGCTGTTCCACCGCCGTGGCTTCGCCACAGGTGCCCACTGGGTAACGAAAAGAGAGTTAGCAGTTCTGGCACTTTCTGTGGCCAATGGACAATAGTTCCAAGTGCCCGCCATTGAAAAAAAAAAGTTTTATATATATATATATATATATATATTTCTATTAATTATTGTAAAAAAGTAAAAGTTTTTTGTTGTTTATTTGAAATATATTGCAATAAATGGTTCAATGGCTGTATATAAGGCTCTATATACTTGCTTCACTATAATAAATTTTGCTAAAATTTTTTTTAAAATAAAATGAAAAGATTAAAAAAATAGATGCAGGTTTACAAAAAATTAGAATTAAGTTTGCAATTAGAATTACAGTTTTTTTTAAACTTTTTTAGTGTTTCTTGTCTAAAAAAGGAATTCTGTAATTGATTTACCGAAAGCAAAAAATTTAGAGCTACTGTTTTGTTACGACTATTTTTTAAGTTCAAAGTCTTTCAGCTGTTATTTGTTGTACGCACTATATAAGCACTACTTTTGAAAACACCTTTTGATTTTAAAAGTATTATAATGATCTTTTTTATTTTAAATTTTAGGACAACAGATTATCTTAAACAATAAATTTATTTGTAAAATTATCGGCTATGCACATGTTAAGCTATTTGGACATCGCTATTTCATATTAAAAAAAAATTGCATTTTGTTCCAAAAATATATCTTAAAAAAATAAGTGGATAGTTTTGAAGTATCTAAGAAAAATTTTAATGATTTATAAAATTGATAGATAAATTTAAAGAATTTACTTTTTATATATTCTGTCAAAATAATAACGCTGTTTCGATTCGTACTTTTAGGCATGCATCATTATACTAGATCAATTTTTCTAAATATGCTTAAAATGACAAAAGAAAATTGATCTAATGTTGTTATATGTTGAAAATATTATGCAGTAATTTTCAAAGCGTAACTTTATTTTCTCATTTTAGTTTTAAAATATTTTGAAAGTACTTAAAAAAATATTTTTGTGGTAACTCAGGCTCAATTTGCAGTATGAATATCTGAATTGAAATCCGAAAGTATTCAAACAAATTTTTTTGCAATAATTTACGTTGATTCCTGTCATTAGACAGAATTATGAATTTACTCTAAAAATTTTACAGGACATTAAATTTAAATTTAATTGTCGTCAAAGCTTATAGTTCAGATTTTGATGCATTCCTACCTTTTGAGAATATGGTTCATCCCTTGTTTTGAAGTTTGATATTCAAAACATGATGCATAAAAAGCAGAATCAAATTACTCTTGGTGCGGTAATCCTATTAATAAGGCATAACATAAAAAACCGAGATTCTGAATAACTTTTAATCTTACAATCGGATTGTCACACACTGCATGACATCCTAATGGCTCGAGGAGATAACCTTAATTTTACTAGCAAATGTGTGCAGTCAGTATTTTACAAGATAAAATATATTTTTGCACAGAATTCTTGACCCTCAAAATATACAGGTCAACAACGATCATATGGTCAGGAGAGCGGTCGAAAATTAGAACCTTTCTCTCTTTTTTTCTTTTTTCTCTATGTCTCCGGAACTATTTATGCGAATCAACGAATTTTGCACACAATTGTAAAACTCGTTAGTTCAAAGATAATCCCACGTAAGAAATTGTTTATCATGATTAAAAATTATTATTTAGTATTTAAATTAATAATGGTCGAAAATTTCTTCATTTATAAAATGCACATCACATCAGCTTAAACTATTTAATTTCAAATGACAAAATCCAAAATTTAAATGTAGCTCGCTATTTTAATGTTCTGTAATTTAAATGTTTCTGAGTTTTAAAAATTCAAAAAATACAACTTTTTATTAAAAAATTTAATTCCTTAAAATTTTTTCTGCTGATTTCGATTACATTTTAGATTTTGTTATTTAAGAAGACGTCGTTTAGAATTTCGTGAATATTTTTATACACCCAATCCAAGGAAAAAAATTCCGACCATTATTAAATAAAATGATAAGTGGAAATAAATGATCTTATAAAACTATGCATCGCAAGAAATTATCTTTGGATTTACAAATTTCATAATTGTATGCGAAATTTGTTTGACTGAAAAATTTTAAAATGTCTAAATTTTCTACCACTAAATTGGTACCATATTTTCCGGATCGTATTCACTTATCTTCCCCTCATCTTGAGGTCCCAGAATCTAAATCCGGCAAAAAAATGTATATTTAAATATCATCTATACAAATTTATTAGCATATTTAAAGTTAGCCCCTACCTCATCTTAGTGCGTGATAATCCGATCATTAGATCAAAAGTTATTAAAATGCTCCGTCTTTTACTTTATGCACTTTTCATAAAATCTTGTTTCGTTCATTAAATACGGTTCATGATGGCTCTTATTTCGTTCATGATGGCTGTGAATTATTGTTTTACTGTTTAAAATGTTTCCCTCGCATGACATGATAATCCAATCTTCGCTTTTAACAATATAATAAATTCCAGCAATCGGCATCAAGTTTAGAAGAAATCAATGGGTCAGTTACTGATTTCTTTTTAACTTGATGCCGTTCGCATCCGGTGAATTGAAACAATTTAGAAGAAATTTGAAGCTGAGAAGTAAACGAACAACGAACTCATTTTTATCAGCTTAGAATAAGTAAGCTTGAAAGTTTTGGAATAAATATGAATTATTATTTTATTATTAGACTGTTTCTCTTTGTGCATTTATTGTTTTCCCTTTTTTTCTCTTAAGTTCGTTTAATTTTCGCTATGAAATTTTAAGAGTTTTGCATTTTTCTAAAAAAAATAACTTTTGATTTAAAAAAAAAATGGTTAGTCTAATGGTTACCGTCAGATGGGGTGACTTTGTGCAACGCGGGATGACTTTGTGCAAACTGTTAATTATTAAATAACTAACATTATAATAATTAAAAACGAAAAATTATGCATGATTTGTTATCTCAATTGATAGGACTTTTAAAGTATAACCTACCTTCCTGGCCAGGATAGCTAGAACTTCTTCAACCGAGTAGACTTTCAAGCCTCCGAGTTTGCGACGTTAAAAATTTTTAAACTGTTTGTAACTTGAGCTCACAATTTTCCAAGAACGATGATGTTTACAATGCCAGTTCTTGGTAAGCCATTAGTTCGTTATGTTGGCAACTCAAATCAGTTGATACCGAGCTTTTTTAGAAAGAAAAAAAAAAACTTGGATGGCACGACACAAAAATTGAAAAAATGACAGTTCGCACAAAATCACCCCTCGTTGCACAAAGTCACCCCATCTGACGGTAATGGTAAAAGAATCTTAAAAAATGGATGAAAAAATGGCTTCTGATAATAATTTTTTGTTATGCGATTTTGTAGTATAGAATGAAGCGAATGAATTAAAAAAATACTATGGTTTAAAAAGATATATTTAAAAAATATATTAAAAAAAAATTTCTTTGATTTTGACAGCTAATACTAAAGTTGCTCTGAAGTGTTTTAAATATGCTTTTATCTATAAATCTATTTAATTTTACGGGATCATTACAAATATATATTTTGAATTAACTATTTAAGAAATTTTACTTTCATTTGTATATTTTATTTTTCGAACTGATCAAAGAAATTTTTTTTAATATTTCTTCTTCCTATTGTTGAGAGTAAGAAGAATAACTTTGCATACATTTCATACGCGAGTATTTTAGATCTTCGCAATAACTGTAGAATAAATAAACTTCGTAATAACGGGGAAAATAGCATTTTACTGATAAAAAAATGTGTGGTACTTTTTTCATGTAGGTTTTTTTAGCCGTTATAAAAGTTCAGCTGTATACGTATCTTAATATTTATTGCAATTAATAATAAAAAAACGGAACAAATTATTTAAATGAGAAGCAAATAAGGTTTTTTTTCCAGAAAAATTTAAATTTTATGGTGTTTATTTTTTAAAGAATTTTTGTAACACACGCTTAATTGGAATTTAAATATTTTAGAAAATGTTGCATTGTGACAGAATATATATTATCGATTTCTATTGATTTGAAATGAATAAGGCCCCAGGCTACCTACCAGCCCCAGGCCCCTTCTCACGCTGCTTCACCCTTGTATGTTTTTTCCTCTGCATCTCCTATATCTTCTTTGCAATCGTTAATTTGGGAAAATTTGAAAGCATTGGAAAAATTAAAAATGTTTTTTTTATTTAAATTTTTTTTTTCACTTTATTTACTCATTTATCTTTCGTATTGAAATTTTTCATTATTTTTTTATTTTATATTCATTTTTATATTTATTTTTTATTTTTTTATTACCGTTATTAGGATTGTAGAGAATCCACGAAAATGTTTTAGTAAAAAAAACTCATGTTATTTTTTTCTTTGAGACAGAAAAATTCAGGAAAAAATTGAATTGTGAATGGGTTAAAAAAATACTAATCTTTAATTACTTAAACTAATTAAAGATTTTATTTTAATTACTTTATTTATTTTCATTAATTAAGCTTTGATTAATTAAAATAATTATCACTATTAATTAAAAATGTATAAATTCTTTAATATCTGATTTGTTTAAAATGCTCATTTCCTCTTTTAGATGGCAGCACCTTATAAGAAAAAATAATTTGAGCTTTTGTTTTTTTTTAGCGAAGGGATTTTTTCAAGAAAAGTTTTCAAATTTAGACTTTTTCTAATGAATTTAATTTACTAGCATCTATGTATTTTATAAAATTTCTAATTAAAATCGGTTTCAATTCACAATAAAACATACGAATTTTGACGAACTATAAATATTATTCTCAGTAATTTGAAACACAGATTTCAATTATGTTAATCCAATAGTGTTAATTATTAATTCCTTTACGAAATCAGGCTCAAACACGTACTTTCTCCGAAAACATACACGCACGCCTTTTTTATTGTATTATTATTTTTCTAATTTAATACAATAATGTTTGAAAAATTTCAATTTGCATGATTTACAAATTTTCCTGTCATTTTCACACTTCGTAATTTCTAAAGACAAACTGTAAAGTTTGAAATAAATCGGTTAAATGGTTTTTGAATTAAAAAAATGTTTTTAAAAAAGTCTTATTTTTGAATTTTTATTTCCTAAGAATACAAGACTAATTTCATTTAAATTTTCCTTTTGCGAATTAAAATTGTGGGGTTTAAAAACAAAATGGAAATTTTCAGAGTTTACAATTCAAATTTTTTTTAAACAATTACTAAATTAAGTAATAAAAGATAATTAGCAAGTATTATAAATTATTTTTACGTGGAATAATCTTTAAATGAACGTGTTTTATAATTGAGGACAAAAAGTATTCACTTAAAAAATTTCTAACTTGTAGCAAAATACACAAAAAATTAATTTAAAATTAACGGATCCAAACTTTTTATCGCACTTCTGGCAACACTATTGGAACCACAACTTTTCAAATTGCGAATACCCCTTTTTTCGATAGTGAACAATCCGAATCATTCAAAATAAAGATATGTTTATTTATAGAAGGTACATTTTAGAAGCGTTTTGAAAGTACGTTTTTTCGAATTTCAGTGAATATTTAGCTCTAACTATTTAGCATATCTGAAGTCAATCCTTCAAACCTTTAAAAATTAGTTTCTGGTGGGCGAAAATCTGATCATTAAAACAGAAATTATTTTAGGTGATCCTTTTTTTGCTTTGTTTTTTTTTTGCTCATTATTCATTAGAGTATTATATATGCATTTAATATTTATTGGAAATATATGAAATTAGTGTTTTTTTTAAACATACATCATTGCTTTGTTCAGTTACTTTAAAGCGATGCTATAAATTTTCATTTTAATGGTATTCCTATGCACAGTCGGTGGGGTAAGCATTTTTTGATAAAAATAATCATCACTAGAGAAATCAAAAAGAATGAACTGATTTTGTACACTAAATTCTTATTAATCAAATTAAAGTCAATTACTTTTAAGCCTTTTCAAATACTACGGAATCTCTTTTTTTCTCCAGTTTTTGGTGCCATTAATACGCCATTCTCATCAAAATTTGAGAGGTGCATAATATGTATTATAGAGAGTTTCAATTTAAGTATTATACCCTGGTGGACATGTAAAGGTAAAAAATAAATGCCCGATACTTTTCGAACCTTCTTTATATAGAAAATCAGTGCAAAAAAATTCACCCTATTCCTTTCTGTTTTTATTTTGAAGAGCAAAGTTTTGCTAACAAACCTTATTATAGCACATTTTATAACACAACTGAAAATATAGTTCAAAAATGTTATGTTTAACAAACATTGGATTAAAAAAATATACACATCAGTGGTAGCAAATTAATATTTAAGTTAAAAACTGAATCACTACTGAAATTTGAAGTATCAGTACTGAGAAAGGTGGGATAAAACCTGTTTGTTGCTTCCTTTACTTCTGCAAGTTCCATGCCAAGTAAAGTTATTATTTTTTTTAAAGCAAGTAAAATTATGAAAAACAATTTTAAGAACCAATGTCATTTTCAGCTTTACACTGTCATAGCTTTCTCGGAAAAAATGGTCAAATAACAATATATCAAATTATTTCTTTACCATATTTAATCGAAACAGCTAAATGACCAGAAAAATATGGTATTCGAACTGTAAGTTGTGAGAAAAATCGTTTATTGACTGTTTTAATACGGTTAAGAAGCCAAAATGCTTCCCACGCCAACATAGGCCCACCTTATGAATCACTTAGTTTCTTGCAGCTGGGTACATATTATAGCCGAGAGGGCAAATCTGTAAATTTCATGACCAGCTGAACAGAGGTTCAGATCTCAGCGTAGTTAGCTTAAATATTTCTTCTATTCTTACAACTCATGAAGAATTTCCAGTATGCTACACTTTCCGACTGGTGATGGACTATTAAACTACGAAATTCTTACTCTCGCATGTCAGCAACACAGAACAGCAGAGCAAAAAAAGTATAGTACTTCTCATCTCTCATGATAGATGGCACCACCAGATATACTTATAAAGTTACATTCCTCGGTTTTGACAAAACACAACTCAACCACAACCTAACTCCAATGTCCATTACATAACTTTACTCTAATCTCCAGTTAAATTTCAATTCTACAGTTTTGAAACCATGCTAGTTGTAAATGGATACAGAACAGTATAATTTTGTATTTATGTTTTTTTTTAAACCATACCAGTTGTAAACGTTTCAAAAACAGTTCAGGTAAAGAAATGCTCCTAATTTTACCGTTAAATGGATATACACAATCTGCTGCCGGTTACTTTATTGTAATTTTCAGTTTATTTATTTTAACAGTTTAGTCTATGAGTCTTTAAATATACCACGCTTATGTCAACTTTTTTGAATGATCGGACAAAAGATTGAAATAAAAATTCAAGAAATTTATTCCTACAACCTTTAAACGGTTTCAGATGCAGTGCTTATTTCTGCAAATAAATAAAAAGTGATTCTTGATTTCTTCATCTTGTCCATATGAATCACCTGAAGTTACATGAAATAATGATTTGACTAGCTGAAATTTTGTTAATCACATCAAAAGTTGTGTAATTTCTTTTCTTGATGAACTATAGACTAATCATAAATTTATGTCTTATGTCATTCTTATACCAAGGCTTCAAAATGTATCGCAGCATCTGTACTTGTGATGTTAATTATGTTTCTTGTGGTATTGGTTTACAGAAAAACCACCAAACGGATGTTAATCGTGGATACGGTGGATCTTCTGCATCAATCTGTAAAAACATGAAATATATTAGATTAACTTTCCTTCTATTTCAACAAAAAATTTGCCTAGAAAAATACGTTTATCTAACCATGATTATTGTGAGTCAAATATCAGTTGTCTAGAATAGGTTATCAGGAACATAAACTTTGAGATGAAATTAGAATACATTTTATTTTTATTTTTTTATTACAGAAAAAAATATTTATATAAATAATAATTAACTTTCAGTAAAAACATTATTTCAATTGAAAGAGCTAAATTTGAAAATGACTATTCTAAAGGCGTCTACGTATTATACAGATAGTTTCTATTTGGCTCTGCTATGTAGAACACAAATAAAATTTTTTTCCAGCTTTTTCACAATGATAAAAAAGTATCAAATATGTTTTAATTACCCTTTTCTTGATTTCTATTATTAATTTGTTATTTTTATAAATTTACATTCCATTATTATTCTAAAATTACATTCTATTATTATTCTAAGATAGCATTTTATTATTATTTCAAGATTGCATTCTATTGATATTCTCAAATTGCATATTCTATTGTTATTCTATAATAGGTTATCAGGAACATAAACTTTGAGATGAAATTAGAATAAATTTCATTTTTATTATTTTCATCACAGAAAAAACTAATTATATAAATAACATTTAACTTTCAGTAAAAACATTATTTCAATTGAAAGAGCTAAATTTGAAAATAGCTATTCTAAAGACGTCTAAATATTATACAGATAGTTTCTATATGGCTCTGCTACATAGAACACAAATATAATTTTTTTCCAGCTTTTTCACAATGATTAAAAAGTATCAAATATGTTTTAATTATACTTTTCTTGATTTCTATCATTAATTTGTTATTTTTATAAATTTACATTTTATTATTATTCTAAAATTACATTCTATTATTATTCTGTGACAGTATTCTATTATTATTGTAAGATTGCATTTTATTGATATTCTCAAAGTACATATTCTATTATTATTCTAAAATTACATTCAATTATAATTCTAAAATTACAAAAAAAATTTCTTCCATAGTTCGCCCACACAAAATAATTTCAATCATCCCTTAATAAAGCAGTGTTTAAATTCTCAGTTAGAAACTAACAGTCATGCTAATTTTTATGCGTCTGTTATATTATTTCAATAGGAAATGAACCTTTAATTAATGAGATAAATTTCAAACTCACATTGAATGTGTTATCATCGAATCTATAATATCTGTCCCCTTTAAAGAAATAGGATTTTCCATTTTCAAACTGAAATGCAGCTTCAAGATTATTCGGCAGGCCAGTCCATTTGCTTATTGGTTGAGGATATTTACCACTTACCGGAGGATCACTGTTACTATCAAATCGCCAATATTTATCTCCTAATAAAAATTTAAAATTAGTACTCTTAAAGAAAAAAAAACAAATTTCTAAGAATTTTGCTTGAAGTATAACAGCTTTCATTTTAAAACACTTGCACAGATATTAGATTTTTTATTAGATAAATATCGATGCTTTTGTGAAAAAAAATTCCATGAAGAGGTGGCGGAATACCGTTATTTTTACAGTAATACTATCGGTAAAATCACTGAATCATTGCAATTAAATAGATATTACTGTAAAAACTACGATATGAAATTTTACGGTAAAATAGATTCGACGGAAGGGAAAATATTTAACATATGGTGCAAATGTGCGTGATCTTGAAGTTAACTTTTTGGATTGTAGGTGTTCATACACCATTCCACTTTCATACACCATTACGTAAGCTTGATTTAGTGTTAACTTGAAAAAAAGTGCTCCTTCACACAATTTTTGGGGTTGTTGCGCATTTAATTCGGAGAGATATTACACCACAGTTTTCACAGTGTAGCTGGGCATGCAAGGGCCCAAATAAATAAATAAAATGATGGATTAACTGCCTTCTGCTAGTGACATTCTTATATGCATTATTTTAGTATACATGTAGGGTAAATCAACCAGTGAAGGAACACTACCCAGTGAAGGAACATTTCATATATATTGATTAAAAATAAGAATTCGAAAGATTTTTCTATAGATTGATTGGTAACAATAGCTTGCTGCCAAACAATAGGAAGTCATCTAGCAATGTTTTGGATTACCTGGTCAAATAGACTTCTCTGGAAAAATTTTTGAATTTGTTATTATCTCTGCAACACCTTGTTTCTTTGAAAAAATTATAAGGTGAGTGTTTGTATTTATATGTTTGAAGTGGAATTAATTGCATGTAATAGTTTTATTTTTCTCACTGTGAAAAAGAGAATTCAAAATATAGTTATTGAAGTTACGTTTTATTTTTTTTAAGCATCATAGCATAATAAAGTACTGAGATAAGGGGGTGTTTATTCACTGGATCACCAAACGATGAAAAACCAGTGAAGGAACAAGTGTTCCTTTACTGGTTTTTTTTCTAAGTTAATGAAAATAAAAGATAAACTTTAATTTTCTTGTACCTTTAGTGATGTTCCGCATCAAAAGTATGTTAAAAATACGAAAAACAACTTCTAACCAGTGAGGGAACAGGCATGTTCCTTTACTGGGCATAGATTTCCCAGTGAATGAACAGTATGTGTTAATATGTTGACACTTTAATTTTCAATTCATGATTACAAAAAAAAGTTAACATTTTCCAAGTATTTATATGTTATAATTTCAAGAATAGGCTTGTTTTTAAATATTTGTATGGCTTATAAATTCATAAAGAGCATTAAAAAATAACCAAAATTAAGTGTTCCTTTACTGGGTGTTCATTCACTGGTAAGAGCTGCTCCTTCACTTGGTCTTCCTACTACTTGTTATTTGAACCTCCAAAACTTTAAAACAATATTATGTAAGCTCTCTACAATTTTTTTACATGATTTGCAATTAGTAACAAATATGCTGACACAGTCATTTAACTAAAATTACGAACTTTGAAATTAATATGATTTTTTAAAAGGCAAGAGAAGCTTAAGTGTTCCTTCGCTGGTTAGTTCACCATATACATATTTGTAAATTTAATACATTACATAATACACTTTGCTTCGATTTTATAATTCACACATAATTGCAAAATGAGCATTATAATTATGTTCAAACATTCATCGTTTTATAAATGTATAAGGAAAAAAATCACTAACCTTTGAAAAAATATGTTTTACCATTATTACCCCATACAAAAGCAGCATCTATTTTATCTGGTATTCCTTCAAATCCTTGTGATATTCTTCTGGGATAACCAGGTTCCATTTCTTTGTTTTTAAATTTCCAATACCATCTTCCCTGTAAGTTAAAAATGTTAAAGCGTAATTAATGAATAAAGAAATGTAGAATTCTGTAAATCATACTTATGCATCAAACATAAAACAGCATAGCATAGGCTGTTCAATTTGAAACATCTTGTGCATTCAAAAATGATTGAAATTGATACAATTTCTGGAAACTTTTACTTTAGGATCTAAATTCAATAAATATATACTGGGTGTCCCATAAATATTTTATTTTAAAATCGGTATTGAACAGCCGACCCAATTCTGAGTTGACGGCTATCAATTTTCATTTTTGTAGCCTTGTAGTTTTGAACCCAATCCAGAAGACTCCTGGATCAAGCATTGGAGAAAACTAGCCTTTGTAGAAGACTTTTTGAGGGTACGAACCAGTATTTGCATTACACGAAGAGATAAACCACAGAAACCTCCCATGGTTAGCCTGACGATAATGGAATTCTAACAAATGATCCGTCTACAACTGAGAATATTTTAGATCAGCACTGTAGTCGGTGTGAGCCAGGAGCAAGAATTCGTATTAACCAGCCACCGCTCAGATTCGATTCTGGGTCACCTCATTGGGAGACAAGTGCTCTATCCTCTGAGCTACCACGCTCTCGCATTAATATTTTTATTTCATTTCATAATCGTCGTAGGGTATATCAAAAGAAAAGAGAACTGAATAGCAACTCTTGACCTGGAAATGTTATCGTACACTGTTAGGAATATCATATCAATTGATGCCTCTTAATGAGTTCCTTTTAAGAAAAAATTGCGATAAGACTATTTTCTCCAAATTATATGTTAGAGGAAATTCGACAGTAAATATTATATTTCATATTTGTTTATTTTACGTTTACTACTTTCTTTTTTACTTTAATATGCAAATAAAATATTCGTCTTATTTAATCTGACCTCGGCCTGTACAGATTTTTTATCTATTTAAGTACAAGTAGTGTATCAATAATTTGTTAAGTTACCCTAGGATCTTAAGTATGAAATGGTTGAGAAGCACTAACGTATAATTTTATGTAAGTAGCTAAATAGTAGATTTCTCTTTCTGGGATTAATTCACAAATAAAAAGGACTTAATCTTTTGTACTAATTGCACACTGTAAAAACTTTCGAATCAAACTACCAGCACCTTGGGTTCCGATACTTTTTAATCCATTTTAACCGAAACATATTACGGTAGAAAAAAATTGATTTACCTTTATTTTTTTAGCAATAATCACAGTAAAATCTTTGAATCACTTTAATTGTATAAATAATAAATGTTATTGTAAAAATTACAGTGTAATATTTTAAGGTAAAAATTAATTTTACGGATGATATACCCAAAGCTCTGGTACTTTATACCGTAATTTGATTCAGAATATTTATAGTGCACTATTAAGCATTATTACTAGGCAGGCATAAACTACTTTAATCTTACCAAAAAGACGGGAAAATATTTAATACGCATTAGTTGCTACATCTCATAACATTTACGTTTGTGTTGACCTACCATTACACCTTTGACTACCATGTATGCATACATTTTTAATTTGTTTTAATCATACCTTAAAGAAGTAGGTCATCCCATTTGACCACGTTAAAGAAGCATCTAAATTTCCATCAAGACCATTCCAGTCGTCCTTAATTTTTCGGGGATATCCATCAGCTATTTTGTGATCGAGAATTCTCCAATAAAAATCACCTATATTTCATAAAATTTGATACTTGTAAAAATGCTCTCATAAATCTTATTCTCTAACTACAAGTTGTTCTGTAATGTAAGGCAAAATTAGTATTCATATTTCCTGCAAAGCATATCCTAAAATATGTCTTACATTTTGCGTAACTCACTAACTCTTGCTAGCAGTGTGTTACGAAATTATTTGTTATATTATTATATATCACTTCATATATCACTAATTTTTATACATACAATCAATAATTTTAAAACAGTAAAGATACTAAAATAAGTTATATTTCATCAAATAAATAAAAGTTAGTTTCATACAGCAAATGATTTTTTAAAATCTAGGTGTTACATTAGTATAAGACCACCTATTTCTTTTTTCAAAATTGTTTCAGTTTCAAAATCTTTTTTACTTTTTCTTTGAAAATCGTATTTTAAGTTTAACTTTGTATCGCGGAAAACGCAAACAATAGTTAATTTTATTTATTGAAAAACAAAGTTAAATTTATTTATTGAAAAATCACAATGCTTCGCGGAAAATAATTATCTGAATAAGAAGTTCGAACAATTTGGTTTTTTAAAGGCTCTGCAAAGTCGGAACATAAAGTATGTAAATTAATTAAGCGTTCTAAAACTGCCGTTCATTCTGTTTAAACTAAAGGAGGTTCATTGGAAAATATAAAAGATCTAGTAGGAAACATAAATTATCATCTTGAGAAAATAAATAAATTGCTTGCAATGACACAGAACTCGTTTACTCGCAAAATAACTCAGCAAATAAGTAGAATAAACTCCCATACAATTATCTAGTGCACTTAGAGATGAAATTTCAATTATTCTTCGAAAATTAAAAAGATATCCAAGGCTGTTAAAGCATCATAAAGAAGAGAGTCTAAAGTGGGCAAAAGAGATCATGATATGGGATGCTATGTGGAAAAAAGTTTTTTTTTTCGCTGAAAAGAAGTTTAATTTCGATGGCCCAGATGATAATAATTAATACTGGGATGATTTGCGAATAGAATCTCGTGATTTCTACTATAGACAAATGGGTTGTGACTCGGTATATGGTCTGGGGAGCTCTTGCGAATGAATATAATCACCACTATGCATATAATCACCCATATGATTCTATATACGACCTGAAAGAAACTATCATGGGTGAATGGCACAAAATTCCTAAAACTTAACTTGAAAACTTGATTCAGTCGATTAAAATTCGCATCTTCGAAGTTAGTCAGAAAAATGATGAAAAAGCATCCTTTTAGTTTTGTAGTAAAGTTTATTTTAACTGGTGGTCTTATAATATTATAACAGTCATTTCAGGGGGAAAAGTTTTGAAATTGGTGACAAAATATTCATATCTAAATATATCTTTTAAAAATTACATGCATGTATTTTGTTCTTCATTCATTTTCATTATCTTAATTCAATTTTGGAAAATTTAAAGCACTTATAATTAAAGCCACAAAAATTGCTGCGGTCTTATAATTTTTTTAACACTCCATCATAAGACCACTATAATTAAGATAATATTATATTTAAGATATTAAAAACTATATTTAAGATAAATATTTAAGATCTTAAGAAACTAAATTTAAAATATATATTTAAGATATATATTTAAGATATTAAAAACTTATTCCTGAGAAATAAAATTTTTAAGAAGTCGTTTCTTTAAAATTCAATTTCTCAAGAACTTTTCAACTGTTTTTGCTCAAATTTAATATTTTGCCATGTAAAATTACATACTTTAACACTAGATTGCCCGAGGAAGTCATTTTGACTGCTTTTTAATTTCAATTAGAAAAACAATGATGACACAGTTTCTTAGAATTTTGTGACTTTTTGTACAACACATAATTTTTTTATTGTTAATATTTACTAATAACTTGTTTTATAACTGAAAATAATATCAAAAATGTTAAAAATTCATTTTAAACAAATTTCTTTATACATTAGTTATTCTTTCACAATGCAGACATTTTGACTGCTTTTGGACAATTTAGGTTTTCAGTCTTTCTAGTGTTAAAAAGATGTAAAAAATTGTAAACTTTGCAATTCAAATTTTTTTCCGACAGTTATTGAATAACATAATAAAAAATAATAAATACATACTAAAATCTATTTTTTGCATAGAATTATCTTTGGATTAAACGAATTTTATAGGTGTGTGCAAAAGTTTCTTAAATTCGTTTAAAAAATTCTCCAGACATGGAGAAATACGCTAAAAGTAAACTTAACATTAAGGGGTCCAAACTTTAGACCACTCTCCTGACCAAACTATGGGAACCATAGTTCCCTGATATCCGCTACCCCCTATATTTTAGGGTTCAGAAATCCAAATCGGTCGAAAAATAAATATTTATTCAGAGAAAGTACGTTTTTGTGTCTGATTTTGTAACTTAAAATATAGTCTGCACTAATTAATTAGCATATTTGAGGTCACCCCTCCAAACCACTGAGAATGAATCTGAGAACGTGAAGATCTGATCATTAGATCAAAAGTTATTTAGGGTTGCTCGTTTTTCTTTTCTTTTTTTGCGCTCTGAAAATTGTTTCATACACATGAAAAAACATAACGCAATAATCTCACATTACATATTTATAAAATTAATCCATTTTTCTTTTATTCATTTTTTATCACTTTAAAATAATTTAAAAGCATGTGTTATGTATTTTCGGATTTATTTTAAAATATTAAAATTTTTCCTGTTATGTAGTCATATGTTTTTATGTTTTTTCATGCTAATTCACATTTGTGCAAAAAAAATTACCCTTAAAAAGGTAACTATTTCCGTTCTGTGTTCGTGTAGCAGCATCTATTGTACCATCTTGACATACATCTGGAGCATCATTGGTATCAGGTGATGGGTCAGAATGTTCCTCTTCAGGTGCAGGTAGTGCAGGACCTCCTCTTGAACCTACAAAAATGCAGTCATTTTCATTCTTTTGTGATCCACTATTTAAAACTTGTGATTATTTATGTATTTAAGTTTTTTTAAGAGTTAAGAGTTTTAGTTTAAGTTTATGTAAAGAGTTTTTAAAGAATGAATTAATTTTTTCAAACATCAACCTTACCCTGTCTTAATAATTTCAAACAAAATGTTTAGAGTTAGAGTTTTATTGCTGTTTAACAAATAAAAAATTATCTTACCATATAGAGCTTGAATTGCCTTTATATCATCGATATCAATTTCAAATGAAGGATCATACCCTTTGTAATGAGGAGTCATAATTGCATTTAGTTCATCCGTATGTGCAAGACCCAGAGAATGACCAAATTCGTGTGCTGCTACTTGGAATATATCGGTACCTGTTTAACAACATAATACACGTATTTAAAGAGAGTAAAGAAATAACTATTTCTGTATTATGGGTATTATATATATATATATATATATATACATATAATAAGAACTTGATAGAATAAATCTAAATTTTCTTCTCTAGATGCATTCCTTTACGGCAGAGGCATTTCGAAATAAAAATTAACTATCCTAAGACAATTAAAATGCATGAATGTCTTTATAATTTTGAGTCTAACTGAAGGATGCAAATTTCTAAAAAGAGTCTGTTCTCTTTTTTTTTTTTTTTTTTTTTTTTTTTTTTTTTTTTTTTTNTTTTTTTTTTTTTTTTTTGGCACACTCAATAATTGAGAAATTATTTGGATTTTACTTCTCAAAATCTTTCACTGCCATTTTTCCCTTCGAAAATAAAGTTTCACAGAGAGTGGTTAAATATAACTTCAAAAATATTGCTTGAAAACGTTTTTCAAAAATTTTTAATTATTTAAAAAATGTTTTAAAAAAGTTAGCATAAATTGTGATGCGAATTTTCTACCGAAAGCATAACAAAAGTTGCGTGAACTTAATAAGATGAACATTTATTCCTATCATTCCCTTAGAAACTAAGAATATGTCCAAGTGCCCAATGCAAACTAAAAAGTTAAAAATCAATCGATACCTGAACTTTCATCGATAGTCCATTCTTCTTCATCATCGAAATGAGCATTTCCTCCATATTGTGGAAAAAATGCATGAGCTAATGTATTACCCGGACCATCGAAAGCATCCTTATCTCCATGCTCTCTTCTTTCAAATCGAATATCAATATCAACTCGACCTCTCTTTCGTTCTCTGAAGGAAAGCGGTGCAACATCACTCCACACCTAAAACATTTAAAACAATCTCATTTAATATTCATCTTGGTGATTTAAATATAGTTTATTAATAAAACATGCTAATAATTATTAGTAAAAGTTAATGATACATTAATAATAATACTTTAGTAAAAGTTAATAATATGATAAATCCAAATGAAATGCAGCATGCAATTTTTTAAAAAATACATGCCCCACGGGAAATACAATTTAATAGCTTTGACACTAATTAAATGCAACTTTTTATCCATACATGCCTATCGGGGTATAATTATTTATTTATTTATCAGAAACTGATGAGTCGCCACTCAAAGGTAGCAAAAATTATCAAATTGCCAGATGGAATGCATCAAAAAGGCGAGAAAAAAAAAGAAAATGAATTATATTTGATTAGGCTTAGTAGTTACTAAATTTAATTATAAAAAAACAAGTAGAAGGGCATGCATTCGATGAAAATTCTTACTTTTTCTGATAATAATACTCCTTTCTTAATAAAATTTTTCTTCATTAATTCGATCACTGCTTGTTCGTGTCTAATATTTTTTGATTACTAATACTTCTTTCACTTGATTTATACTTATTATGGAAGTTTTGATGTAGATATTACGACGTTAATGTTTCTTTCCTTACAGATTAATATACACTGGGGAATAAATATTTGCTGCATTATACAAACACTTGTTAAGGCTTACTTGTTAATATTTGTAAATACTCTTAGGGCATCAGGATCAAGAGTAAATTGCACAGAAATCCATGCAAGAAAATGTCATTGGGCTTGACTAGGTCCGCTTCCCCTATTATGACTTGTTCAAAAGTACACAAAGAAGCAGTTCATATTAGGGAAGAACCCCTAGTGGTGCATGATGACTTTTTCGGACAAGGGTTCCCATGCCATTTTAATCCTGATGATATGCTCTGACTCCCTTAGAGGTTTATTCTAGCATTTACGTGATTCTAGCATTACGTTTTGTATTCTATAACGTTTTTAAACTTGTAAATTTCGACAAAAAATAGACTAAAAATGCCATTTAAAAAAAAAAAATCTGCAGCTTGGAGAAAGAAATCAATTGCAGAGTTGAAATCAGTGGTGCGAAATAGATCTTTTAAAAAATCTCATCCAAACGAAAAAAAATTATTTCTCAGTGTAATAGGTACATTCATAAATTTTCATGAACATGCATTCGAAAAAGATGTTCTTATTGGAGCATGTATTTTGAAGATTGACATGTACTGCGGAGCATGTAGAAATATTGAGATTTATCATGATGAATTGGACATATTATTAATCACTTTAAAAAAGAATCTGATTTTTGTCGAAAAAATCTTAATTTTTACATGCTGCTTTTATTTGCTTGTTCTGCAGCGTCTAACCCACGTGCTTTAAGCAGCACTCCGCAAAATTATTGAAATGTCGCAGACTATATAAAACAAGCAAAAACTGAGTTCACAATGCTACAACTTTTCCTTTTAAATATATTGTTGCATCTTTTAAATATTGAGGAAGATTAATTTTTAGGTAGGTTGTTGTGTGAAAACACAGGTGAAAAAATAGAAATCTGAAATCCTAATATTTGCTTACATTACTACACTGTAGCAAAAAGAAAAAAAAAATACTAAATGATCCAAATTTTTGTCCACACTCTTGACCAAGCAATATTTGGTCCATATTTTTCAGATTGCAGCTACACCCCCCCTCCCTATTTCAAGCGTTAAGAATCTAAAACCGTCAAAAAAGAAAAAAAAACTATGTTTATTTAAAGAAAGTACGTTTTGTGTCTGATTTCGTAACTTAAAATATCGAATGTAATCATACCACTAACATTGAGTCGTAATGCGTAAAAATTCAATCATTAGATCAACAGTTACTCAAAGTGCACCTTTTTTTATTTTCGCGTTGTGCATAATTGAATTTATATATTTTATTTTTATAAAAATTGTATCTAATGAAGGGTAGAGTTAATTTAGTTTACCTTGAAAGCTTTTTCGAATTCTTTATCCACCTGGTCTCTATTTCTTACCCTAGACGGGTATTTGGAAATTCGATAAGTAAGATGTGTCATTCTCCATTTGCTTCCTAATTTTCAAAATAAAAATTTATGAAATGATAACATTTGAAATGAATGAGGAATTGATTAAGACAAAATGAAATGAATGAGTAATTGATAGCTAATGAGACAAATTTTGCACTTAACTTCCAATTTAGTTTTTAAACTAGTTGTTTATTACAAATAATTTTGGATAAATTTTATTTGTAAAAATGTTACTCTTGCTAAACTGTGTACCGTAAAAAGACCATGTGGTCTGATAGGCAATACATGAAATTTTGACCCCCCCTCCAACATTTAAATTCTGCCGTAAGTATACATTTGGAAAGAAATTTGTCGATTTTCCGATTTTATCAATCTAAGATGATTTTTTGGAAGCAGATTTTTTAGATTATCTGGCAATAAAAATATATAATAATGCAAAATTTAGAAAAACCCAGATTAAGATGGGTTGTATATTTACTTAGAACTAACTGCATTAGGACCCCCAGAATGTATTTATAGTCATACCAACTAGCACTTAAAAGAGAAGGTAGTCAAAACCGATTGCCTTAATAGTGATTTAAAAACATTAAAAACAACTGGATGGATAAATAATGCGAAGGATACAGTTGCATGGTATCAAATTCCAAAGAAGGCTAAGGCCCATCCTGGGCAGTTACGCCACTAAGGAATGAAGGAAGCTTAAAAAAAAAGACCCTTTATCGGGTCGACATATGAAAAAGGGCATGAGAATTTTATCAAGTGGACGCATTGGAGCAGCAATTCTTTTTGCTACTAAACTTCTAGGTAATTTTTAAAACTGTTAAGCTATTTTAATCGATTAAATGATTTCAGTCTTAATAACTGAAATTTTAAAAGTATTTCTTTTACTAAAACAAATCTTAATAAAATTTTTATAATTGCCTTTAAAGATCCTCTTAAATGTAAAAAAAATGATTAAGGTTTGCATTATTATTATTATATATTAAGGTTCGCATTATATTATTATGAACAAGTTCGCATTGTTACGAATACTGCAAGGATTATAATATAATTAAACTGCTAGCATAGGAAGTTCTATGTTAGGAAAAAAAAAACTCGTTTTTGTAGTCGGTGGAAGTACAGGTCTTTCGTTTTGTCTTTAGAAAATAAGAAGATTATGCAAAATTATTCTTTTCACAAGAATTACATAGAATTCATGATTAAGATCATAGAAATATATAATACCTTGTAAAGCATATCGTTTCTTTCTTGTTGTATCAGAATGACCAATTCTATCCTTAACTCCACATCGTGGTTTGCTCATCATTGCGATAGTTTGTCTATCCAAAACACCTGTAGCAAAAAAAATATACAATTATTTTTAAAAAATTTGAAATTTATTCAAAGTTCATTTTTAATTAGTTTAATTTTAACTGCCGACGATGAATACGCAACATAGATGAGCTAAAGAGGGGAAGATTTTGAAACATTATCAAACTGATGAAATCACATTGTAAACAATCAAGAAAAGAATCACAGAATATAACTTCTTGTTAATGTAGCTATGAACTATGGCTTTCGTCGAGAAAATATAACATTCAAGATGTCAATTATTTTAATAATTAATAAAGTATTATTTGTCACTATTATTGTAATTTTAAATTTCTCTAGATGGAATATTTTTTTTTAAATATTACTTCTTTAAAACTAAGTTTTAGGCAGACAAAAACTGCTTTGATCTAAAAGGTTTCATTTTAGGAAAAATTTTGCAAGCACTTTTATTCTGCGTTAATATTACTTAAATTTTTCACAGTAAAAATTTCCGGATCAAACTCCGGTATAAATTTACCAATACTTTTTACCATAAAGTCTACTTTTACCGGAGCATGTTACGAAACAAAAAATCAGATATAACACAATTTTTACAGTAATAATTACCGTAAAATCTCTGAATCACTCGATCTCATTAAATAAATGTGACAGAAAAAAAGTTGAAGTATAATATTTCACAATAAAAATGAATTTTACGGATGATGCACTCAATGTACAGGTACTTTATACAATAATTTGATCCGGAATTTTTCACAGTGTATGTTAAAACTTGAAAACGTCTCAGAATGTATTATATAAAAATCCTTATTTTTCGTTAAATTTACAAGTCACTACTCAAATCGCAACACTTTTTTTAAAGGAATTAAGATTCTTATATTTTGATTATGCTGAATTTGACATATGAATGAAGTTTTTAAAACACAACAATGCAAACAACAATTTCACAATTAGATAAAAGGATTTTTTCTTATTTTAAACATATTTTTAAGTGCATACAAAAATTTCTGAAAACTAAATAAAATGTAAGTAATATGATTCTTAACCCAAGTTCTTTTTAAATTGAAAGTTAGAAATGTAATTAAAATATTTCAGATTATAAAACGCCTATCTTAAAAAATGCGTATATGAAATAAAAACATGCCATAAAGTCTTTAAGACGTTATTAAGAAAGTAGAATTTTTTGAAATAAAGAATATTTTTTGAACGATATTTAAGAAATTGACTCTAAAAAAAGAATAAGTGGTATGCTTCCAACTACCGACTTAAAAAATTTAGTATGTTTCTAAAATGTATATTTAAAATGTATATAAATTGCGTAAAATGCAACGAGAAGTCTAGTTTAAAGTTAACCAATATTTAAATTAGGTACTAAGACCTCTGTTTAAACAAAACTTTTCATGTTTATTCAGAAAAAAAATGTCTCAAAATTAATTTCAATCATAAAATTTTTCCTTTTTCTTCTTTCTCGTTTTATACTTTTGAATATTAGAATTAGCATTTTCAAAAATAAATTATATGGACTTTTTTCAAAAGTCTTTTTCAGAACGATTTTTCATTGAATCTTAAATAATTTTGCAGTGGTAAATCTTTGGTAGATTATATTTTTCGTACAATCATTTCTATTCTAGATTCAAAAAAATTTCTATTCTGTTTTTATTCTGCGAAGAATTTTAAGAGGGTTACGGTTCGTAAAAACACTAATTATTCGGGTGTGCAATTTGGATAAAAATTCCAAATGTATTTGAAAACCTGTATTTAATTTTTTTGCTTATTATTCTTCAATATTTGATGCTAAATGTAACATTAGTCATAAATTGTTTGAAGTTTCTTTCAGATGATTGAAATTTGAAGAAAAATACTACAATCAAAAGCAGCAGTTTCATTAATTTATTGAGGTATTATTTTCCACTTATAACAAATTCATTTTTTTTTTTTTTTGGATCCGCAAATAATATTCGATTCAACTAGTTTTTATCCAAAAACGATATATAACTTAATTGTAAATAATATACAGCTTTCATTACAAAACGGAGATGAACTGCATTAAAAAAAATCCATATTCAATAAGTGATGTAATTCACATTGCATAGAAAAGCTTTCACCTTACGAGCCTTGAAATTGACAAACCTGTTTGCTGCTCTAAGTTTGGAGTCTCTTTATTTTTTTCCTACAGGTCAGCAATGCAAGCAATTACCAGCAACACTCATTAAAATGTTGTTTGTTTTAATTATTGCTTTAGTTTACGTTTAATTGATATTTTATGATGACGGCGGAAGCATGTAGTTCTCTATAATTTTTTGTGATTATACCAATGAAAATTAAATTCAAAAATTTATTCAGAAAATTTCATAACTAATTACCATAAAGGTAATTTATTAACTTAATCACAATGATACATATTTAATAAATTTTTACAATATAAATTTAATACAATTTATAATATCTATTTTGAAAACTCTAAAATATTTGTTTTACTTTTCTAGTTGTAAATCTTCTAGTCTATTCTCTCATTCTCTCCTTCCCTTTGTTTACCAAACATTAAAATTTTTTTTACAAATTTTAATTACACTTTTTTCCAGTTTCTATAATTTAAATTAAGAAACAAATTTAAAAAAATACTAAATTTTAATAACATTTATTCAGCTAAAGCATACGTTGAATATCAAAGAGAATGTAACCAACTCTCGAATGATTGTGAAAATTTGTGTTAAATTTTAAAAAAATCATTCACATTCCATTAAAATATTTAACTAAACTCAGTCTCACATTCACAATTTTGAGATTTTTAGTACAAATATAGTTGGAGTTTCGATGCATATAAAATGTAAATTAACTTATTGACAAAAAATATACAATGCCAGTACGTCAGTATTATCGACAAATTAATTCGAATCAAACAAAAGTGATTTTTTTTCTTTCATTATTTAGCTGATTTAAATCAGAGATGCGTATCGTTTGGACTAATATGAGGCACTATATTGTATGTATAATTATTTTAAAGCTAGAGCATTTAACACCTTTTATTTGTGACAGATATTTTTAAAAAATACAAAGAAATTGCTGTTTTACTTTATACTTATATGGGATTAAATCACATTCTTTAAATTCAATCGAATAAATGAAATAAAATAAAGGTCAAAAGTTGTTTTTGTGATATTTTCTCCATGATAATTTAATAAATTTAGTCTCGATAGCCTTTGAGAAAAAGGAATATAGAATTCTGCAGTTTTTGAACTAAATTAAAGCGACTATAACTAATTGAAATTTAAATCTGTTCAAATAAATACTTATAATTTGAATCATTGAATCAATTGATTTGAATCAACATTACAATTTTTGACTTAAATCAGATTACAATCAGATTCCTGTCAGCAATTGCTGATTTAAGCGACGAATCTGTACCACACTCTGCTCACAACTATTAAAAACTCTGCGAATTACGAAAATAGGAATTTTGAACTTCGTCGTTATTCATCTTCACTGCTACAATATTTCGATAACTTTTACGACTCTATTTTTTCAATTTGATGGTTACGATTTTCATAACCATTATTGTATTATGTGCAAGCCAAAAATACATTTTTGACGCTCAATCAGGAAAAAAAAACATATTTGCTTGAAAGGAACTTATAATGTTTAATAATATTATGAGTTTTAAGATGTTACCAGTTTGGTTTAGACCAGAAAACCGCTGGAAATCTTTTAAGGCATTTGAAATTGAATCTCCTGCAGTGAGAGAGCCGGTTCTGCCATCTATTCTGTTTTCCAAATATCCAAATTTTTGTAAGAAAAGCTGAAATAAAAAAATTTTGTTTAGAGTCTTGATTATGTCTCAAAAAATCATGTCACTTTAAAATTACAAAATATTTACATACACATTGTTCCAAAACTCAATAAAATTAAGCAGAGGCTGCATGTATGATGATTATTCTTGAAAAATATATTTATAAGCCATGTTGTGGATGATAGTTATTTAAAATATATTTTCCTAGATAAGTTGAAAAATTTAATTATCTAAAAGATTTTCACTTACTGCATGCTGTATCTTCATATATGTTATAGTTGATACGAATAACATTTTTTGGTGAAAGAACATTTTTCTTAAAAAGGTATATTTTAAACGCATTTTAAACGCATTGTCGGATTTTCTCAAAGAATAAATAAGCAAATTGTGGTCTAACGTAGCATGGCAATTATAATTTGCTCGAATAATTAATTAGCAAAAACTCCTGTAAAAAATTCAGATTCCTAAGTTATGGAAAGTGAAAAAAATTATATCAATAAAGTCATATAATGAAACTTTTTCAAAGAAATCAAAACCACCAAAGTTGGTGTATCACTGGAAAGAGATTATTTTGCTGTAAAAAAAAAGCATTCAAATCTCATATAATAAAGAAAGAGATTTATTTAAAAAACAATTCTTTTCATGCAGCTGACATAACCACGTTATTTGGGTAAAAAGTATCAATACAAAGGAACTTATAAAAAGAACAACTTCGAAATTCAACAGTTATTGGCTATTTTTTTATTTTATAACCGTCATCGAACAGCCAACCCAATTATGGGTTTACGACTACCAATGTTCAACTCCATATTCGAGTAATTTTGAACCCAATCCAGAAGACAAGGGAACTCCTGGATCAAGTATTGGGAGAAAATTGTCTTCGTGGAGGACTTTTTTTGAGGGAACTAGCCTGCATTTGCTAATGAAGAGGAAATCCATGAAAACCTCTCACGGTCGGACTGACAACAAAGATTCTAACCAATGATCCGTCTACCACTGAGACTGAGGATATTTTTACGTTAGCACTCTGGTCGGGGCGAGCAGAGTGCAGAATTCGTATCGACCACCCGTGGCTGGGATTCGAACCCAGTTCTCCTCATTGGGAGGTTAACGCTTAATCCCCTGAGTCACCACGGCTGAGTTATTAGATATTAACTATTTTATAACTAATTTTTTAATACGCTAGCATTAAATGCTGTTTTTTAGGGAAAGATTAGGAGTTCTTTAATCGGTGTACCGCTGAAAAAAAAGATCATTTTATTGAATAAAATAAATTTGAACCTCCCATGATAAAAGAAAATGATTTAGTTGATTTAAAAGAGGAAAAAAGAAACTGTAAAGATGCATGAATTTGTTTCCGAACACGGAAGCGCTTATTATTTTATTTTCTGATAAGCAAGCCAGAACTTCTGAGGAAGACGTATTTCTTTCTTTTTGTTTTCCTCCGCCAATAAACACTGTTAGGTTATTATGAATTCTAGAAGAAAATTGTAAGTATAAAATAATATAAAGCGGGATTTTGTGGCAAGTTCATATTTCATGACGTTTGTATTTTCATTTATTTTACAAAAAGTGTTTTCAAAATATACACTGCAATAACTGTGGCGTAATATCTCTCCGAATTTGATGTGAAGCAATCATAAAAGTTGTGGGAAGGAATACTTTTTTTAAGGTTAACACCAAATCGCGTTTTCATTTACAATTTAAAGGGTAAATTTTACTTTATTTTATTTTATTTAATCCGTCGTTGAACAGTCCAATTTTGGATTTACGACTACTAATGTTCAACTCCGTAGCCTTGTAATTTTGAACCAATCCAGAAGACAAGGGAACTCCTGGATCAGTACCCCCAGAGGTATTGATTTGTTATGGGAACATGGAAGACTTTGCGACTCGATAGATTTAACGTGCATCTGTCACCATTTACTACACGGGAAGTCTTCGGCCGGCTGGGATCGAACCCAAGACCGCTTTGACATGGGCTCAGTGCCCTACCAACCAAGCTATCCCAGCCTTAAAGAGTACATGAAAGCTCTAAACACCGAACCCCAAGATCACTCGCCTTTGAACTACATGTTAAATTTTTTCACATCCGAAAACTCCAATGTTGGCGAGTTTTGATTTTCTCTGAAATTGCTTACAATCGATAACGAGTGGGGAGGGTTTGCAGCTGTCTTTAAAGTTGCTTATCATCTGCAGATGCTAAAGTTTGCAGTTCAGAGTATGTATATATGTTTTTAGCTATGTATGTTAAATTTTCAAATCCAAGCAAACTGTATGAAATAATTTTATAATGTATAATTTCTATTCGCTCCTGCTCTATTAAGCCTAGTTCAAATTCTTCTTAATATTCTCTCTGGTACGCGTATGGATGGTTTACCAACTCATTTTATTTTAAGAATTAGTGTAAATATGCATTCTAAATTAATAATTCTAACTTTATATTATATCGTAAAAATAACTTTACTGAATAGTATGTGTATTTATCTTATTGTAATAATGCATTTTATTTTTACTGAATATCAAAAACGATGGCAGTTTCTTCACACCAAGTAGTGTAAAAGAACATTTTTCGTGGTTCACTATACGAAGAACTATTCTTAGTTCATAATGTAGTTGTAGAACATCACTTTGGGGTAAAGTAGTTCCCCCCATTTTCGGTGTTCAGGTACACAAAACTTTTTTACAGTCGCCAACAAAGAAACAAAATAAAAAAAGCGGACTACCCTGAATAAATTTTTAACTAATGATCGGATCTTTACGTTCTAGGACTCAATCTTAATGGTACGAGGGGGTAACCTCAAATATGCCAATTAACGACGGTTTTTTTAATTACGAAATCAGACACAAAAACGTACTTTCTCTGAATAAACATATCTTTTATTTTAGATTTCTGACAGCCAAAATATGGGGGGAAGCGGAAATGTAGGAAATATGGTCCCACTCAGGAGAGTATCCAAAGTTTGGACCCTTTTTGCATATTTCGCAATGTCGCGAGAAATTTTTAAGTGAAATAAAAATGTTTTGCCCACAATTATAAAATTTGATTATTTAAAGATGATTCCATGTAAAAAATAAATTTTGGTATTTATTTATTATTTTATTTAAAATAGTCGAGAAAAATTTTCACTCTTAAGGTATACAATTTTTACATAACTTCGAAGTATTTAATTTTTTTAATTTTGCGTGGCGAATCCCAAATTTGAGCAAAATCGGTCAAACAGTTTCTAAGAAATCAAATTTAAGAAATTTTCCCAAAAACTATTCGACCGATATCGCTCAAATTTTGTGCTTTGCTATTTAAATTGCATTCTTTAAAGTGAGGCAAAAAGTTGCATACCTTACAATTCAAACTTTTTTCGACTATTATTAAATAAAATAATAAAAAATACTAAATATTTACTAAAAGTTATTTTTTGCATGAAATTATCTTTGGATAAACAAATTTTAAAACTGTGTGCAAAATTTTTTCAATTCGCTTAAGAAGTTATCGAGATATGGCGAAATACGCAAAAAGTAAAATTAACATTAAGGAGTCCAAACTTTGGATCTCTCACCTGAGCAAACTAGTGTGACCATATTTCCCAAAATACGGCTACCCCCTATATTTTGGGTGGCAGGAATCCAAATCCGTTGAGAAAAAGGTATGTTAACTCAGAGAAAATACGTTTTTTATCTGATTTCAAATCTTAAAATATCGTCTGCACTAGTTAATTAACATATTTGAAGTCACTCCCTTGAACCGTTAAGAATGAGTCCTAGAACGTGGGGATCATTAGATCAAAAGTTATTCAGGGTGCTCCTTTTTTTTTATTTTTTACGACGCAATGTAGATCCGCAAAATAAAATTGAAACGCACAATAAAAACATTTAAGTTATGATATTAAGTCTATCTGAAAGCACCTTACACGATGCTGATTAGCTATATGAAATATAAGACATGGAAAAAATGTTCAGGGTTTTCCCAAAAATATCAATCAAGATAACCTTTTGGGGAAAAACCAAAGACGTGTTCATCTTGATTGACCTTAAGATGGGGTCAATAATGTTAACAGCAAACCAGATAAAAGTGCGTGTTTTTAAAATTTTGAATCTACAATTTTTTTATTACTACTTTTAACTTTTCTTATTTTTGTAAACACAAATTATGACCTCAATCATTTTTAATAGTTTAAAAGAAATCTTTATCGCTAAGTTTTGCGCGTATTTTCTCTCTTTCTGAAATTTATAGATTACATTTTTGAAAATTATGCACTCAGCTATTAATTATATCCTGATTCAGAAAATTTATTAATCTATTATTGTTCTGATAACATCAAAAATATAATAATAAAAGTAAAACTATCATTCTTTACGTTTTAAAAATTCTTAGTTCTTTATTTATTCCTTATACCTCCATATTTAGAACTTCATTCCTTATTCTTAATTTTTTCAAGCATGCTCCGCATAAACCTACATCATTTTTATGCAAGCTATAAGATGCAATTGAACCAAAACAGCGTATTTTCATTTTCCGATAATATTTCTAGAACATGATTTATCCAATTCGTCAGGATCATTTATCATTGTTTGAAAACTGTCTATTGGTTTCAAAATCTCAGTATTTGATAATACTTTTTAAAAAGTATTTTTTTTCACACCATCACCGAAAATGAAAAAAAAAATTTCAAACATTCGCTCTTTTGTTTCTATTTTTAGTATCCCACGTTACAAAACTGTTTTGTAAAATATATGTACTTTAGTAGTCTAAATCATTATTACGTTTCACATCTGCAGAAACTAAGAAAAACTTTGGTTTGCATTTCAGTTAAAAAACAAATAGTCAAATTGTTTATAGACGGAATTTATTATGTACTTGTCTAAGACAGAAAATCGTTCAAGTCTATACAATTAAGGAAATTTTTTTTAAAGTTATATAAGTGAAAGTATGCTAGGAAAATAAAAATAAAAGGAGCATAAAAATTCGTTCGAATTTACTTTTAGCAATAGAAAAGAAACCCTTAATTTTTGTTACAAAACAGCGATATAAAATTTTATTGAAAACTCTTTCGATAATATTTATGTTAATATAAAACTTTACTACTAAAAGCAAAATGTCACGCGTTTGCATACATATTTTTGTTCATTTACTATTCCTCATTTTCACTAAGTTCTTAATATTGTTTTAAAATATACTACACTAAGAAAAAAGGTATGGTCAAAACTACCAGAATATGGTGAAATTTACCGTGTTACTGATGCTATGGGAACGCCAAAATGCTCGATAGTTTTAGATAGAAAAAAAATCAGATAGAAAAAAAATCCATCATGATATATATATTCCTTCCTTTTCAACTAGAATTATGTTAGAAAATTGTAAAAAAAAAATTACTCATCAATAAATAAATATCAACCCATTCCTTAAAAAAAATCCTTTCTATATTTATGGTTAAATTAATAATCACGAGTTAAATATAATTGATTTGTTTTTCAATTAACTTATAACATATTTATTACTAAATATGATAATTCACTCACCGCCGCTCTTATTTCTTCCGTAACTGGAAATGGTTGCGAAATAATCACTAAACAGAATACACAAATTATAGTAACGCTTATGCTATATCGCATCGTTCTTTAAATGATAATCATCTCCCAGCAAATGAAATAAACATTGTAAAAGGACGCTATTTAAAATCCTGTTCGTTGATGCGCTTCTCGCTTCGCTTTCTGATATCAGTCTGAAATCTTTCTTCGCTATAAACTTTTTGATAAATTTCTGGAGGCAACATCACTTAGACTCACGTGATTTAATCATTTCCTTCAACAAGGGGATACTAGGTGGCGTAGCTACTATTTGATATTCCAGTTACTCACAAAATAATTAATTAGCAAATTATGGATGAATAATAAAAGTTTCACAATAAAACATGAAGAAAAAAAAAAACATATTGATAATTTCTGTGTTTTCGAGGAAGTTCTTAATTTGTAGATTTGTTTTGGTTCAAAAGTGTATTATTATTTATTATTATTATTTATTACTATTATCATTAATTAATGATTTATTAATTTTTAATGAAGAAAAAGGAAATATATTTCTACACCTTTATCTATAAAAACTTTATGAGAAGTGGTAGCAAAAATGTCAAGCTTAAAAGTGTAGACTAGGTAACAAAGACATACTAGCATATTTGAAAAGTTCTTAGATATCTCATTCAATTTAGTCCGATATACATTTTGCAGAAATTTGAGTAGTTATTTTGGGCAATGGCAATGATTTAATATTTTCTCATAATAATTCTTCTAATTATAATGTTCATAATAATAATAATAATACTATTAATAATGATATTGATATTATTGTTAATAATGAAAATAATGATAATGGTAATGATAGTATAGGGAGGAAAAAATTCTGGTAAAATTACTGTACTAGAAAGAGATGACAGTTCTGGTAAAAAAAACATATACCAGACTATTCTGTGCTTAAACTATTCATATGTAATTTTTAAGTTCATATGGTAATGGTTCACAGGAAATGGTTCACTGATTTTCAAAAACTATGGAACTTATTACCAATATTTAGTAAAAAATGTAAAACTGAAAAGTAAATTTAACCGAATAAATGAATTTTATACCTTGCTCTAAAGCATCATAATAAAATTACTAAATTTTACCATTATTACCAAATTTCACGCTTTATTATAAAACCATATTTTATTTCTAATTTTACTAAAATTATTACCAAAGCGCTTCGGTAAAAATTATTAAACTTTTTGGTATTTCCATAGAGTCAGAATCACGTTTAATTTCGCCATTTTCTGGTAGTTATGACAATTTTTTTTTCTTAGTGTATTAATAATAAAAATTATCACTAATAGTATTAATTTTTTAAAGTTGTTGCACTCCTCTCATAGTGAAGCGTTCTGCAGAAACGGATAAGTTGCATGTAAATCTAGCTTATATCATATGCAATAACTTCTGGTTCGCAGTTCCAATCGACAATTAACTATATCACAGTATATTGATGCGTAGCAAAAAAAAAAAATCTAAATATATCTTATTATTTATTAGAATTTAAACGGAGTATAATATACATAAATTTTTCATCTAAAATATTAAAGCACAGAGTATTTTTTGTCTTAAGTCAGGTATTTATTATAATCATCAGCTAATTCTTTTTACTCAGCTTATACATTTTATTTCCTTATAGCATTGTACTTAATTAAGTCTGGTCACAACTTGTCTTAAAAAATTTTCCAATGCCATTACAGAATTATAAGAACTTTTGGAAATTGGCGTATTGAAACGTTAGTCATTGTGATGCATTTCTTAGAAATTTTCTATTAATGAATTTTTAAAATAATCAGGCCTTTACGCTAATTTAACAATAGATTATGTCTTTAATTTATATTAAATGTCTTTTCCGAAATTTATTTTCCTGTGAGCAACAAGCTGTAACAAATAGAAATATTTTTTTAAAATCTGTTTCATTTTAAATATGTATTTTTTTTAATAATATTATTTTTAAGCTTTCTAAGTTTCAAAGTTTATTTACAAAACGTGCTTGTAAATTTTTCTCTTTTAAAATCATAATTTTTACACAATTTATTAATTTTTGCATTTAAAAACTCAAATCTCAATCTATTAGATGGCTAGAATAATATAGGATAAGAGCTTATTAAATCCTTTTACCTCACTAGCCTTTTTTTACACTAAAAGCTCTTATATGCTTCCACATCGACTTTATTCTGCTCCGTGCAGTAAAGTAAATGTGCAATACTGACCAAATTTCAAAAATAATTTTGTTTTTTATAATAGTTTGGCTTTTTACAATATTTAACGATGTTAGGAGAAGTCACTATTTTTAAACATTTTTATAAGCATTTCTTAGTTACAAGCAATTTTAGTATTTGTTTAGGCCTGAGTATTTTGTTACCTGGATTGAAGCTTTGATTCGGCGCAGGATGATGAAATCGGTCATCAAGACTAAAAATTTTCAGGTTGCTGGATCTATCAACTTTATCAGCTTACATATTTAATATTGGCTAAGCATTTTACCGTTTTTTTTATTGAAAGGTTACATATCTGACCTGCAAAAAAAATTAAGCTTATCCTCAAAAAACATTAAAGAACATTTTTTTTAAAATTAAATTTTTGAAAATGAACGACCAGAAATTTGAACCATTATGAAGCATGAGATTTTACTACGGCATCGCAGACCAACATTAATATTGTATTAGGCTCTAGTGTCAGTTGGCTTTAATGTTGATTGAACAAGCATGAATCACCATAATACATTCAAAAGCGTAATATTTTCCCCCGCAAAAAAAGCTTAAGATGAATGTTGCTTGTTCTAGCTTAGGTAGAATTCTTTTTGATTTTATGAAACCTGACTCATCGATCACAATTGAAATATTAGAGCAACTATAGAACATATAGAACAAGTAACTATTCAGAATTATGCAAAACCTTAAAGAAGCCTTAGAGTGATCAACATTCCGTGTCCTATCATACTGCATCGCGTTGCCAAACCACACACTGCAATAAATGACTATAGCAAAACTACAAAAATTAAAAATGAAATTTTATCACCCTCTATTCTCAATAAATCTAGCTCCTACTGACTACTACTTCTTTCTAAATTTGAACAACTTTTAATAGAAAAACAATTTAGTTCCGAAAATGCTGCAAAACTGCTTTTCAGGAATTTATTGAGAATCATCCGCCGTTGTTTAATCTCACTTGCCTAAATAGCATGCAGTTTACATGATGAAAGTGTAGAGAAAATATATGTCCATACTTTGATGAATGAAATAGTTTCTTATATCTGTAAGCCATCAACCAACTTTGTATTTTTTTTCTATAAATTTTATACCTGATGACCTAATATTTTCATTTTTACATTTATATGGAAAATAGCATAAAAGGATACCCTCCACCATTATTAACTTTTATTTTTCGATGCAGAATTATGCTTACTAAACCTAATTCAGAACATTTCCGGCACCACTGGAAATTTTATCAAACACTGCTATAAAAAAATTTAAAATAAAGAAAAAAAAACATTATGGTTTTCTTATAAAATTACTGATATTCTCTAAACATGTTCCTGAACCTTTAAAAATAACTCTTGACATCTAAAAGTGTATACTCATTACGAGATGAAATTTGAGAAAAACGCTCAAGTTATTTTAAAAATTCAAATTATTTTAAAAATTCGAATTATTTCAAAAATTCAAATTATTTTAAAAATTCAAATCATTTTAAAAATTTAAATTATTTTAAAAATTCAAATTATTTTAAAAATTCAAATTATTTTAATATTTAATTAGAATAAATGTTAAAAATAAAACAAGTAGAAGAAATGCTGCATGCCGTTCACGTGACCACAAACTAAATTTCGGGTCACTAACAGAAGTTAATGATGTTTTAATATAGAAGAAAAATCGGAATTTTAATTCATTTTCAACTTAATTATTTATAGATTGGTAGACTGGGTAACTGAGTTTTAACCAAATTATTAAACTTTATTAGGTCATTCCTTAAATTTTAGTTTAAAATCGAATTAATCTACATAAATGCTTAATACACGTTCTTTTGTTGTTATAAAGTTTATCTTAAGAACTATTTTACAATACTAATCTAACAATTTTACAATAAATTGATGTTTTTATAGCTCTTTTTTATAAAAATTATTGATTCAACGATATTTTTTAAAAATATAATTTTCAGTTTTAAAATACATGATTTTAATCGTGTTGCATAAAAAGACAGTATGGTGAAATAAAAAGTTCGAATGTGAAAAGTGTATATCAAAATTTCCGTTCAATGGAATATTTGTCATCAAAAGGAAGCTATCTGAATATAATTAAGAAATTCATATCCAATTTATTTTGAAGTCTGTTTCATAAGCACGTTACATATGGCCAAATAAGAAAAAACGAGAGTGAGATTTACACAGAGGAAGTTAAGATAATGCGGAATTACCATAATATTTATAAATATTTCTCAATAATGGTATAATCATAAAAAATGTAAACAAACTGCGTAAGATATAAGTATTTAAAGTAGTTCTTTTACACTGCGCATAAGCAGAAAAAATTGAAAACAGTTTTTCAATCATTTTGTAGTGAATCGCATTTGGCAACTAATAACAAAAGTTTGATTTGAATATCTTAAAAATTTAAAAAGTTTCAAGCACTTTCCTAAATAGTTTTGCACTTTTTAAAAGAAAACTGAAAACGATCAGGGGTTTTCCAGAAAGTATATTATGTATCATAAGACAAAATTTAATAAAAAAATGATAGTACCTTACAATAATAGTTTGAAACCCGAAATGTGATGGTGTAATAAAAGAAAACATGCAAAATTAAACATACTTTTATAGGGGATGATCAATCACAATGACGGTCTCATTTTTAATAAATATTATTTAATAGTACCAAATGAAATTTGTGGAAAATCTCTCATCGTTTTCAGCTTTCTTTAAAATAGTACAAAAACTACTGAGAAAATTCCTTGAAACTTTTTAAATTCTTGAAATATACAAATCAAACTTTTTTCATTAGTTGCCAAATACGATTCACTACGAAATTATGAAAAAACGTTTTTAATTTTTTTCTTCACATGAGCAATATAAAAGAACTAACTTTAAATACTTACATCCTGTGCAGTTTAAATTTTTTAAAAAACGTAAAATTTTAAATCAACAATTTTATAATTAATTTTAAATTACTCCAAAAATTGTGTTTAATTTTATTGAATATTTATAAAGTAATAGCAAAAAGCATGAGGCAAAGAAATTAATTTTATATGTATATATATGGGTCGTTCTCACGAAAACTGTCATTTTTCAGTTCATAAAATCCTAAAAAAGTAAAGTGAATAAAAAGCTCTGAAACTTTTTATATTAATAGAAATATGTAATGGCATTATAAAGAAAGTATATATCCTATAAATTATACTTAATATTTAAATTAATTAATTTTTTAAATAATTAATTTATAATTAATTAATTAATTTAATAAATAAATTAATTAATTTAATAAATTAATTTATTAATTTTTTAATTTATTTTTCAAATTAATTAATAAGTAAATTAATTATTTTCACTATTTAAAAAGTGAGGGAATGACACTAATAGTGAGGGAATGATATTTTATTTTAATACATGTTTTTATCTAAGTTACATCTACCTAAAGTTTGAAAATGATAACATACTAAGTATATCTAATATTTATTATAATTTAGTCTTATATATTTAATAGTTTTTACAGGTTTGGGAAATAAAATTGGCTGGCACGATTGAACAAAAAAAAATTTAATAATATACTCATCTTGAATCATTCCCTCACTTCAGCGTCATTCCCTCACTTTATACACTAGTGAGGGAATGACGAATTCAATAAAATTTAAAAATAACAGTTAGGCCTAATTAATTTCTGAAGTCAATCACATACAATTATATTCATACAAGAAAGCAACATATAATTATCCACTTTCTCGATGAAGTTGTATTTTATTTTACTCTAAAAAATGACATGAGGGAATGACAAATGTAAAAAATTTTACCTGGTTTGATTCATTCAAATTTATTCCACAGCAAAGCTTCTTTAAGTTGAAGATGGAAACATACTGCAATTTTGTTCTATGATGCCAGTTGTTAACTTCTGAAGTTTTTATTAAAATATTTTTATTCTAAGAAGATTGCAGGTGATAAGAACATTGTTGTGAGGGAATGACGCGAAACACTGGGGACAAAGTTTAAAATAGTGCTGTGTTAATATTTTTATCAGAAATTAAATTTAAAATTGATTTTCTGAATTCTATATTTCAGTATTCTGAAATAAAAAACACGAATTTGTAAAAAAAAAATTTTTATTTCAGAAACAATTTTTTTCTTTTTTTAAATCAGCAGTGGGGACAAGTGAGGGAATGACATATTGGTATATTTTAATTACCTAAAATAAATAAAAAATAAAAATTGATAATTTTATTTTTATTCTTTTGTTAGCTTGCATTCTGAAGGACACTTTCCCTGAATTTCTTTTTTCGTAAGCTGTAAAACAAACATAAAATATACTGGGGACATGAAAATGACTGTTTTTGTGAGAATGACCCATATATATTCTTCTATCCATATTTTTCTTTTTCATAAGAGCAAATAATAACTTAAAAATGGAGAAATTGTTGCTCATATAGATGAGCCCATATCGCCCCGTAATATTAACCTTTAATTTTCAAACTCGACCAGATATCTTATTGTAATATACTGCATAATTCGAACCGAAGGAAATAATTATAGACAAATTAAGGGGCCTACTATGGGGCACAATATGGTTCAATTGAAAAAGGGCGGGAAATTACTTAAGAGGAGATATGGGGTCGTTTATCTGCATAGTATATGAGCAGCAATATGTCTCCAATTTTAAGCTTTTATTCGCTCTTATAAAAAAGAAAAATAATAATTTAAGGAAAAGGAACATTTATTTACGTTGAAATATTGTAAAATAAATAAATATAAAAAAAATTTTTTATTTTTATTAAATATAATTTTAAAAATATTGAACCTTAGACGGGTTCGATCCCCGAACCCTTAAATCTACTAACTCGTTGCTAATGGCCACGCCACACGTTGCTAATGGCCACGCCACACGTAACACTAATGGCCACGCCACACACGGCTTTGCCACTGATATTAACCTTTAAGTACTCTCCCGCGCTTTTCCAATGAAACCATATTTTGACCCCTCGTGGGCCCCCTAATTTTTCTCGAATTATTTTCTTTGGTACATTATGTTATAGTATAATGTTTAGAAGAGTTTGAAAATTATTGGTTTTTCCTAAGGGGAGATATAGGGTCATTTATATGCATAGGGTCATGTATATGAGCTACAAATTCTCCATTTTTAAGCTATTTTTCGCTCTCATATGGAAGAAAAATAATAATTTGAGGAAAAGGAATATTTTATTTACGTTATAATTTTTAAAATTATTTTAAAAAAAGATGAAATATAATTTTTAAACTATTGACCTTTAACCGTGTTCAACCCCCGAACCCTTGGGTCTGCTGATTTGTTGCTTCATATCATGTAGCAGTAATGGCCATGCCACTTTTAAGTACCTTCCCCTTGCTTTTCCAATGAAACCATATTTTGATCTCTCGTTTGCCCCCCAATTTGGCGATAATTATTTCCTTTGATACGATTGTATAGTATACTATAATATAATATCCGGTCGAGTTTTAAAATTATAGGTTAATATTAAGGGGAAATATGGGTTCATTTATTTGCATAGTATATGAGATACAATTTCTCCATTTTTAAGTTAATATTCGCATTTGTAAAAAGGAAAATTAATAATTTAAGGAAGAGTAATACTTTATTTACGCTAAAATATTGGAAACTATTAAGGTGAGATATGGGATCATTTATATGCATAACGTAGGAGCCGAAATTTATCCATTTTTAACTATAATTCGCTCTTATAAAAAGAAAAATAATAATTTTTGGAAAAAGAATACTTTATTTACGTTAAACTAATGAAGAATAAATTAAAAGAAAGAAACTTTTTTTTAAAAGATTTAACCCTTGCCCAGGATCGAATTACGGACCCCTTCATCTACGACTTTCTTTGCTTCTTAGCACGCAGCTTAATTTGCTAATTTGCCTATTAAATTAATTTGCCTATTAAAAATTCCCTTGGTACGATTATTTAGTATATTAAACTATAATTTCTGGTCCAGTTTGAAAATTAAAGGTTAATATTAATGGGAGATCGGAGGTCATTTATATGCATAACGTAGGAGCCGAAAGGTATCCATATTTGAACTATTATTAGCTCCTATAAGGCATAATATAAGTGGCGAAGTCGTGTACTGCGTGGACATGAGTCTTATGTATTAGGAAGCAATGAACTGGTTAACCGAAGGGTCAGGGGTTCGATCCCGGATAATGGTCAGTATTTTAAAAAATAATAAATCATAAAAATAAGTGCTTTTTTAATATCTATTTAAAATATTGTAACATAAATATTTTTTTCCTGAAATTATTTTTTTTTATAAGAGCGAATAAAATGATAAAAATTGAGGAATTGCTGCTGCTATGCATATAAATGACCTTATATCTCTCCTTAATATTAACCTATAATTTTCTACCTCAGCCGGGTATTACATAAGGATATACTATACAATCGTACCAAAGGAAATAATTATAGAACAATAAGGGGAGGGGGGCTTCAATGGGATATTATTATGGTTTAAAAGAAAAGAGAGCAGGAAAGTATTGAAGACATAATATAAATGGCAGAAATGGTGGGGTTCTAGTACCGATATAAAGATAGTAGGTTCAAGTTTTAAACAAATTAGAGTTGATTATAAAAATTGATCAAATGATAGTGGATTTAAACACCGATTAAAGGAGAGTGGTTTCGAGTACCGATGTAAAGATAGTGGATTTAAGTTTTAAACAAAAGAGAATGGAGTATAAAAATGGATCAAATGATGGTGGGTAAGGCTACCCTGTCTCGATTTGAAACTGCATTAGTTTTTTCTCATAATTTGAATTCAATATTCAATTTAGAATCTGTTTAGTTAGAGAATACACGTTTTCCTTTTATTTTGAATTAAATTTGTTCTGACTTCTATTTTGAATTCAACATTTAAAGTCCCGCAGTGGACTGATCGTTAAGACACGGTTCCCAGCAGATCACCGAAGTCAAGCATCACTGGCTGCGGTCAGTGTGCGGGTGGGTGACCACTTGGATCAGTCTGCGTAGGGACCGAGGGTGTGCGGTATTGGTCCTCGTTAAACTGCGCTACCGTAAAGTGCTCGACTTCGCGCGCAGGTCGTCGGGCTACCGAAGCGGGGGTGCCATCCCCTCCGCAGAGGATCAAAATTGGGATGGCATGTCTTCGGATCATCCTCCGGGATGTTTCCCAGACCGTCGCCAATAGCCCATTGTGCAGCTCTAGTGCGACGTAAAATAACAACAACAACAACATCAACATTTAAATTAGAATCTTCTTAGAAATAAAGTTTTTTATTTATTTATTTATTTATTTATTTATTTATTTTATGAAATGTGTGAAAATTGTGTTGTTGTTGTTCATGTACGTCGCACTAGAGCTGCACAATGGGCTATTGGCGACGGTCTGGGAAACATCCCTGAGGATGATCCGAAGACATTCCATCACAATTTTGATCCTCTGCGGAGGGGATGGCTCCCCCGCTTCGGTAGCCCGACGACCTGCGCGCGACCTGCTTTACGGTAAAACAGTTTAACGAGGACCAATACCGCACACCCTCGGTCCCTACGCAGGCTGATCCGAGTGGTCACCCACCCGCACACTGACCGCAGCCAGTGATGCTTGACTTCTGCGATCTGCTGGGAACCGTGTCTTAACGATCAGTCCACTGCGGGACGTGAAAATTGTGAGACGAATATGAACAGAAGAGATTAATGTGTGTTTTTGGCATTGGAGCCTTTATGGCCGAGTGGTATCACCCGCCAAACGCTGTGCAAAGCGTGGAGGTAGCAGGTTCGAATCCCGCCATAGCCCTGGATGTATTCTTCCTGATGTCCTTCGCTGAATTGTTCTATCTGTCTTTCTACTTGACAAAGGCTTATAAGCCTAAATTCAGCTCACGCCTGCAAATGTATGTAATTTCAATAAAGCAATAAACAAATAAAGTTTTTAACATTTTCATATTTGTGCAGATTTTTCTAAATGAGTTTTCTAGCTATTATTGAACTATTGTTACATTTTTGTTTCTTTACATAAAAATAATATTCCATGTTACTCATATTAAATATATTAGGGGCAATATAAGATAAGGAAATATAAGATAAGGAAATATAATAGGGGGAGGAGCATCATGAAGATGCCCAAAATTTCAACTTGTTTTCTTATCTTTAACAAACTTCTGAGGAATATTCTGAAGGTCAAAAACCTAAATTCGGTGAAAAGTGAATGACATGTTTATTAAGGGGTAGTACGTTTCTATATTCAATTTTATAGCTCATACTATTGCATGCACTAATTTTTTAGCATATTTCTATAGTTTTAAATAAAAATAAAGTAACTTAGAATTTCTTCGAAATATTTTGTAATTTAATTTAAAAGATATTCAAACCGTTGAAATTGTAACTGTACATGATTATCTGATAGTACTGATAATTAGGATAAGCAAAGGTAATTCTTTTTCTAATTTACTTGATGGGTTTTAGCCAATTTCGGACTTATGTGCTTAAAATGAACAAGCTGGAGTTAAAGCGAAGTAGTTTTAATTGAAATACACAAACTTTTTATTAAATATTTGATTCTTTTGAATAACTCCAACTCTGCAATAAGATTTAAAGCAAAATTTTGTCCTAAAAAAGGAGAAAAAATGTGAAACAAATCTAAAATCTGTATACATTTATATGCTGATGTGTACAGATATACGTAAAATAATAGAGAAGAAAAATGTTTTAAGAAGATCGCCGAAAGGAGGATTGCCATAGACGCCTTTTTCTCTAGATACGCCTCTGATAGTCCTAGACGTGCTTTTACCAATTGGCGTTCGAAATGGGCTACAGGTGGTGTAGAGCAGAACTCTCTACCTCTGGCACCACTTTGCATGCTTTCATCTTTAGCGTGTGGAGAGTCATAGAAGAAGGAAGTACGTTAGTTTCCATCTTGATTTTTAAATAGATTGAAATCTTATAAGCTAGGATTTTATACGGAGCTTAAAAATACCCTTATAAAAAAATTGAGGTATAAATTAGGTATAAACGAGGTATATTTTAAAGGTATAAAGGAGGTTGTTGTTTAAATACGTCGTAAAGGTTGAAAAGGGTGCAAATGAATACCTCAAAATCAACCTCAAATATACCTTAAATATACCTCCAGAGGTATATATGTTTCAGCCTGAAGTATATTTTTTTACACNTTTATATTTCTAAAAGGAAGCGTCATGGAAATTGAAAAAAAATATTTATAGCAGATTGAAGGGCCAAAGGCATGGAACTGGTCTTCTCCTTAAATGGCGTATTCGAGAGTTTAGAGGGCCCATAAGATTCTCATCGACCCTCAACGGCGATTTAAGTGCATGAAACGGATTCAGCAATATTGGCCCTAAAAAAAGGCTTAAAAAACCATTTAAACTGTATGTGATTGCTGCACCTTTGATTGTCGTTGAGACAGTAAAAGAACGGGATTGGTAAGTTTTTCGTTGGAAAATACGATTCATATATTAGGTTACTATATTTCTTCGACTGCTTTTATAGATGTGTGAATCGAATTCAGATGGAATAACTCTTAAATATATCTCACTACTCACGTACTAAATCGCATCTACATTTCATGTTACATTTAGTGAGAACAGTTCTTCAGTTCATAAGCAATGATGTCATTGATAAATAAAACAGCTGTAAGTAGAACTTTTTCATAATTGTTTGGCATCACTTTTAAGTTCCGATCAAAATATTTTGCAATCTTTCTTGTGTGATGCTTGTGTGTTATTTGTATGATTTGTTTTCATTCCCTGCGAAACTAATTTGTCGAATATTTTATAAAATAGTTTATGTATTAAATACCATTTTTTAATTCTCAGTTATATCAATCAATTGTTTTCTTTTTATCATTTTTGCATTTTATGAAATCTTCATCAAATGATCTTCTTAAAATAAGTTTTAGCTGCATGTTTGTCGGTGTTTGGAATACCGTTTTATTAACTAACTTAAAATCATGGCAAATTCTTAATTCATTTCTATGAATCACATATTTTTATATTATATGCCAACCACATATGTAATGATTTTACTATATAATTATAAGTTTGCTACATATTGAAATTATGTAATAATTTAAATCGTTTCAAAGAAGCAACATTTAATATTTCCTAGTTTAAAAGATAAACTTAAAGAAAAAGGTTGAAGTTTTTTTAACACAAATGTTGTCGGATCGCTAATTTGAAAAGATGAATTCTTATTTTCTCTGGAAGAAAAGCAAATTGCTTGTTAATCTCTTGTAAGTTTTTATTTTCTTTAATCAAATTAGTGTTTAATTTTTTTTTTTTACCAGTGTTGGTTTTAGCTATCCCTATTTTATTATTTCACAAGTATTTAAGACCAATGAGGAATGTGATTGATTTGTGTAAAAAACATTTGTTATGATATATGATACTAATGCTATTATGCACAGCATTCTGTAAAAAATAAAAATATTTTTAAATAAAACTGCTGAGCAGGGTTATGGAATATTATCGCTCAACTTCTGGGGCATAATTAAGTATCATGATTTGTCTCTCCAACAACAGTTGCCAAGGTGCCGAATAGATTTTCAATTTTTTTTTTAAAAATATATGTAGATGTTTGTCTGGGGTATGTATGAGTTAGGATAACTTTTAAGCAGGTCCCTTTCTGTAATGTTTTTTTAGTTTCTCACGGGCCGCTACCCAGAAGTTGCCAATACTTGGAGATTATTCTACCACTAATCATGATATGGAAATCTCCCCAAATTCTTATCAATCAGGATGACAACAATGATTTAAAACTAATTATTGAAATAAAAATAATATTTTTATTATTTCCTTTCAAATTAATTCATATATTATGTTAAAAATTTTAAAAAAAACTTAAGTAAAATCTATGATAAATTTTTATTATTATTATTATTTTTTTTTAATGTAATGGTATAATATTTCAAATTCTGGTATAATATTTCCAATTTGAAGTTATGTTTGGGCACATTGAGCAATATCTTGAAAACAATAAAGCAGGATTTCTTATTTCTTCTCTCCTTAATAAAGTAAAAGAAAATAGAGATATAATGTTTTGGAAAAGTATCAGTCAAGTCTAAATAGGGAAATAAAGCATCTTCAAAAGATTTCATGCTTTATTTGAAGCCAAATTTATTTGATTCAGCTTAAAAAGTAAAACCATAACATTTTATCTCTTTTATAAATAGCAAAGTTTAAGTTTTGCACCCTATCTCCATAAGATCTAGCTGGGCACTAAAACTCACCTTGGGGTAGAATGTGAGCTTCAAGTATTCTTTTTGGACCAATAATGATTTTGTAAAGCAACACAGGGTGCGTAGCATTTTTAAAAAGTGCTTAAACGTGCTTATTTTCAATTTTCGTTATTTAAAAGCCCTTAAAGGTGCTTTTATCATTGGGTGTTTTTAAAAAGTGCTTAATTTCCCTTTTCAAAAACTAGTTTTTTTTACCATGTCGATTTTCGCCACGTTTCATTCAAAAGCGTGCTTTTCACATTGTTCTAGTCAACGTTTTCACAATTCATTTCGGTGTACCGTCGATCTATAGCGTATAAAAGCGCCAATCATTTTACATGTTTGATGAAATACTTGCAAGTCCGTATGTGTGTCTACTGAGCTAGGTTTGGTGAGATTATAACCTTCTCATATGCAACTCTGTTGCATTTTGCAAGATATTCTCAATTTCAGACCTCATTTTCCACTCTCTGCTATCGAACCGAAAAATCTCTCAATCATTTTATAACGGCTAATATAACCAAGAAAAAAGTTATTTGTCAAAAGCTACTTATTTTATCATGATCATCTAAGGTCTGAAAATTATTTTGCCTTTTGTTAATGTATATAATGCTTAAAAAATTTTTTTGATTGCTTAAAAGGTGCTTATTTTCTCTTGAAAGATTTGGCTACGCACCCTGCAACAGTTCCCTAGTAATACTGAGAACAATTGCTCCTCAAGAGCAAACTATAGCGTCTAGGACCTTATTTATAAAACTTTAATTAACATAGATCTGTGAATTGTTTTTGCTATATTACGGCTTCTATTCTAGCAAATTTCATTCTTATTCACTTAGGTTTAGATGAAGGCAGTTAATATTCCTTATACCTGTGCAAACTTCAATTTTTGCTACTTTAAGGTCAATTATAAAATATTTATGTCTAAATGTTAGTGTGGAAGTCGAACACAAAGCCTTTATTAGTCCTGAGGTGCTGGGGTTCACTTGCTCCATAAAAAGTATTGCTACATGTAAATTGATGTGTTTGTCCTAAAATTCTAAAGGATCTTCAGTTTTGGTCCCAAAACCTCTGAGAAAGATAAATTTTCTTAAATAAAAAAAAAAAAAAAATTGAACAATTTCGGATAAAGAACATATTTTGAACATTTATACAAAATCAAAAATTTAAAGTATCTAACCTTGCCTGACTCTCAAATCTTTCTTTAAATAATAAAGTATCGTGAATAAATTTTACTACAACTTAAATTTATAAAAGTAAGAAAAAAATCTGATATGAAGAAAAAAATGTTATTCAATTCAAATAAAATTTTTGAAAATGCTTTTGAAGGAGAAAAAAAACAAGATTTTAATTAATCCTGGTTAAAGAGTGATTCCTTATTGTACATTAACTTATAATCCAGTTATTATTTTTTTTAATTGAATTTTTTTTCCTAAAATATTTTCTTTATAATTGTTTTGAGTCCTATTAAAAGTTTTTTTCTCGTTAGTTTGAAAATAAAAACTAATTTTTACTCTTCTTCTTTCAGCTGTAGTGTATAAATATGAAAATAAATATAATTCTCTTATTACAAAAATGGATGCTGAAGATACCTTAACTCACCCATTGCCTCCGTTAGTAAAGTCCGCATCTCGCAATTCTATTGATGAAGGAGTTTCTTGGTTTCATGGTAAAATATTGAGAGATGAGGCTGAAAGAATCTTATTAGCAAGTATGTTATGGAATTCAAGTCTATTAAATTTTAAATACATTATGATAAAATACACTTGATTTAACATTTAATCTGCTAATGATCTAATCTGTTTTATTTGTTTTCCTTCTTTTAATTCTCCTCAAAATTTAAACTTATTATAGTTATTGCTCATTTTTCTTAATTATTAGCGTTAACTAAATGCCAGAAAATTGTTTTAGGCAGTGATCAGAATCCCTTCCCAATGCAACAATTTCTGATTTTCAGTCACTATATACTGTATCATATTTTTAATATTTATCTATTTTTCAAGAGCTACTTTTGTTTTTTTCTTTCCTTTTTTTGGCTGAAGTATTCTACACTTTATTTTTTACATGTGGAATAATATGCAAAAATAAATAAATAAATAAATAACTAAATTCTTAAAAAAACTTTTATTTTCATATATTTGTTAGTTAGTTAACATTACAGAAACAAATGACACAGTTTCACAAAAGCGTAAAGTCCCTTTTTTTGTTATCAATTGCAAACTGTTGTACTGATTCCAAAAAGTATTTTGATAGATCTTAATATTTCTTATAAAAACGAATTTAAAATTCTTAACTAATTAAAACATGACGCCTTATAGAATCGTTTGTTAAAAAAAAATTATATAAAAAATTAGTACTAAAATAACAAAATATAAATTGTAAAAAATTGAACTGAATCTTTTGAAGAGACTGTTGTAAATGGATTTATGGGAAGGTCTGGTCGTCTATTATGGTCCTGTCCCTGGTTAGAGGTTTGCATGCAACAATAATTTTTGTTCAAATATCAGTTTTATATTTCTTATATCACATGTACGCATTTTAGATGGTAACATTGATGGCTTGTTTCTTGTAAGAGAAAGTTCCTCTTCTCCCGGTGATTATGTTTTAAGTCTTGTATATAATAAAGAGCCTGTTCATTATCAAATTAGACGTCATGGAGGGGATGCATTTTTCAGCATTGATGGAGGTCCTATTGTTCATGGTAAGCTAATTTTTTTAATATTAAAATTTAAAGTATAAAATGCAATTAGGACAGTACAATTTGCTGATGCTGTTGGAATTGTTATAATTTGCTTATAAAATAGGAGGGGGGGGGAATGTGAATTCACATAAAGTTGAACAATTTAGATGCACATAAGAAGACTAGTGCTTCTAAATTTTTTTTTTATTTTTTTTAAAAATAATGTTAATTCATCTAAGTATATCAGTATTTCAAATCTAAAGTTTTCTCAAAGGATTTTTTATTTGATTTAATGTTTTACTGATTTCTGAAAGATAATTTCACTTAGTTGTATCATGAATAATTAATTAGTTNTTATTTTTATTTTTAATTATTTTTTAATTATTAATTTATTTTTTTTTTTCTCATCTAAGTATATCAGTATTTCAAATCTAAAGTTTTCTCAAAGGATTTTTTATTTGATTTAATGTTTTACTGATTTCTGAAAGATAATTTCACTTAGTTGTATCATGAATAATTAATTAGTTTTTATTTTTTTACTTATATTTTACAGGACTGGAAATGTTAATTTCCTATTATCAAGAAGATGCTGTAGGGCTTTCCACTAAATTGGGACAAATGTGCAAGGGCCAGCCTCCCCCTTCCGATTCGAGAAGGCATGGCCGAACTAACCTTCTTCACAGGGCTACTAAAGAAGGTATGTGTTATTAAATCTCATTTCCATATGTTTAATTAAAGTAACAATACAAGTTTTTGATACAGATTTGTATTCAGTATGCACCCATTTTTGATTTTTTTTTATCGCCAAGTAGGGAGATAGTTGATTATAATCTAGTTCAATATGAAAGAGAGTTTTATCTGCTATCTTCACAAAAATTCCCATGTCTTTTATTTTTATTAAAATAAAAGACAGGGGATTAGAAAGTTTTATTAGAAAGATGTTGCAAGATTTGCTATGTAATAGGTATTAGAAGGACTTATAAATGCTGTACCATATGTTTTCCTCATGTTTTTTATTTTTATTTTTTTAATAACTGTTCACAGTTTAGTGAAAATAAAGATCATTGACAGGAAAATGTTTAGGTAGTTGTATTCCATTTTATTTTTACTACTTTTTTTACTTTCACTTTATTTTACTATACAAGTTTTTTTTTTTTTTTTTTTTTTTTTTTTNAATTTTTTTTTTTTTTTTTTTTTTTGAGATCTCCAAATTCGACAAATATGGAGCTATGAAATAAACTTGATTAGTATTATGTTAAATATATTTGATCAGTTTTTCTAAAAAAACAAAAAGCAAACGATAATTACAGATTATTTGTGTATTGCCACCTTGCTATATTAATTTACAGATGCTACTTATTTGCTTTGAGCCACAATAACTCAGTGGTTTTGGCATTAAACTGTCATTATGAAGAAATGAAGTTTGATTCCCATTTACAGCTAGAAAAGCACCCAGCTTCAGACGTACGAGTATCAGCTTGCTTGGGTACTAAAGACTGCCTGTGCTCAATGTCGACTACATTGTCACAATCATTTCATTGGTCTCAATTTTTTTCTTTATTAGCAGCTAAAGGAGAAGATTAGAATAATTCTGAGTTCCATATTACATCCTTGTTTTTTCGTCTTGATGAAGGTGTTTGATGAGTCCTAATAAAAAGCCTTGAAGGGAAATTCATTGTTTTATCTAGCAATAGATAGAATGTGCAAATTAACAGAATTATGAATGTGCAAATTAACAGATAAATAAAGAGTTCGACTTTTTAGTGAAAAGCGACCCTAAAATTTTGAAGTCCTAAAAACCTATAGTTAAGTCATGCAGAATCGCAGATTACTTATGCCACTTTATGAATTCAATAATAGATTCAAGAACTCTTGATATGTTATGAAACTTTTTAAAATCTTATTTAAAGAAATAGTTTTTTTATTTATTATTTTTTTAATATTTTTAATAGAATGTTGTTATTTTCTTTTTAAGGGGAAGTGACTGTAGTTCGAGAACTTGTGAAGTCGGGTTATCATAATTTAGATGCAAAAAATCAAGAAGGACAGACATCAGTTCATTTAGCCAGTATCATGGGTTTTGATGATATATTAGAGGTTCTTTTGAATGTAGGAGCAAATCCCAGCATTTTAGATGGCAATGGATTAACTCCGTTACATGTGTGTAAATTTTTTGTTTTTATTTAGTTTTATTCACATTTTATTTTGGTTTATGCATATAAGTTGAACTCATAATAGTTCAAGGGTCATATTGTTTTATAATAAATTTTGCAAAAGAAAATTTATAGAGATTGTGTATAACATTTAGCAAAACTTAGGTATTTAACTAATTTTTACCTAAAGCATTTGATTTTACCATTTTGTAAGATTTCTTTGATATTAAGTTTCTAGGCATGTAATTTCCAATAATCTGTAATTTTAATTTCATATGGAAATTTTCTGTCTAAGTGTAAGATACCGATAAACATTTTATCATTTTTTTGGTACTTATCTAATGGTAATTGTTATATGAGAATTTTTTTTTTATCATATAATGTTTGTTTTATTTTTGCCAATTTTATTTTACTTTTATCTAAATTTAGTTTACACTGCAATATTTAGCTTATTATTATTGTTATTATTTTCCCATTTTGTTGGGTTTTATAGATTATTATGTATAATGTATGGTTGTAGTTCAATGAATAAAAGTTAATTTACTTAATTATTATACCTGTTAAATTATTCTGTTAGCAAGACATTTAATTTTAATATTGAACAAATGTATTAATGTTAATTTTGGAACACATACGTTAATATGTCTAACACAAAAGTATTAGGAACTTTTCAATTTATACTGATTCAAAAACTTTCAATTTTTATTGATTTTTAATGTTTATTTATTTTTGTTATCAGATATTTTTTAAAGTACTTAAGTGAAGTAATTTTGTGCTTTTTGTTTCCAAATTTTCCTTTTAAATTTTTCCGATTACTGGTTTAGACATGTTTGTAGTATTTTTAAACATACACAATTAAGGTTTTACTGAGTTAATAACATTAAAGTTAATTATAATTTTCTAATAATTTTTTTAAAAACTAAAAGTTTTACAACTTTTAGTTATTTAAAGTTTTGTAATTTATTTAAGTTTTCTAACTTTAGAACAGTATTTTGTGGGAAAAAATCTAATTAAAACTCATAAGATTAAGCTAAAATAGATTGGTAACACAGTATATTCATATATTTATAAATATAACAAGAATGATTATAAGTGTTTTATGATATTTTTATATTAATTTTAATATCTATCATTGTTTTCTAGTATGCTGCACAGAATAATTTACCATCTACTATGTCTGTTCTAATAAAATATGATGCAAACCCTCAAGTGCGAGCTTCCGGATCTGGTTGGGTGCCATTGCATTATGCAGCAGATAAAGGATACTCTGGTGTAGTTAAGGTGAATAATTTTGTTTATTTCTTAAGCTTGAATTTGTGTACCTAGTTTGTTTTTTATCCTGCTGAAAATTAGTTTATTATAGAAATATCCATTATTTTATAGTAAGTATTAATATCAGTGTTGAGTTTTAATGCATAATTTAAATAACTGAAAAAGTGAATCAATAAAAAAAAATAGAAAATTTTTAAAAAAAAAAAAATTTGCATTCGAATTTTTTTTAATTCTAAGGGGGCATTATAAGATGGCTAATCATTAAATCAAATGCATAACAAAAAAGAAAGGATTAACATCAGTTTATTTGTAAATTCAGAGTGTTCTTAGTCACTCAGTAGCACTCTCAATACTTTTTCCTCTCTCATTTAAACTAAATTGTAGCTATTTTGTTGAAACTGTTCTTGCTTTTTAACCTTAATAAATGGTTTAAAGTAGTCTCAAATATAATTTGTTTGCTGTTGTATTAAGTGGAAAATAATCACAACAATATAAGCAAATTGTTAAGTGTTTTTTTTTGTTTTGAAAGTTTTTTTTTAAGTATATTACTTATTTATTTTTTTGCAAATTGTTTTTTTTTTACATCAATTTTGATATAATTTTAAATTTAAATACTAAAAACAAAGAATCTATATGATTGGTGAGTATTTTTTTTTTAATCAATTCAAAGTATTTTTAATTTCATTTAATACTGTGTATATCTTAATACTGTGACCGAAATCTGGAGAATGTCGACTCTCACCGGTGAATGTCAACAATCACATAGTCGCTTTGGTGAATGTCCGAAATATTTGTTATATCCAATTTTATATTAATTTATTCGTTGATATTATTATATTTATTTGGTATATTTATTGTATATTTTAATACTTACTGACGATAGGTTAGAAGAAACATCAGTGTTTGGAGTATCGGGCAAATATATACCGGGCAATGGCACTTGACCTTAAAAAAACATCAGTGTAGGGTAACCGGTCAAATGTATACCGAGCAGTGGCACTTAACCTTAAAAAAAACATCAGTGTAGGGTATACCGGGCAGTGGCACTTCACCTTAAAAAAACATCAGTGTAGGGTATACCGGGCAAATGTATACTGGGCAGTGGCACTTAACCTTAAATAAACATCAGTATAGGGTATACCGAGCAAATGTATACCGGTCAAATGTAAATGTATGCCCCGATACTCCAAACACTGATGTTTCTTCTGATCTATCGTCAGTAAGTATTAAAATATCGAATAAATGTAATTATATCCATGAATAAATTCATATCAAATCGAATGTAATAAATATTTTGGACATTCACCAAAGCGACTATGTGATTGTCAACATTCACCGATGAAAGTTAACAACCACTGATTTCGCTCATTCCCCGTAACATATGCATTAATGAAATTTTTGTAATCTGTGTTGAAAAAGTGTTACAGAACTATTAAATATCATCAATGTTTTAAATGTCTACTTATCGACTCTCCAAATAAACTATTAGAAGTGAGTTACTACAATGCAAAATTAGTATGTTTTAAAGTAATTTTTATAGTGTGTTACACCTATAGCAGTTTTTATCATGTTTTTACATAATTTTTTCTTTTTCTTGTTTTAGTAGTTTCTTTGTTACTGGTTTTTATTTTTACAATAAAAACCAGTAATTATTATACATCAACAAACTTTCTTATTTGAAATGGAAGTGTGTATTTGCATATCTTTACATAATACTTGTATTTTATCTAATCTTATTTTACCCCCTAGTCCTTGCTTTATTTCTTTATATTTTTATCATCAAGTTTTAGTATTGTATTTATGCTTTTTAAACTTACTGATATAAGCCTTTATTTTTTTTTCTTTTCCTGTTGTAGTTACTACTATCTTTGAATTGTCCATGCCATCCTCGTTCCAACTATAATGAAACACCAATGGATCTAGCTTTGAAAAATAATCACCATGAGTGTTATGCCTTATTAAGTATTAGTTCTTTTGATATTAATTTTTTTAACGGAATTTGTTCTAGAATTTAAAGTAATTTTTCAAAGTCTGAAATGTCTTTAACAGTTTTCTGATTTAACCTTTGGTACACTTTTTCTTATGTGTAAAATTTAATTTTTTAGTTGCCAGTAATTTTTTAGTAGCCATCTGAAATTCTCCTTATTTTTACTACAATATTATTACGCCACAGTAGTTTCAAATCACACATTTAAATAATCCCTTTTTGGCTTGCTTTATTTATATTGGTTCCTTCAGAGATCCAAATCATTTTTTCAATAGTTATTGCTACACATTTCTACGAAGTTTTTAAAATTTCAAAATTTTTAAAACGATATTATTATGACGTGTGAGTTATTTATTTATTTATTGAAAGTTAGTGCCATTTCTCTCCATGTGGATCATAAAATCCTAATTTTTTAATATGATTATTGCAAAATTCTAAATATTGAGAAATACATAAATTTGTTTCTGTTTGCTGTTTTTTATATTTTTTACGGTTTAAGAAATATTTTTTCTTTCTTTTTTACAAAAAAAAAGAATATATTTAATATTCATAAAACCTCAAATAATTCGTTAAATATAAATGTCTTGGAGTTGAAGTATATTTGAATCTAAATATTGATTATTATTTTACATTTAAATGATTTTGTTTTAATTTAATTCATTTTGAACCTGATAAATTTTTAATTTAGATTTTTATTGCTCAATATAGTATTTAGTTTTTATTCTGAGGTATTCTTTTACTTTTCCCCAATACTTATTTTTTGTATTAATAAATCTTTTTTGATTTGAAGGAAATATTGTTTTTGAAAGGTATAAGTTTCTTCAATTCTCAATTTTGGATGAATTCAAACGTATAAAAGTTTCTGCAAATATATTACTAAATAGTCTGATGAGAAGAATTTAATACTAAAAACACTAATATTTGTATAAAAATTACTATGTTTGCTGTTAACATATCGAAATAAGCATGCAGTCCATCATTGGTCAACCTGCTGTCATCATTGGTCAACCTGCTCATTTATTCAAAAAAGTTGTGCACCAGTACTGTATAAGAAAAATTTATAAAAGCTCTACTTGCTGTTTAATATTTGTTTTAGAATTTATTAATGTGGAAAAGCATTCTGATATTTTTATACCTAGTTTTAAAAAAAAAATTTAGCTGTTTGTTTGGAATAGTGGCAGAAATTTTTATAGATATTGTATTACTTTCATTAATAACCTTTCTTTTTTTAGAAAATCATATACCCGCTGAACCTCTTTATCCTCAATCAGAATGGTTCCATGAAAACTTAGATCGAGAAGTATGTATGAGAAAAATGTATATATTTATAAAAATTTTATTGTTGCTTACTTAACATGTAGTGTAGTAAGAAAGTTAGGCTACTCAATAGCAGTAGCCAAATTTTGAGGAACTTTGAAGAATCACTTTTTGAAGTGCACAATTTACCCCGATAGTATCATAAATCCATACGGTTTTCGATTGCTTTTCTGCCATGTGGTACTAATGATTTTTATATGATTTTAAAGATCCTAATATATTTAATTCAAAATGATAATTCGATTCACACAATAAGACGCAATGATGATTCTATCATTTTTTTTTTCAATCGTATCAATGTCAGTCATTGTTATTAATTTTTACATAGTTTTTAGAATCCAATATATTTAATAGCATATTAATGTACAACCAACAAATCTCGAAGCATGCTTTTGAGTTGCCCGTTTTTCAAGATGTTTGCCCTGCATGATTTTCCGTTTCACATACTTTCTTCATAAGCCTGCGTGATTTTCTTGTCATTCTCTTTCTTTCTTTTTTTGAAATCACAGCCACCCAATTCACGATTTCATTTTTTTATTACAACTTACAAAATGCATTAAGAAAGGTAATTAACACTCCACCCCCCTTCAAAATGTGAGAATAGTGCTCATAATATTAGAATGTATATTCATTTATATGTTGATGAAAAAAATAATAACATTTACAATTTCAAGAAATTATATACAGTTTTATTCTGTATGTGGTGGCTTTTTTATATCAATGCAAAACACTTCTATTATTATAAATTAGTAACCTATGTATTTATTATTATTAAAAATGTCTTGCAGAAAGATATGAGGGCTAGGGAAATTTGTCCCAGAAGCCAGAAAAATTTCTGCCTCTGAGTTTCTGGAATATTTTCAACAACTAAATACTTCCTTCATTAAGTTTTACAATATTTACATTTATTAAGGATTTTTTTTTTATTCCCTTGGTTTGTTTCTGAATGATGGCTTTGAAATGTGGGTAAGGTTTATTAAAAACATTCAGTAGTGAAGTAATCAAATATTTTATTTTTTTAAAAAAAACTTTTAAGTGTACTTAAAATGACTTTTTGAAGCATATAAACTTAAAATTCTAAATATATATACATGTGATAAATAAATATATATTTTAGAATGATTTCTTTGTTTCCCTAAAAATAAATTATTTGTAGTAAAATATAATCACGTAGTATTTAATATTATTTCAAGTTGTTAATAAGTATAATTTATTTTATCTAAATTATTTTATTAATATTGTTTTTTTATGCTGATTTCTAATTAGGGTACAATAGAACGTTTTCGGGACAATGGTTTTAAAGATGGTTCTTTCTTGGTACGTCGAAGCACAAGGAAACGAAATTTTTATGTACTTTCTGTTGTTTCCAACAAAAATACGTTTAACTATGAAATACAAAATAAGGTAAGATGGAAGTTAAGTAAGAATGTTGTAATAATATTCATTTATGTGAGACTTAAGAATTTAATATTTTTATAATTAAGTTAATTTTAACCTTTATGAAGTTACCAACTTTGTTTTATTTCACCAGTTTCTATTGGTGTCCTGTTCTAATCAAAAATTCTTCTAGATTTTTTAAAGTTTTGAAAATTCACAAAAATTAAAAAACTTTTCTGAAAAAAGCTTAGTCAAAATAATTTTTGAATGCAATTTAAATAAGTTAAAAAAACATGAAGTGAGCCTCATAGACAATGTAGTTAAAATCAAATATCTGGAATGAAACTAACAGAAATCATTTGTGCATAGGATTAATTTAAAAATTAGAAATTCTACTATAAAATACTGATCACAATTGTATTTAATGGAATAAATGCCCTCTGCCACAAACATTTTTGTTTTTTGTCAAAGGTTTTTCTACAGCAAGGCATTTATGAAATATGGAAAACTGAAAAAGTTTTATTTTATGAATTAGGAATGATTTTTTTCTGTTTCTCTTTTTTTTTAGTTCTATTTCATTTTAATAGTTGTTAGCCAGTTTTTCATTCGTCTTTATGAATAACTATTACAAAGATAGTTTTATCTCCCTTTATTATTTTTATAAATGTGGATTTTAGTAAGTATTCATTAAAAAAAAATTTATTAGCACTTTTGTTGTAGCAATGCTTATTTCCAGTAAATACAGTAGAAAACTGAAATTTTTGGAGTTAAATAATTAAAGCTGATAGTTATTAACAAAGCTCCAACTCATCTGCATTTAGGTATCATTTTCTGTCTTTTTTTCACTAAGTTTGAAATCTTCTGTATTTCAAAAATATACATTAAAATTTTGTAATTTCATAAAACTACTTATATATGGGGGTGCAGAAAAATCTCAGAGTCTGATATTTCCCCACAACACAGTTTTTTTCTTTTGTAATTTCCTCCATAATTGTAGCACTTTTGTTTCCCTTTTAAGTTGCAATAGCTTTATCAACATATTTTTAGAACGCAAAGTTTGCATGTTATTAAAGTTTTTAGATAATAATTTTTTCTAAGTAATTTGATAAGTAATTAGATTTTACACAATTCTTGAATAAACTTACATATATGTTGAAAATAATAGAAATCAAGATATATTTAAATAATAATTATTAATAATATTAATTTATTATACTAAAATTAAGGTCTCACACATAAACTTTACTAATTCAAACTGATAAATAAACAGTTTGACATTCTTGTTATATTTAATAATATATATTCTTTTTATAAAATAAATTGATATTTTATGAGGAATTAAAAATTATGTTGAAACAAACTTTTAAAAAATGTATATTTTAAAATTTATCAATCATCTACATTTCTGTGTTTCTTGTGCCTTTTTTGTCCAAATACTACATTTTTAATTTAACAAGATCTATCAATCATGAGGATGCTGAGGAGTTTAATTTGTTTTTGTTTAAAAAAAGAAAAGAAAAGTCTAGTTTAAAAAAATTTGTATATATCATCCCTAAATAACAACCTTCCTTTTTCCTTATGCATTTTTTTATTAATTGGACAATAAAAATTTCCAGTGCTACCTGAATTTCCCTCGAATATCATTCGTGCGATTAGACATGTTCTGCATCCTTGCTTGTGTGTATATATATATACGTGTGAGAGGCTTTCATGCCATACTCAGACAGTGACACTTTATTATCAGTTTGCTTCAGTCAAATTGATGTTGTAGATCATAAATTCATTCAAAGTATTGATTAATTTTAGAGTACTATATTTCACTTGTAAAACACTATATAATACTTTTAATAAGGAATAAAAATTGAAAATACACAAAATATTCTGCATTTTAATTAATTTGTACAGTAATTTTGTTGTAAACCTTCTGCATTTTAAAGAAATGAGGGTTGGCAGGTTTGATTTTAGAATTAAGAATTAAAAAGTTTTTTCTTTTGTTAAGTATTTTCTCACTTTACAATTAAATTTTTTTAAAATTTATTTTTAATAATTTTTTGCATTACTATCATTTAGTTTTTTTTTTCTCCTTTGAAAGTGTCAATTCTGATGAACTTTTATTTCTATTAAAGTGTGGCACTAGTTCTGGAAATTAATGTCAAGTATGAAACTAAGTTTTGATTAGCACTCATGTATCAGGGATATCGTGATTTTCGCACATTTTGTATAGTTCAGCTTTTAACCCCATAACGGACAGATTTTTTTGTAAAAAAACCGGTCAAAAAAATCAAATTTTTTTCATGTAAAAAAATTTATTCTGCTCCTGGATCAACTTTTCTTTTGGTGGGCAATTTTGATATACTGTGCTTTTGTTCCATGGAAAAAGACTATATTTTATTCTTGAATAAATAAGTGTATTACTTACAATCCTATATAAATGATAAATATGAATAAAAAGATTTTTTTTTTAGCTTTCACATTGTTATCTTCAATTCTCGATTATATTTGAGTGTGAAAAATTATAGCAGCATAAAATACAACGCCGCTCAAATTATTTCGAGTGTGCAAGTTTGGCCTGTTTAGCATGCTCGAATTAACTCAACTCGAGCGCGTAAGTTAAGGGGTTAATAAAATATGATGCTAACATTTTCGTAAATTTCCTAATTTTTAAGGAAACGTTTTTGACTTTTTAAAAAATTTCAAAAATTATATTTTTGGTTTCAGTTTTTACCTTATAATAAAGTTTTACTATATTTTTCAAGAATAAGATAGAGCTATCAAGAATCAATTTAATCTTTATTACTATTCATAATTTAGAATTTAAAATATACTAAACATAAGATTTATTATTTATATTCAGGTTTGTTTACACTCTATCTCAAACAAAAATATTTCAGCCAATTTAAATTTGTAGTACTAGTGTATGGTGATTGCTGATCTGAACAAAACTTTGTACTAAAGGGTTAAGTTCAGCTGAAAATATTTTTGCCCTTATATGATCTCATGGTCATGAGGTTTCAAAAATTCTTATGAACCGTCTAATTGAAACCGTTTTATGCTGATATTGTAAATATCTTATTCTTTTTTTCCAGTTATTAGGCATTTAGTAAAGATTATATTTCTGTATGAAAACTCTTTTCCCTTTTTAATTACGTTATAATGATTGCCTTCAGATTTTTGTAATCTACGAAAACCTTTTTTATGCTGAAGAACTAAAACCGAAAATGTAATATAGTTTTGATATTTATTAGTCTTTATGGATGGGGGGGGGACCTAAAATTTCTATTATGTTAAATATTTAGATATTGTTCAATAGTTAGAAAAAATTAGACCTAATTATTATTTTCTAAAATAAGCTGGATTTATTCCTGTTTTGCTGGCAGTTAATGAATTTTTTTTTTTTTTTTNTTTTTTTTTTTTTTTTTTTTTTTTTTTTTTTTTTTTTACCATAAAAATCTTATTTTTCTTGTACCTTAAGAAAATTGCTTTTGCATCTTCATTAGAGATATAGAATTAAATGTCATATATTTTTATTAATGAATTATTATTTTTTTATTATTTAAAATGAATATTTGATTCTTTGTTAGTCTTTGAATTTTCATTCACATGCATAATCAAATTTTTAAAAATATAAATTTCATACCATTTATATATGCGTGAATAGAATCATGTAACATTTTGAAGTAAAAATGTAAGATGTCTCCTTTGTTTATTTAAATCTCTCCCCAGTCTGACAATGAAGAACACTAAAAAAATAATAGCATCTTGAGTTTAAGCTTATTTATTTAGGACTAAAGGAAATGAATTATTGTAGATGTTAAAGTTGATCATTTTACTTAGTTTTGTTCTTTAGTAGATTCTTGTGAAATTAGAATTTTTTGAATTAGACATACCGTACCTTATTTTCTTACCTTATAGTAATTTTAAAATGAATTAAAAAGCTTTTGTTCTTTTAAATTTTTTCACTTTATTGCACTGAAATGCATATTAAAATGTAAAAAATGAAAAGTGAAATTAAACTTTAATATTTAACATTCAAAATTTTAGGATAAGTTCTACTTTATTGATGATGGACCATATTTGGAATCTTTAGATCATGTTGTTGATTATTATCGTCGTATACCAGATGGTCTTCCAACTAATTTGGTTTGTGCAGTGCCTCCAGGTACGTAGTATGTTTTTTTTAACTGGCCTCCAAAGTTTATGAACCTTTTTTTCCGTGTCTAATTTGAAAATGAAGGAACATAGAAGCAAGAATATTGTTGCAAATGTGTGCTAAAGCAACCTTATTTAGAAGCAAGAATATTGTTGCAAATGTGTGCTAAAGCAACCTTATTTAAATACAAATATGATTTTCAACAAGGAAAACACTTTTGGCAGAGAAATCCCATATCAGAGAAAACCCTACATTATAGTTTTGTTTGGAAATGTGTTGTGAAAAAATTGTAAAAATGTCTTCTTATAAGGAATGTGTCTACTATTTTAACAGTTTATTGCTGACCTTGACTGTATCTGATATTTTATTCTTAATTTCAGTGTTTGACAACTTCATTGGCAGCATTAAAATTGATGATGCTAATGCCTTTACTAAGGGGTGGACACATTCCTTATGAGAACTAGAACACATTTTTGTAACATTTATACAACACATAAAACAATGTTGTTGTTTTTTTTGTTTTTCAAAAAAAAGAAGCTAGTTTACGAAATATGCTTTTTTTGTATTTTTATGTTTGTGTTTAAGCATTTATGTATTGTGTTCTGTAAAGAACTGTTCAGTACACTTCTACTCCAAATTTCTTATTTCTGCTATCATTCATTTTCAAATTAGACAAAGGAAACAGGTTGCATCTTAAATTTTGGAGAACAGTGTGTTTTAAAATAGGCATAACTTTTGTACTGTTTAATTTTATTTAAAGAACTTATGTGATTTTATAATTTTTTAGAAGTTGCATTGAACAATAATCACCAAACCTGCGAAGTGAGTTTTTTAAGTTTATTTCCTTACATTTTATTTTAAGTAAAATTTTATACCTTTTCTATGTCTTTGCAGCATGATTTTCATTTGCTAACACTTTAAGTAACATAGCTGTATATTGTAATACTTCTGACGTTATAATGTATTTAAAAACGTTTGTTGCTTTTTAACAACTTTTTAGATCAAGACCTCTTCATGCAAAACGTTTTTACACGATCATATTCCACATTTAATGTATATATTAAATTTATATGTTAAAAATTGATATTATTACATATGCAAAAATATGTTTACTCAGTCAGAAACTATCTTTCTAATTTCATTTGCTTCCATAAAATTCATATATTTTATTTTGAAATACAGTATTCAGTATTTGATTAGTTATGAAGTGTTTAAAAAATCTTAGTTGAAAAATTTATAAAGAAACTTTATAAAAAATTATAAAGTTCTGGCAAGAATTGAAAGAATACTTTCCTATTTTTCCATGATTTTATTTGGGGTCTTTTTTCCGAGTCTTACCTGAAAAAAACTCTAGCGTTAAAAAATGAGAAATGTGTAGGTGGCAAAAAAAAAACAAAGACTTACAGTATTTTTAGGGGCCAATATGGATGGCACTGAAAAATTGAGACCTCTTGTTATTGGTAAATTCCAAAAGCCACGTTGCTTTAAAAAGGTTAAAACTTTGCCTGTGGATTACGACGCAAACAAAAAAGTGTGGATGACCGCCACCATTTGGTTGGGAGAAAACGGTGTTTAGACAGGCAGTTTGTGAAGTAGAAGCGAAAAGTTGTTTTCATAGCAGACAATTGCACAGTTCATACCAACATCCTACAATTAGCCTCAATAACTTGTTTTCTTGCCTCCCAATGTGACCAGCATTCTCCAACCATTGGATCAAGGAGTTATTCAAAACATAAAAGTGAACTATCGTAAGCTCCTCCTGAAGGACTTTATCGCTGCCATCAACCAAACATAGGAGTTTCACGTTACTGTCTTGGATGCCATTGTACAAAAGTTGGAACATGGTGTCCACCACATGCATAGCAAATTGTTTTCGTCATGCTGGTTTTGTGAGTTCTCTGAATATCGTGGATGACGTAACTGAAGAAGAAGACGATATTCCTCTATTTGTTCTGATGGAAGATCTGAAAAATCGTGGCCATGCCATTGAAGAGGAGGTTGAATATGGTGTGATTGATGAGGAAATTGCCACCACTTCTGAAGCTACAATTTCTGAAATTGTTTCACAAGTTGTGGACCAATGACAGTGATCCTGAGGCTGTAACTCAAGCAGAAGCCTTCAATGCAATATATGTCATAAGAAATTTGTTTACAAACCATAAGGGAGCTGGGGAACATTTTGTGAAGTTAAAAAATCTAGAAAACATTATTCAAAAAATGAAACCAAAATCGAGACAGACCTGCATAAATGATTATTTTAAATAAGGTAAGATGTAATGTATGTATGTACACTTTGAAAATTTGTATGTATGTACACTGAGGAAACAGTTTTATTTTAAATAAAAAAAATTTTAAGAAAATTTAACTTTCTTTATTTTTTTACTAATTCTGTTAAAATTTGTTGGCTTAAATATTTAATTTATGGCCGATCGTTTTCGTTTGTGATACCATTTTTAAAAAATCATAATGTGTGCTATTTACGTGCTCAGTTACGAACTGCTAATGAATCGGTTAAAAGGTCACCCCGCTTATAAGGTCGCTTTTGCGATGTCCCTTAGGGTGGCCTTATATCTATGTCTGACTGTATAACTTAAGTATAACTTACTGAGCGAATTTTGTACTTGAAGCATTCCTGCCTGCTACAAAATGCTATTCACTCCTGGAATTACTTGCTAGGGCACCATGTTTTCCTAAGAATTATTTCTTATGAAAATAGCTTAGCAAACAGTGATTAAAATTTAGTTTTTATCTATTTGGAGAAGATAGTTATAAGGCCCACTTTTCCTCCCATTATGATTATCTAAAAGCAAAAATTAAAACATTTCCGCAATCCATTGTAATCCAGGCGTTCATGGAGATTAAGACTGCACAATTTCATAACCAATAGCACGGTTGTGGTAATGTGCTCGGCATTGCACAGGAGCCACCTTTACTTCTGACACATATCAAAGCTAGTACCCATAGATCTGAAGCTGGGTAGTCTTCAAGCCACTTCTGAAGATTTAACTCCTGTTTTTTATAATGACAGCTCAATGCCTTAAACCACTGAGACATTGTGACTCATTATGAGTACATATTCTCATTACATTGGGAATTTACTCTAAAAAATCAAGAAATCAATAATTTATTTTTCAAATTTTATTATTGCTTGTTTAAAAGGACTCAAGTTGAAAATTTAATTTTTATATTCTTGATGTATATTTTCAAATACTAGTATTTCTCACAGCAAACAATTCCTAAGCCTCCTCCTGTGAAGAACTGTGTTTCAAATGGGGAAAAGTCACCAGAAAGTTGTGCAGTTAATGGAAGTGATGTCCAAAGCTCTTGTCCTGTGTCAAAACCAAATCTTATCTGTCGAGAATCATTGAAGTTAGGTAGGACTTTTCCATTTAATTAACTTTTCTTTCATTAAATGATATAATAATTAAAATCTATGTAATATGAATTTTTATTTTGTTTTAAATTATTTTACATATTTTACTATTCTCTATGACAGTACAAGCAATTGAATCGTAAAATATTCTGATTACAAGACGGATAACTGTAATAATGTGTCATTAAACTTTAATATTTGATAATTTCATGTATAAGTTAGATTTTATTATTTCAATATTTTTGACTTTACCTTGTTTTTATTCTTATTTGATCAAACTTTACATAGTTAATTAAAAAAAAATGTAATTATTTCTTAGTTCAGTTCTTTTTGTTAAAATTTAAAGTTTTAAAAAAAATATGGCCTTCAAGGTATTAATCAAAATGTTTTATTTTTTATCTAGCAAGTGTGCTTATTGAATCTTAAAGTAAATTAGTGAATCTGAGAGTTAATGCAAGATCACAAATGTCGTTTTCCAAAAGATTAAATTTAAAAAGAAGCAATACTGTTTATTAGCTAAGCAACTGAATTCTATCTTTAGTAAGATGAATGGAAAGTCTGTTTCATCAAATCTTTATTATGGCATAATTTTAAAATGCACGCAGTGAAATTTGAATACATTGACTGTGGATGGTGAATCAATTTAGTGATCAACTTCGACAGTTGATCACTAAATTGATAACATATAGTAGGAGATGATTATTTATTTATTTTATTCTTTCTTATTTAAACCATAAGAAGGTATGTTTTGAATGAAGGGGCAACTTTATTTATGAACAAAAATAAAGTTAGTCTTACTTTCATGTTCATAAAGCCGTTCTAATATTATTTTAAACAAGAAAAACTCCAGTTATTTTTGCTGCCAGAGGCAAGCACAAATCAGATAATATAGGAAAAACAATACATTTATTTGAAGTCTGTTCTGCGTCTCAAAATAAACATAGAAGTAATTGGCTCACTTATTTAAATAAAACTTTAATATATTTATAAATATAGACTATATATTTAATATATATAGACTTATTTGTTATTCTTAAAGTCTGTTTAGACAAAAAATAATAATAATAAAAGTTAGCATTTGTATTTTTTTATCAATAGCAATTAAAATTTCTTTCTTGTTTTGGTCAATTTTATTACAAGCTACAATCTGAATTGCCTTAGAATATTACAGTTGGAAGAAATACTTTTGTGTGTGTAATATTGATACTTGCTTTGATGAAAAGAAAGTGTATATATATATACGTGAACCTAAAAGAAACTTCTTTGAAGCCTTTAATAGTTTTTTTTTTTTGTGTGATCAATTTAGAAAAGGGTTTAGGTTAGTTTTGAATGCTTTTTCACCCATTCCATGAAATTTTAGTACAGATAATAGACAATTTTCTGAAAGAGTTTCCTTTTTTTGTCAAATGGTTTCAAAAAATGGTGTAAACAAGTATTAATAATTCTGCCAGACAAATTTAATTGGTTAACATATATGTTAAATGGTTTTATTAACACCAAAAGTTTTGTACTCCTGTTTTTACTAGCTAAAGTTATTCTTAGATAATGATGGTCAACTGAAACTCAACATTGCAATATTTTTAATTTTCATTAAGCTATTAAAGTATCTAATTAAATATTGTTAAAACTTTGTAAATCAAATTACACAAAATCGAATAATAGTGAAATTGCAAGACTGAAACAAAGTTAAATTGCAAGACTGAAAAGAATTCATTGATCAGTAATATAAGTTATTATTTTCAAATAGCAAGTACTTATTTTAATGTTTTTAGAAAGATGTGAATGGTCTTTTCTCTTTCCAGCTTCTCATTCTTTATCTCCTGTGTATTTTCATGCCTTTCCTTATTCTCTCCTTATCTGAAAATATATATCTTCTGCACTTACTGTCTATCAAAGAATTTCTGAGGTATCTATAAAAATAATCAAATTGATGTTTTTTTTGTTTTTTTTTTCTTCTTTGAAGCAGTTTATTACATTTTTTAATTTTGTTGTTTGATTTTACTTAAAACCCCTTTCATTCAGGAAATTGTTCTACTGTTGTAGTATTTTATGTTTAACATTCATTGTATTGTATGTTAAGCATATAATACCATGAATTGCGTGCATTAATATTCATAATTGATGTTTCACATAAGACTTTTAAGTAAAAAGAAAAAGAAAGAAATACTCCATAATTTCGTGATCATCGCCATAATTGTAACAATGTGGTTTTGCATCATGCACAGGCTGCTTTTACTTTTCAGCCAAACTGGTGCCCATGAATCTGAAGCTGGATGGATTTCAAGATGCCGCTAGAGATTAAAAAAGTAAGGCCTTTCCATAACAGATACTAGGGGAATGTATAGCTTAAGGCTAGGCTGCACAGTTTCTTGACCAATGGTATGCTTGTGGCAATGTGGTCAGAATTGTACTCAGGCTGTTTTTATACTCACAGACAAACTGATGCCCATTGATCTGAAGTTATGTGGGCTTTATGGCACCGCTGGGGATCTGACCCCAGTTCTTCACATCAGCAAATCAGGGCCTTAACCACTGAGCCATCTAAGATTAAGTACTTTTTAGAATTTGTAAACTGTGATTTTAGTGGAAACTTTGCAGTATATGCATTTCAGGACTTCATAATAGCATATTTCATGAATTATTTAAGTCAAGTTACTCTGACATTAGTTAGAAATCAAAAAAGAAGGATAGCTTCTTTATCAAAATGGCAGTATCCATCATCATAGCTTATGTTTTTATTAGGGGCCTTTTGTTTTTTAAAATCTTTATAAAATTTATGTTACTGTCAAACTTTGTTAAGATAAGTTTGATTATTAAAATGTCTAATTGGAAAAATGACTACATCTCAATTTATGAACATATAAATATGATCTTGTTATATTTCTGCTATTCAAAAATAAAATGTGTCAGCTTTATTTTTTGAATCAGAGTTATAAATCTTCATTTCAAACATAATAATTTATTCTAGCATTCTTTGTGATGAGTTGATTGATTTTATTTATTTTATTCTCACTTTAGCTGTCTTCCCTTTTTAATTTTCATCTTATTCTGGGTCTTGGTTTAGATTAACATAGATTTCATAACTTTGTGATTGTTCCTTCTTTGTTCTCATTTTCTTTTGTTTCCATCAGACTTAAATTGTTGCACTATTTTATTAGTTACCTAGAAATAACATTAACACTTGACATTATTTAGTCAATTCTAACTCTTCTCCAATTAACTGTGACTTCAGTTTAACCTTCAATGTTGTGATTTTTTACAAAGTAAACCTTTTTCTCTCATTGTTATTTAATAAAAAACAGTGCATAGAACAAATGTGTTCAATCAGCTGAAAAATATTAATAAAAATATTTTATGGCATCCCTCCTCTTCTGAAATTATAATGTAAGATTTCCCTAGTAAAACTGTTAATGTAACTTCTCTTATTTAAATAATTTATTTAAGTAAAAAGTTGCTTTTTTTAAACTATTTAAATAGATTAAAAATATGACTGATCTAACTCAAAACTTCTTTATTTCAGGTCTGTCTGCTGGTGATACTAAATACAATACTATACGATACTAAATACTATACAATATTATACTATACTGTACTGTACTATGCTAAATACTATACTATACTGTACTATATTATACTATACTAATACTATACTATACTAAATACTATACTATACTTTACTATACTATATTATATACTATACTTTACTATACTATATTATATACTATATTATATACTATAATATATTATACTATACAATATTATATACTACATTATACTATACTAAATACTATACTATACTAAATACTATACTATACTATATACTGTACTATACTAAATGCTATACTATTCTATACTATAGATTAAAAATCTAACTCAAAACTTCTTTATTTCAGGTCTATCTGTTGGTGAAGGAGAATTTGGTTCTGTTTTGCAAGGAACGTGGATAAATCAAAACAATACTGAAGTAAGAATCTGAATCAATATTAAACATAACCTTCTCTTTTGGTAATTACATTAGGAAGGCATAGAATTATTGATTATTAAAGTTAACTATAATTGAATTTTTTTAAATTTTAAAATTTTTTATTTTAAATAATGAAATTCAAAATTTTATCAAAGTCAGCCTAATTGTTTCTGAGTAATGAAACTTTAAAACAGTCATATTTTTAAGGTTTCATTCCTCAAGAGCTATTTAACTTGATTCTAACACTTGATTTAAAAAAAATGCTCTACTTCCGCATTAAGAATATTCTTTCAACCTTGTAAGAGACCCATAAAAGATGATTATGCTTGTTTAACTTAGAAAATGAGATACAGGTAACTTTCAGACTTTTATTCAATTTCTTAAAGTGCAAAATAAATAATTTTTTAGCATTTTACATAATTACAAAGTGTTATGAATCTTAATGGCAGATATGATAGACTAGTTTGTGAGATTTTCAATTTCATTTTATAACTTCAATTGATTTGTTAATAATATTTTTTTTTCTTAAAATATAGGTTGCTGTTGCTATAAAAACATTAAGAGATGAACAGATGCAGAGCTGTAGGGAAGAATTTATACGGGAAGTTGAAGTGATGGTTGGGTTAAACCATTGTTGCATTGTTAAACTGCTTGGTGTTTGCCTTGGACCCCCTTTAATGATGGTAAGCATTAGTTAAAATTCAAATTATATGTTTATAATTTATAATATAAATTAAATTTAATTTATTGTAAAATATACTTTGATACTTAACTTTCTACTTATAATATTCTTTATTCATAACGTGTTTCTCTTTTAGCTTATATCAGGGTATAAACTGTGCTTTTCTGAAACAAGATTTGTGTGCATAATAGTTAAATTTAAACTTAGTCTGGTAACTCTTCTACAAGTTCTTCAATGACAAATTTTATTTTACCCCCTCCTTCTTAAAACTTTTTTTTATCTCACAAGTTTTGAAGGCCTTACTATAAGGGGAAAAAGTTTATAATTGCTCCTATCGAAATAATAAAAATTGTGATTTAAAAATGTTTGGCTTGTGGATAAAGAAAAACAATATTTTTATATTTATTTGTTGTACTTCAAGAAATTTAAAGCAATGAAAGTTATAAGCATTCCTTGAGTTCTTAACCATTGTTCTTAAGATTAAATCTATTATGAATTGGGAGTGGAACAAATATATCCATGTTACAATGGAATTTTTATTAAATGTAGTCCCATTGGCAAATTGATCACTATGAAGGTATGTATCATTATGTTCTTAGGTTAACTTTTTAGTTACATTTTAAAATTAAATTTAAGGTGTTTTGATTAATTGGTTAAAAGTACAATTAAACATAAAATATTTATTTCTATTAATGGTATAATAACTCAATTGAACTATATGATTTGCTTAATACTGCAATATAAGTTTTATAAAAAAATTTCTAGCAATGATTTTTGTTAATTGGTAAAAAGCATACCCAATTTTGATTTTGTAAATTAAATAAAAAAGAATTTTAATTTTAAATATTTAAAAAATTTATTTTTCTCTTTAATTATAAAAACTATAAAAATGAAAACCAATTTTTTTTTTCATTTGCATGTCAAAACAAGTATTTGTAAAAAAGATATCTAGAATTTTAACCATATGAAACTAGTTGTGTGAATTTGCATTGCTGAACTGAACCAAAAATTTTTTGGACATCACTATTTTCTACAAAACTTTTTTCTTAAATTTCATATTCTAAAGAGTTCAAATCAAGTTAATAGCTATCAAAATAATTAAAGCAAATTAGCTAATCAATACATTATTTTTCATATTAACTATCATAAATTAAAGCAATTCTAAAAAAAAATGATTTTTAAATTGTTTAAGCAATGTGTTTTAAAACTGAAAATAGATGAAAAAAATTCTTTGCTTATAAATGCTGGTGTTAGAAAATATTTATTATGCATGCACCAAAAAGAATGTGATAATTAATCTTAAAATCCTTGTATTATGTACGTGCTTTTATTATTTATTTTTAATACTACAGGTGCAAGAATTAGTTCCAATGGGTTCACTTCTAGATTATGTGTTAGATCATTCTACTGAGATCCACTTACAAGATATGCTGATATGGTCTGCTCAAATTGCTTGGGGGATGACTTATTTAGAAAGTAAACGTTTTGTTCATCGAGACTTAGCTGCAAGAAATATATTATTGTCCTCCAAAACTCAGGTTGCTACTTTTTTAATGCTCAATTTGCATTTATGTAAATGTAATTAGTTTTAAGCGTATTTATCATATTTATGTACTGCAAAGAAAGAAAATAGCTAAATTCCTTTATAAATTAAGAAACTAACTTGCTTTTAAAAATTATGTTTAATATGGTAGAGCTTATTTTTGAACTATAAAAATAAGCTCACTGGACAAAAAATCATTAGGTTTCGTTAGATGATGATGCAGTCAAGTGACGTGCTCAACTGCGTTTGCACTGCCTCACCGTGGTCAAAGGCAAGTAGCTATCTGTGAGATATTTTTATTTATTTTAATCGGAAATTGTGTGTACATATGGGTAAGTGTAAAGATGTGACAGAGTGGCAAAAAGGGGCAATTGTGTTTGGCCGTGCCCATGGTCATATGGCGAATGAAGTTGCTGGATTTGTTGATATTTCAATGCGAACTGTTCAACGTGTCTACAAGCAGTGGTGTAATACATGTGGTCACAAAAGACGACGTCAAAATTATAGTTGGGAAAAAAATCCAGCATCGAAGGGACTTGTCAATCAAAATCGCTTCCAAACCCAACTGGAATTGCTTTAGATAGTAAATGAAGGTCCATCCCAACCTGTTAGTGAGAGACCATTGTAACGGGAGCTGCATACAATGAGCATTTGGAGTCGAACACCTCGTAAGAGGCCATTGCTCAAACAGACACATAAAGCTGCACAACTTCAATGGGCTAGAAGTCACTGAACATGGACAGTTGCTGACTGGCGGAATGTAATATGGTTTAACGAATCACGTTTTTGCCTTTATTCAAATGATGCACGTCGTCAAGTGCACCAAAGACCAGATGAAGAATTTCATACTGATTGTGTGTAAGGTCAGGTTCAAGCCGCAGGTGGGTCTGTCATATTTTGGGGGTGTTTTTCTTATTATGGATTGCGCTTCCTCACTGAGGTGGCCACTAACATGAACCAACATGCTTATTTGAGCATTCTGGATGATCAAGTGTTGCCTTTCAGTAAACATCTTCGTGAAGAGTAATGCTGTCAATACCCCTATTTTTAAAGATGACAACCACAAAGCTCATTGGGCTGGAAGAATATGTGACTGATTTTATGAACACTCAGACACTGAATTAAATCTCCACTAGCCTGAAAAATTACCTGACTTGACCCCCATTGAAAAATTGTGGTGCATGTTGGAGCAACGGGTAAAACGCAAAAATCAGCATTCTCGCAATTAGGTGGATTTGCGCTATCAAATCTTCATCGATTAGCTTAAAACTGGATTCGGCATACCTGCAAAACCTTGTAAACTCACTTACTAACCGAATCCAGGTGGTGTTACACATTATTAAATGTTTTTCATGATTTCTCTATGGTTTGCTAATTTTTTGTCCAGTGTACTTATGATTGCTAAATGGGGTGGGGAATCTTTTAATGTAAATGAAAAATGATCTAATGTTAAATTTTATATTGTGTTTTAATTCTACATAGATCTTATTCAATATTACGTAAGAGATAGCATTTAAAGATATATTTAGCTGTAAATCGCTCATAAAAGATCTGATCAGCTATTTTGTGCTTAAATATGTTGGCTTTGATAGTTTTTTCTAAAATGTTTCAAATTTCTTTTTCCACATAAGTATTTAAATTTATAGCCTCTCAAATTTAAAATTTTCTTGGATAAAAATTATTCAATTAAGACTTAGTTTGTCTTGAATTTAGAAATTGAATGGTCAGCCTTAATAACATTTTTCATTAATTGCTGTGACACTTATAGGTAAATTATCAAGGTCAATGTTTTCATACAGAAATAACTTTTTAGTTGTTTATATATATCAAAAAGTAATTTACCATTATGAATAAAATAAAAAATGATTTGTTAGAAGTTTTTTTTTTTTTGTCAAATAGCCCTCAAAATTTACAGAAAAAAATGAGTTATTTTTATTTAAAAAATTTGTATGTTTTAATACATGATATATTTATTTATGATAAATTATCACAACAACAAAAACATAATGTAAGGGAAAATGATTTACAGCAGAAGAGCAATTGAGCTTTTGTTTTAATTTTTAAACTTTCTCAGTTTAAGTAGTTATTCTTTTACAGAGGTGTGCATATTTTTTCAGACAAAGCAAAAAACATTCAATTCTTAATGAATCAATTAATTGGTGTTTTAATCTAATCAAAATAATTCAGTAAATATTTTGAAGAAAATTATATTCATACACATTTTCTATTGATTTTTGAATAAAAGATTTGTTTTTAATAATGTTATACACAATAATACAAAATAAAAAAGTTAGCTTAATTAACTTAATTCAAAAGAAGACAATATTTTAATCTAAAATCTTACTCTAAATTTGAATAGTATAAAGAATTGAGATAACTTTTTTATGCCAAACTGCTATTTTCTTTCTAAGTTTCAAGCATTTTTTGACTGATATATTTTTATATTTGTACTACATACTTTTTGCACTTTATTAGGCTAAAATAAGTGATTTTGGATTATCAAGGGCTCTGCGATCTGGTAGTGAATATTACAGAGCCAGTACCGGTGGAAGATGGCCTGTAAAATGGTAAAATCTGCTGTATATAGAATTTTTTATTAATAATTTCATTTCTCTGTAATTAATTTTATTTTTAAACAGTTCATTAAAATTAAAAATTCCTTGTATTCAATATATTAAATAATTATTAAAAGTGTCAAAATGAATGCAAAATTCAAAAATCTCCATTAATTTTCATTACTGTTCATAATTGCTGTTTGAATGTTATCAAATAATTTTAAGACGTTTTCTTTTGTTATGTATTTTTAAACTNATTAAAAATTCCTTGTATTCAATATATTAAATAATTATTAAAAGTGTCAAGATGAATGCAAAATTCAAAAATCTTCATTAATTTTCATTACTGTTCATAATTGTTGTTTGAATGTTATCAAATAATTTTAAGACGTTTTCTTTTGTTATGTATTTTTAAACTTTATCTACTAGTGTTTTAGAAGTGTATTTAATTGGTTCTTTCAGATGTTGAAAATTAACTTTTATTTTTATCATAAAAATATTTGAGATCGAAGAAATGTTTTCTTACTTGCATAATTTGACCGTCTATATCATCACACTATTACTTGAATATAGTGAAAACACTGGCTTTAAAAATCAACTATTTAAAGTTGGTTTACTAGAATTGATAAACTAAACTACAAGTTGTTGTTTGTGTACTTTTTTTTATTTTGTATTTTAATTTATGCACTAAATGATCAGTGTAAATAAAGTTTATCCTTTGAATGATTGAAATTATGCATGAAAATCTGATCATAAGGAAGTAAGCTTGTATTGTGGATCAATGGAAGTTATTAAAATGATTTAAAACTATATCAGAAAAGTTTTAAATACTCTAATAACAAGTTTTATTTATTTAGGTATGCTCCTGAATCTATAAACTATGGTACCTTTTCTCACGCAAGTGATATGTGGAGTTATGGCATCACATTGTGGGAAATAATTACTTTAGGAGAGCCTCCTTATGGAGATATGACTGGCACTGAGGTTGTAATCTTGATTATATAATAATCATTTGTTTGACATATTAAGAAAAAGTCTAAGCAAAATAAATCTAACTGCAAGGTTGATTATATTAAAAACTAAACTAAAATGTCATGTTATTGAAGTATCTATGATTTTAATTTACTAAAATATGCATGGTGAAACTACTATTGCAGTTTTCATTTTTTTAAGCTAGGAATACTATGTTTTTGGAAAAATAAGATGATGAAAACTTGTAAAAAGATTGGTCATTCATTTACTTTATGAAAATAAAATATTTCCTACTTATAAAAGACAACATTTTTTTTTAGCTTAATCAAGGTTTGGTACTTAGTGTCCCTTTTGTATTGATTCAATGCAGACAACAATTTTTATTATTTTAATTAAGAAACACTTTTCTTTCAAAAATAAAAATAATTTATCAAGCAACACATCTCTTTATTGCCATCAATTTTTCTCTTAAATTATTCAAGGAAAAACAGTTATTGTCTGGGAAGTTGTACAAATTTTCCCAGGACTCTTAAGATTTTTGTACAATATTTAATGTTGTTATTATAATTCAGAAAAAAAAATGTTTTTAAACTAATCATTAATTCTTATTGAAGTTGTTTTTCTTTAAAAAAAAAATTTTTCTTTTGTGGTTACAAAAATGGAGAAACATAGGTGTCAACTGCCGAATCCTTCTATTGTTATTAGTGATTGCTGTTTGTTTCCAGTTAAATAATAATTTATTATTCATAGTAATATTACTTTTATAAAGTGTAATAGTTCAGCATAAATTAAAAATTTAAACTAATAAGTTATATATAGTTTCTATATTTCTGTTGCAACATGGTGTCAGGGAAAAACTGTGTTTTTGGAGTGAAACATTTTATCCACCCTTAAGTCTTTGAACACACATACAAATGTTGATGTCTGCAGTTCTCATATATGTCACACCCTCCGTTAAATAATTAGTGGAGAAACACCATTGGTATTAATTGCATGTAATATGCAGAGCTATCTGATGTCTGGAAACATTTATGTTTAATCAAGTGTATAATATATCTTTATATATATCACATGCTCCATTAAATTTTATGTAGGAAACACCATTGGTATTAATTGCATGCTAGAGGCAGAGTTATCTGATTTCTGGAAAAGTTTATTCAATGGTTATAACAGACATCCTGAACCTTAAAATGCATATCTAGGAAACAAAATTATGAGAAAAAAAATTGACAGTGGCCTAAATAATTCAAAAGCGGAAGGTGATTGTTGATATGTGCTCCAAGTCAGCATAAACTGAGAAAAGTTCTGAAAAATCACACCATACTTATTACTCTCTAAGAGTTTCAACCATAATCGTCATCTGTAAAAATGCTTATCTATTTGGTTTTCATGGTCATGTTACCACTCATAAGCCTTTGATCACAAAGTCCAAGCACATTGGCAGATTAATTTTATACAAAGCAAGCTAATAGTGAATTGTAGATCAGTGGAAATGGATCTTTTACCATTGAGATGACATGGCCTGGCTTCTGTTTGGAGAAAGTCTGTCACAATGAATTGTTTTATTATAAAGTTTAAGGGAGATAGAATTATGATCTGTTCTTTCTGGTTTGATCTTTGTTCTCTTAGTTCAAATTCATGATAAACTGAATGGCAATTCCTTGGGCACTATTTTGAACAACACTGCATTTGCTACTTTGGTGCAGTTTTACAGATTGCACCTATGCTACTCAATTGGACCAGCCTGTCCAGATCCCAGACTTGAACCCTCTGGAGATCTTCTGATATGAGTTAGATCATGTAATTAAGAAGTTAAATAGAAATCTAATATCATTGAAGGAACTTAGAAGTTTTCTTTTAGCAGAGAAAGAAAAAAGCTAGCTGTCATACAAGAACTTAATGTAGGTGTAACCGCTTTTTGAATAGGCTCTACCAATTAAGCAATGTGAATAATATTTTTTCCTATCACAAGTGTCTAAATACTTATTGGTTGATTGTTTTGATTCTCTGCTTATTTCTTATGACATTTTATTGAAAGTTGTATTTGAAGTGCATATTTATTTAAATTTATGCTGTCATATTTTAGGTTATTCAACTAATAGAAGCTAATAATAGACTTGAAATTCCTGAAAGTTGTCCAGTCAGCATTAAAAGTATAATACAACAGTGTTGGTTATATATGCCAGAGAGGAGGCCTACTTTTAAAATGCTCTACAAAAAATTTTGTTCAGAGCCTGAATATTGCTGTATATGGGAGTTTATTAAATGAGTGATAAATTTAAAATTGTATTATTATTATTATTGCAATAATTGTGATTACTTTTAACATTGGTTGTAATTTACTGCATTACCATTTTCTTGCATCATCGCATGTAATGAAATTTATTTTGTGCTTACTTAAGCTTCTTTAAAGGGTAATTTATTAAATTGTAACTCTGTTAATGTAACTAATGCTATTAACTTAAATGGCCTTTTTATTGATAATTGGTGTTGTTAACTCTCCATACTTACTATAAAATCACTTTAAAATAAATATTTTCAGGACATAAAAATTTGCCCATTGATGAGGAGTGTTTCCTTAGTAACATTTAATGTGCAAGAAACATTAGAAGTTTTTTTTTATTTACTTGAAAAGAAAAAGAAGACTTAATATTTTTATAAATTTTTAAGAGGGAGCAATTTTATTTTCTGTAACGAATTAATTGTCACATTTTTGTAATGTTTAATGAGAAATCTAAAGAATTAGTGTGTTACATTTGTTATCAATTTTGTGCAGTCAATATATGGTTAGAAACCTAATTGCGAACTCATCAAGATCCTAATATATGCTTGCTTTGCATAATAATTTTCTTGGCAATGCTGATTTGTTATATTTTAATTAAATTAGGTCACATTCTGAAAGCACATAAGCATTAAAATTCACGTGTAAAACCTCTATATTTATGCTATTTTTAAATAAATTTTTATTGTGACATTTTTTGGTCTTGTAATATTCTAAGAATGTGACTTGAAAATTAATTTTTTTAGGCTTTACTCCAAAGTATAGTAGAAGCAGTTGCAATACTTATGTGTCAGATAAATGGCTACTATGATCTAATATAATGAATAAGTTGTTACTACGTCCATTTAAAATTATTTATCAATCAGTGAAAGAAGCGATGGAGTATGCTGGTCACACAATTTAGTACGAAAGTGCCATTACAAGAGATCTCTCTACCCTCTTATTCGACCAAAAGCACTTCTTTGGAAGAGGAAACACTTTTAGTTAATTTTCTAAAAAATAATGCAGCACTGAGGCATTTAAAAAACTGATGTTGTCCTTTGAACAGCTTTAATGCCGTATAGAATCATAAGTTTCCTTTCCTAATTTTGTCCTTAAGCAAACACTCACTCGTGCAAAATTTTTGTATACAAGAAACACTAATAAAAGTGTGTTGTTTATATCAATAAAGTAGAAAACAACTGTGATACTCAAATTATTATCTCAATTCAAAGAAATGAGTGTAAATTTTACTAGTAAATGCATACTCCCTTTAGAAGTCTGTTAAATAGAATGCGGTTTTACAGCATTCATTTTATATATCCTCATTATGTTTAAATATTATGAGTATTAAAGCTCAATGTTTTAGAGAAAATAATCAAAATGAAAAGTCAATTAAATAATCTACTCACTATATAAAAATAATATCTTTGTACGAATTTCTATCTATCTTTGTACTTTCATCATAAAAACAGTTTCTTCTTGAGTTTTTATTATTGAGAATTAGTTGTTTTGTTAATATTACATTGTGTCAGAATAGTTCAGTGAATTCATCTTATAAGCTTTTATCTTGTGACTAAGCAGTTTTTATACTGAGTGACAAATTAAATTTCTTTAATGTTGTTTCTTTATTTGTTGTTTGTAATAGTAGGGTAATTTTATAAGATAATACTTACACTATACTTGGTGGTAGAAGACCTACATAAATTTTTAATTAAAGAACTTTAACTTTTTATTGAGTACTTACAAGCTTTCATGTGTGTTTTGTTTGTTAAATGTGCTGTTTACCGATCAAATCTAAAGGATCACATTAGTTAGTAAATGTTTTTAATATGTTAGCCTAAAAATGGCTTTTCTGCGCAATGTTAAAATTTTGTATTTAAAAAATGAAAGTTAAGATAATTTTTTAAAAAAGCAAAACGCAATTATAATTGAAGGGCTTAGTAGATAAAATAGGTATGTATTGTTCTAACCTTAAAGTTTTCCTAATTGATGTTTTTGCTTATCTCTGTTTTTGAAATTTAGTGAAACTATACTTATTTGTGTTGAAATGGAAATTTGTGTAGAAATAGTGTAAAAGAGTGTTTTGAGACTAATCTAGTGATCTCTACTCTAACATTTATTGTCTAATATGAATTGTTTGTTTAGTGTATGGGGAATCCTTGAATCATCTTTTATAGCTTACTCTACAAAAACAACAGCTTTTGTTAGATTTACTTGGTCTTTTTTTTGTAATAATGCAAATAATTAAAAAATTAACTAAAGTAGAGAATATTTAGTTGTATCTTTTTATTTTATAACTTATTGTTAAGCAAAATTTTGCTACATTTTAATTATTTGTTATTAAATGTGAAAGTTTAATGGAAAAAAAAATTTTTTTTTGAAGTTAATAAATTTGAAAATTATAAAATATTTTTGCTTAAAAATGATAAGCAGTTCAACTATATAATATTTGATGAACTTGATATCCTTCTTCTAATACTTATAAAAATTCATAATGTAAAGGGAAACACGAAAAAGTAGTTGTATAAGAGGGGAAAGGATTAAACAATTTAAAATGTGTACTTCATTTAGCTAGTAATAAGCAAGTATCGCTTTGTTTTAAAACTAAGCTTGCTCAATATTTTTATTAATGAGAAATTCTGTCTGCTCACCCCTTCAATTATTAGTGTAGAAATGTATATTTTTTCCAGTAATAAATATGCATAAAACTAAGCATGCTTTTAAGAACTATATTTGTGTAATTTTATTCTTGCCATGTGAATTTCATTTACAATAATGATGTCATATTTTTGTAGTTTTTTTAAAATGTGTCAAATGTTCTCTTGTTTTTACTTGTTGTTTAAACAGAGTTTATGTAGAGGCTGTTTAATTATTGGAAACTTTTATTACTAAAAAAATATTTAGTCATTTTTATATGTTTTTAGGTAAATAAATCAATGTTTATTTGATATATATATATTCAGNATATTGTTAGAAACTGGGGTTTTATGTTTGGAATGGATTATTTATATTAAAGAATTGATGCATTCTTTATGATTGATTTTTATGTACATAATTTGTGAAAATATATAGTCTGGAATTTGTGTATATACATTGTTGTTTAATATAAAAGGTGTTGTTTACCTAATTGCTTGTATTTTTTTTATTTGAATTAGTTTAGGTTTTATAAGATTTACTGAAATTGTTTTAAGTTATCAGCTTTGACAAAAAATTTTGAAGTATTGGTTTTGATAAGTTTTTTTTCCTAGTACACTGCAGAGCTTCCTTCTGAATTTGCGGATAACTTTCTCACTTATACAAATTCAATTAAAATGCATTTAAAATAAAAAATAAACATTTGAATCTCATTAAAACTTATAATCAGAACTTTTAGAACAGTTTAGATATTACTTGAATAACTTCAATTAAGCATATTTTTATCCTACTAAAATTTAAAATAATTTTTCCTTTTCAAAATTTGAATTTAAAAGCATGATTCCATGCTTTAAACACATACATAATAAGTTCTTTTTTCAGTCAGTTAATATATTGTACTATTATTTTTTTTATCGCAATTTGTTTTAAGAGTGTAACCATTCAACTTGTTTTGTTACCATATAAATTTTGTTTTGAAAATTTAGATTGGATCAGATTGAAGCAACTCTTAACATTTAGCATCCATAAATAATTATTAAACTACTACTGTTTATTAATTTCAATGCACCCTTTAAAATTTTGTTTTATCATCCTCTGTCCCTTAGTGCCATCATATGCAATGAAATAATTTGTTTTAAGATTCAACTTCTAAAATACTCAAAATCGACTCTCTTTTTAAAATTATGAACAATCATACCTTTGATGTTGAAATAGATTTATATAAAATTACATTATATTTTTTTGTCTTAAATTTTTTTTTGTCAAACATTACAAAAGATAACGTTTAATTACGAATTAAACTTTTTTTCTACTTTAAAGACCAGGGCATGATTACAACTGGACAGTCAAATCATTATCTTAAAGCCTCCCAGAGCAGCCGAAATTATTTTATTAAACTCAATACAAAAATTCAAGTGCTTTTTTCCATTCATCTATTTTCAAAATATATTTATTGTATGTTATGTTCATAAAAATAATTTTTCTGAATTTTAGATTAACAATCGACTAATATACACTCATGGACAAAAAAAATTAGCGCACCAAGCTAAGGTGCATGTGACGACTAACATTTTAATCACACTTATTGTAGTTATATTTGCAATTAATTTTTATTTTATAATTGTTCTTATATAATTATAATCAATCAAAAACATTCCAGGTAGGAAGTAAACTTGAAATACATCTGAACTGTTAAGGGTAAATGCTAGTACAGGTTCTTCTGATACGAATGTAAGCCCTTCTTCAACTAGTGCAAAACATTCTTATACTGGTGCAAATGCATATACTACAAATACTAATGCTAATTTCACCAACACCCAATTTATCAACATTAACTCCAGACTTATTGGATAAACAGCTTCAAAGTCTGGTAATTTTTTACTTAATAATACCCCTTTACAATTAGACTACAAAAAAAAAAGAGTGGAAAATAGTATTGGGCAATAAAAAGGCAAGTGATAATATATTAGAAAATCTCATTATAGTTCCTCAGAATAAATGGGGTATGTGGTGTAAAGCATTACAGCATGCTTAGAGTTTGTGCCCAAATTAGAATTGCTCTGATTTTTAATTAAAAAAAGAATTGAACTTTAAAACTCGCCAAAAAAAAATAAACTAGTTAGCCACTTTTCCAATTTTGTTTATTATTAATGTATTCAGAAATGGCTAGAATGCATCTACAACCTTCTGAAACAGTTCCAGTTTATTAAAAGCTTACAAATTTCAATGAGTTTGCTCTCATGAGATCGAAATACTCGAGAACAGTTTTATTTTACAGTTAACCCTTTTCTTACGGTGTTTCATGTTTTACCATCACATGTGGTCCACATATTGTAACAGCCGTAAGCAAAAAGTTAAAGACAAAGCTGGGAAAGAGTTTTTATCTAACTATGCTAAATTGTGCAATTCTTGTAAAGAAATAAAGGGTGTAAATTTAGTGAAAAGGAAATTTTGCTTAAAACTAATCCTCTCTTGTAACCCCTTAAAGAGATAAGGATAATTTTGAAATAATAAATTCTTTCATTGATTTGTGCAATGTTAAAATTTCTAATGCACTAAGAATTGCAGATATATACTCGTACATATGAAAATAGCATTTTTAAAATATAATAACTTGATTTACTTAGTTCATATAATAAAGAATTATAAGTGATTTTTATTGTATTTCTAGAGGACAATGATTAATCAAATTTTGTATGGTTTTTCCTTTTTCTTACTTTGTTCACGGTTTACTCAGTAGCAATCATTATGGCCATTAACAGCATAAGTCATAATGTCTTGGTATTTAACAAAAATCTTACTGATATATAGCGAATTACCTCATTCTTACGGATATTAGGAGCGGTTACCTCATTCTAGCTGATTCTTTAAAAATGACCTCCTGAAATGGGGACCCCACTTCCCCCTTACATTTATCACTTGTCAATAATTTTGTTACTATGAGGAAATGATGGTGTGAAGTTTTTATATTGCTTATAATTTCCAAATCATTTTCAGCGTATCATTTGCAGAAGTACGGAATCCATGTGGAAGATACCGGAAATTCAAATCACATTAAAGAAAATTACATTTAAATAAAACCAGTAGTTCAACTAATGAAGGCGCAAAAGGTAACAACAAGCCATATCATTATTTCTCTGCTTTTAGAAACTGTGTAATTTTTGTATATTTTATAAAATTTGACACTAACAGAAACAGATGGAAAAGTGACTGATTGTTTTTTGGCAAATCCGTCATTCAATTTTAAAGGTTTAAAAAAATCAGAAAAGTGATTGGAATTAGTGATTTCTTGCTCACTTTCAATACGCCGAGACTTTTCACGTAGATGTTTATACAGAATTGACGTCACTCGCAGCCACGCCCTTTTTTTAGGCGAATCCAAATTTTAAGCGTTAATTGAATAGTAACTAGCATTAAATTATCCGGATATTATAGAAATAGCTTTTAGAGTACCTGATTACTGATTTTCAATTGTCAAAATGATCAATTTGAAGAAAGGGTTACTTCCCTACTGTGTCGATTTTACCTGCATTGTCATTCCAGGTTATATGGCGAAAGATTGCAGAGCCATCGATTGGACATACACTGACGAGATCAAATTCGAATTTTGCTGCTGATCAACAGCAAACTGTTGATTGAGGTAAATCTTGACTACCCCAGAGGTTATTGTTGATTTGTCGCATTTTTGAAACCGAAAGGTACGGTACTGTGAACACGGATAAAGTCGAGAAAAGTGAAACAGAAAAATTCGTGAAATGACGAATATTTGAGACGAATGTTTTGTTCATGTTGTAGCCGATATTTATTCAAACCATGGTTATAACCACTTAAAATCCCCTCTATACTTAATCTTAGGTAAAAGGGAGATTAATTAGAGGCGTTTTTAAAGCTAATTTCTAATAAAAAATAATTCCACTCATAGTTAATCGTTTCAAATTAAAATTTTAGTTCCGCCTCCGTTAAATAAGTTGCTTTTAAAAAAGAACTAAATCAAAAGTATTTAAATTTTCTTGCATTGTTTCTACCACTTTTAACCAGATAAAAAATTAGTAATAGAGTTGAAATACAGCTAAGCAGAAATCAGCTAACTACCATAATATTAGCTTGCAGATGGAGTAGACAGGCATGAAAGTTATATTTATCAGTAACGTTGAATATCGCGTCCTGTCCAACTAGATAAAAGGCACAATATTTAGTAGTTTTTTTACTTTCCATTTAGGTCAATCAACGTTTAAAAAGAAATGTTTTTAAGTGGTCACAAAATGTAAATTATTCTTATTTATTTTTTTAAAGTAATTTTTCCACACCACTGCATGTCAAAATATCTTAGAAAATGCACCTTTATTTTGAGATTTAAAATCGTGCAGTCTAAAATCAAGACAAAATGTAAGTATGAACTTGTGGGGAAGTTTAATCTTAGACTATGTCAACCTTCATCTATCAAATGGTACATCATACTAGAATCAAGTTAACGTGTCTTATATACTAGCGATTTTTTGTTGTTGTTATTATTCTTAATTTTTGTTTAATGATCATGAGACTTTATTTACTTCACCGGATTTTTTTTTTTTAAGCTGTTTATTTTTTTTAAGCAAATCAACTGTTTAATGTGGATCATCCATCAATATTCGCCAGTTCTTCAGGATGCAGTAGCGTTTTTAAAAAAATTGCTTAAGGGTGCTTATTTTCGTTTTTAAAAGCCCTTGAAGGTGCTTTTTTCATTGGGTGTTTCTAAAAAGTGCTTAATTTTTCCTTTTTCAAAATGAGATTTTTCCTTTACTATGTTGATTTTCGCTACGAATTATGTTCGCATTGTTCTACTCAACGTTTTCACAATTAATTCAACCACAATCTATTTCGGCGTACTGTCAGTCCGTGGCGTATGAAAACGCCATTCGTTTTACACGATTCAAAATTTCATGATTTTTGACAATTGTCAAAAACAATGCCAAAAGGTTTTTGTTTTGACATGACGGTTAAAACAAGGTAAAACAGTCAATTGTCAAAAACTTTCCAACCCTGCCTAATCATGATATTTTTTTTAAAGTGTTTAAAAATATTTTTTGAGTGCTTGAAAAGCGCTTAAAAGGTGCTTATTTTTTGTTGAATAATTTGGCTACGCACCCTGTTCTTATCACATCCGCAGATCACCATTGTGAGGATTTAATTTTTGACTGTGTCAACCTTCATCTATCAAAAAGTACTTTAAGATAGAATCAAGTTAACATGTCTTATATACTAGTGATTTGGTATTTAATATTTGTAGTGGTAGTTACACCACAAACTCATATCAAGTGAGAATGTATTTGGCCATCCTTGAGATAAAAGGATAATTTTTACTTTTAAAATTCTTATAAGGAGCGCAAGAGGCGAAAAAAAATCTAAAATCTGTATTAAGTGTTTGATTGAGAGAGGTAGGATGTCCTTTCACAGAGATTTCTTCCTAACATTCTAACAACAAGGTGCACGTGAGTGAATGTAGGAAAAAAAGTACTAGTATGGGGGAAAATATTTTAAATGAGATTGGAGCGCCTTTTCGCCGTTTCATTAATATGAAAAAATATTTGAAAATCTATTTTTAAATTAATAAATTAAAAAATTTAATTTTATAAAAATAATAACATATCTCATCAATAACATCTAAGCAAAAAGTTATTGAAAAAAATAACATCTTCCATTTAAAAAAAATTAAAAAGAGTTCATGCTTTTAAAAAAAACAATAAAAAAATTATTTAAAATCAAAAATAATTTTTTTGCAATTTTTTTTAAAGGAATTAAAATAATTCTCCTCTATTATAAAAAAAGAACGAAAAGAAGTAAGTTCGGCTCAACATGAAATTTTTCTTATCACATCCGCAGATCATTCTACAGAATTTTTCCTGTTAAGGTACCTTTTTTTTCTTTCAGGGACGTATTTTACCCAACCCTTTTTTTTAAATGGATCCTTTTCACTGAGACTTTTTTTACCATCTTCCCAAGTGAACAGTTGTTTTACTACATTGGCTAAAGTGGGTGAGAGGCCAGGACCTCGTGGAGTGAATCTCTTGAGCTATGTCGCATGAGCTTCAGGACCCCTCATCTGCTTTTTTCCCGAATTGCGTATATATATTTTTAATATTTGAAAAAGGTAAAGGAAGCTGAAATTTGAGGAAAATACTTGTAATAAAATCAGAAAAATTAAAACGATTATTTTTAATTTAATTTTTTTATGATTTAAGAGGGAAAATCTTATACAGTTTAACTGTTCATGTTTTAGAACTTTTACTTTTCTAGCTTCTCCGAAGAAATTTAATGATTATAATTAGCCTTTTTCTTAACTGAAAATTTAATTGATGGTCCTAAAATTATCTAAAAGTTATGAATGGTGGAAAGGGGCGTTTCCAAAAGATGGTGTGTGTTAAAAGGGCAATATGCGGACACAGGTTATCATTTTACGTAAGACTCAGCAGAAATGCTGTCTGGGTATGAGTTTTTGCAACGCAATGTTTTTAAAGAACTAGATGCAATAATTTTCTAATTTTTTGTAACAAATGGTAATGAAAATATAACTTGTACTACTTTTTGAAATGAACATTATGTTGTAAACAAAGAAAATATTACATTATAAATAAAAGTATTTATTTAAAAATGAGCATTTTTAATTATTTGCAATTATAGAATTCGAAACACTTTGATGAAATGTAAATTATGCATTGTTCATTTAAGTACAAATAATATGCATGATATGCACGTTTTATAACAAATACAAACTTTCCATTTAAGAACAAGTTGTAGTTGAAGTATAACAAAATTATCACCGATTTTAAGTATAGTATTAAAAATTCTTATCAAACATACTTATGAATAATTCACTGAATATGTAACTTTAAAAATTCCAGTGACTAAGAAAGAGATACAAAAGCTAATCATAAATATATTATAAAAATTTGTCTATAAAAAGGACTGACTATAGGAATATATGATATGATAGCTTATTGAAAAACATGAGAATTGTTATTAGCTTTAGCCATTATTGTCATGACACATTGAGAAAATTAAAGCAATATTGCCACGTTTTTTCAAAGACGGCCACATTGCGAGTCTAACTAGAATAAGATGGTTTGACAGCAAACAGAGAGAGTCCATTGAAGACAATCACAATTGAAAAACATCCATCACTTAAGCAGCACCTTTTTCTTGAGCGATGACTAGAAGAAATTTAAAAGTATCAATTATTTATAAATGTATAATTTAGTAACAGCAACGTGAATAAATCAAGACTAGAAGAAATTTCAAAATATCACTTTCTTATAAATGTATTATTCAGGTACAACGATGTAAATAAATCGATGACTAGAAGTTATTTCAAAATATCAATTGCTTATAAATGTATTATTTAGGTACAACAATGTCAATAAATTGAATTTCTGTAATAAAAATTGAAAAGTAATTTGGGGTATTATTTTTGATAACAAAAATTTAAATTAATGAGTTTCAATGGGTAATAATTTATAAATTATCATCAGTTTTAGTAGGAAATTTGAATATGAAAAACTCTTGATGAACGAAAGTTTTTATAAAAAATATTAAGAGTTCTAAAGTTTTCGAAAATTTGAATAAATCAGTCGTTAATTAATCGAAATGTACTAAACCATTCGCATTGTTGAATTATTCAAAAGAAAAGTATTTTAATGTGTTTTTCAACTATACTTTTTTTAACGAGCAAATATAATTATTTATTTTTTTTGTACGTTTGGTCCTGGTTTCATAAATATTCACTAAATTGTTTTTTAAATTTTATTTTGTTTTTGCCAGATCAATAATTTCTGGCCAACTTAGTGATAAATTTTGTACACAAGGTTCGAAGTTGTCCTTATATTCCTGCTGAAAAATACTTTGTCCTAATATATCCTTATTTTTAGCTTTTTGTCCTGATATTCCTGATTTTTTCGGTGTCTACAGAACATCCGACTTTCTACAAATAAAAATGCTGATTTTAAAATTCTTAACTTGAAAATCGAAAGATTTTGATTTTTGATTTAATTAATATTATGTTGCTTTAATTAATAATTTATAAAAACCGCAAAATTTTGCAGTTCAAACCTGGAGATGGTTATATACATGTTTTAGACAAATAGCCTCACCAACACGATTCATTGTTTCAAAATTTTTGGAAAATCAGTCATTTTATGAAGTAGGAAACTTAACTAATTTGCATTATAAAATTTTTATGGTGAGGAATTCAGGGGTCATACGCTTATTTATTATTTTTAGCAAATGCAAATATTGTGGAAAAGAGATCTGGAGTTTCACAATTATTGATTCATCTGTTTCATCTGATTTTGAATCCAATCAACAATACAGCAATCATATAGAATTTTTAAATGATGAGTTTAAGGATAATTCACTGAATTACTTTATTTGCAACAAAAAAAAGTGTTAGTTATATTTACTGTGTTTCTGTTACGAGATTATTAAAACCCCCCAGTTTAAATTTATTTGATTAAGGAAGTCTTGAACTCAAGAACAAATGAAGAAAATTTTTGGTGTACAGAATATTTTATAATTCTTTTGGGATAAAATTTGCCTATATTATACTTAAGTAGAGCAAATTATTATTTTTCTTGTCTTATTTAAAAGTAGTCTGGTATATGTCTACTGATCTAAAAATTGTCCTGATTTTTTTTTAAATAATTTTTCCTAAATCCTGATTTTTCCGAAAATGTTGTCCTGATTTCCTTCTTTGGCACCATACGAGCATATGAACGTGATGCCATCAGACTTAGCACTAGTCTGTACACTAAGACGAAAAGTGAGAGCATAAAGTTTTCTCTTTCAAATGAAAGGTTACATTTAGAGTGAAATATAAAATTGTGCACATTAAGAGTCATATATTAAGTAAGAAAAAGAAAAACTGCTATTAAAACTAGCATCATTAACTAGGAAGGAGATATTAAAAACATCAAAACCTGTCTGTTTGCCACTGGAAAGAAAAAGGAGCTGAAAGAAATTTTTATAAACACCTTCGAGTTCCAATTAATAAATCAAACTGATTATATTTTATTTTATAACTGGTGTTGAACAGCCGAGTTTGGGTTAACGTCTATCAATGTTCAACTCTGTTGAACTCAACCCAGAAGACAAGGGAATTACAGAATCAAGCAGTGACATAAGACCTTTGACTGACTTTTTGGTAGAACTAATCCGCACTTGTGTTGCATGAAAAGGAAACCACGAAAACCTCCCACGGAAAGCAAGGCAGCGAGGGGAATCTAACTACTGAAGATATTTTATATCAGCACTGTGGTCGGTGCGAGCCAGAAATTCGAATCGACCAGCCATTATTGGGATTCGAACTTCGGTCACTTGATTGGGAGGAGAGCGCAATCAAACTGATTATGGTGTTTTTTATTCCGTCTTCCTCAAAAATTGATCTGTTGGATTTTGACAATGCTTGTATTTTTTCCTCGCTTTAAAAAGTTCAAGGCTTCTAATGAGCATAGAGTTTTTTACTTCATTTTTGACAGACATTTTAAATTACTCTCATAATTCCTGATATGATATTATATACTAAGTTAAACAGTAAATTTTTTTCGAAAGATATGCAACAGTTAATCAAATATCACATGAATCAAATGTGAAACTGAATTAATGAAATCTATTTTTATGAGTTCAAATATAGAACAAAAAAGTGAATTTCAAAAGAGACTGCTATTAATAGGGAAGAAACTACATTTGTAGTTCAAATTGGTATAATTATTTTTTCATTAATGGGATCTTCTATTATTTTTGCTATCGGTATTTTTATTTTCTGATCAATACATATTTTAAAGCTAAATTTTCTTGGGTAAAGTAAAGTGTCATAGCAGAATCGCAAGGTAAACTGTAAAAACTGTAGTGTAATATTTCTACAAATTTGATACCATACGTTAAACATTTTCGCATCTGAAAACACCAATATTGGAGGTTTTTGATTGCGTCACTTACAATAGATAACGAGTTGATGGTCAGTGATTACGGCTGTTTTCAATGTTGCTTTTTAACTGCAGAAACTAAAGTTCGCCGTCAGAAATATGTATGTATGTTTTTAATTGTGTAATAAAGATATTTATATTTTAATTTCAATTTTGTATAAACTTCATTAAATAATTTTATAATGTATAATTTCTATCCTCTCCTGCTCTGTTTAGCCTAGATCAAATTCGTCTTAATATTCTTTCTGCTTCTCGTATGTTTGATTTAAAAACTCATTTTATTTTAAGAATAAGGATATGTGTATACAACCTCAATTATTGGTTCTTACTTTATGTTGTCTCGTAAAAATAACTTTACTAATTCTTATGTGTATCATATCTTATTGTAATTATGAATTTTAGTGTTACTTAATAACAAATATGGTGGTTGGTGGCGGCTACTTTACACCAAGAGGTGTAAAAGATCATTTTAGGTGTTTCACAGCACCAGGAACTATTCTTGAGTTTTGGTGCAGGGGAACATCACTTTGGGGTAAAGTAGTTGGCACCATTTTTGGTGTTCAGATAAGTGAAAACTTTTTACTGTGTATCTTTTTTTTTTAATAAAGAATTTAATACACCTTTAAATTGTTTACCTTCTTTAAGTGAACACGACCCTCAGGTGCACCAATGCTCTTTTCCGCTCTTAACCTAGTTTATAGCACTGGTATATCATTTAACCTGGAGTTGACAGCTACATAATGTCGTTTGCGTCGTCGCAAAATAGCCAATAGAGAGATTTTGCATAGGGTTTGTCTTGCGTTAACTGTAGTACTAACCTCATTTTCTCCCTTTTAATGACACTGTGATTTGCGGAGAACTTTTTGCGCATGCGCTGTGAAGCTCAATCAGCGTTAGAGGGAACCGTAACGCTTTGCAAAATCTCTCTAAATCTAAGCTTTATGTCCTCAAACCATAGGTTCAACTCAATCCTAAACTTATAGTGCATATCGTCTACCAAAAAAAAAAAAAAAAAGGAAATTTTTTTTTTAAATTTTATTTCTTTGTTCGTAGTTCTCCCGATATTCATGGTAAAAATATTTTGACCTTATTTGAAAAGTATAGCTATTACTCTATTTGACTTTCCCTGTTTGTTTTTTTTGACATACATCACTTTCCAACTTCTCTACCAGCAACAGACAGCAATACCATTTGCATTCAATTTAATACCACCAAAAATTTCAATGGATTGCAAATAGGTGAACATTACATTCCTATTAAAAAACCATCGAAATCAATTTTAGCACCACAGTAACCAGCGTAATCCGCAATAAGATTAAACTATGATATTATTGCAAATTGTGTGTTAACCGACGTTTGAGTGCAAATATTTATAAAAGCATGTCCATCTTTTTGAAATGTTGTTAAAATGCAAAATTACGAAAATAATAAAATGAATTTTTTATCTTTAACAAATTGCATCCTTAATACTTAAACACTTATAGCTTAATTATATGAGCCAAAATTGTCAATTGAGAATTGGAATTTTTGAATACTGCAGGTGAACCTATCGTTTAATGCATAATATGTGAATATCGTTTAGTGCATAATATGTGTGCGCACTGTATTTCTTTATATACAGGTTATCAGTTTCCTGGAAACAAACATTTGACACTTAGTTAAACCTTTTGAACTACAAGTCTTGAATTTGTTCTAAACAATTAATATTTTTAAATACACATAAAATATTACATTATGTAATGTTACTAGTAAAAATATTTGTTAGTCATGCTTCGTGCAAACTATAAAGAAAAAGAAAATCTAACTAAATTCTTTCTAAGTTTGAAAATACTCATATTGATTTTTCTTAACCAGTTAAGCGTGGAATTTAATTATTGACTTTCCCTACAGGATGCAGAATAAAATTCAAGCTATGACGTGCATTATACTCGTCAAACGCGGAGCAAATGGGCCTATTATAAATCTTACGAAAAACGTAAAATTATAAAAGTTTTACTTAATAAAAAATTAACAATTCAGCTCTGAAAAGATAACCGTTATTAGAAACTTGTTTAAAAATTAAAATAATAATAATAATAAAATACAAGAGATATAGTATAAGAATAATACCAGGCGTAAGCGAGGAAGGGAGAGCTTTTGAATCGAATGGTTCGGATTCTTCTATTCAATTCTCGTTGAGCAAAAGGTCAGTATTTTATTTAATTTTATAATCAGCGTTGAACAACCGACCCAATTCTAAGTTTACGACTATTAATGTTCAACTCTGCAGCCTTGTAATTCTGAAACCAATCCGAAAGACAAGGAAACTCCTTGGTCAAGCGTTGGGACAAACTAGATTTTGCGGAGGTGTTTTTGATGGAACTAACCCGCATTTGCGTTACATGGTGAGGAAAGCCATGAAAACTTCCCACGGTTAGACCGATGACAACTCATGACCCGTCTATTAATGAGGATATTTTATGTCAGCACAATGGTTGTTGTGAAAAGGAAGCAGAATTCGTATCAACCAGCCACAGCAAGGATTCGAACCAGGGTCACTTCATTGGGAGGCGATTGCTCTATCCCCTGAGCCACCGCGACTTAAACGGCCAGTATTAGCTCTGCTAATTGCTTAAGCAATTTCTCAGCAAATCAATGCTCATCGCGCATCCGCAATATAAAATACTTAGCAGTTCGATTGAAAACATAAAGGAATATGACCAAATAATGTTATTTCGTATTTTATTGAAATTTTGAGTTTTTATAATCAATGGTAATTTTCCATTTTTTATGACAATTATATATGCTCTGCAATGGAGATTTGACCATACGATTATACACGCTTAACTGGTTAAAATATTGTTTTATGTGCTGCTATACAAATAGAAATTTTAATTCAAATAGAAAAATTTAAAGAACCTTCTTTTGTTGGCAAAGGATTTTTTTCTTGAGTCTCGGTTGGTTTTAGTTTGGCAGTATCAAATGATTCAATACCTTGGAGAATTGCACCATAACCTTGATTTGCTTTCTCTTGATCAATTACTGTATTAGATGGGAAAGAAAGTAAGTTTGCCATGTTTGTTAGTAAATGAAAAGCTTTATGCAACATATTAANACAAGGGAATTCTAATCCATGATCCGTCTATTAATGAGGATATTTTATGTCAACGCAGTGGTTGTTGTGAAAAGGAATCAGAATTCGTATCAACCAGCCACCGCAAGGATTCGAACCTGGGTCACTTCATTGGTAGGCGAGTGCTCTATCCCCTGAGCCTCAGCGACTCAAACGCCTAGTATTTGCTCTGCTAATTGTTTAAGCAATTTCTCTGCAAATCAACGCTTATCGCACACCTGCAATATAAAATACTTAGCAGTTCGATTGAAAACATGAAGGAAACTTATCACCAACTAATGCTATTTTGTATTTTATTGAAATTTTGAGTTTTTATAGTCAATGGTAATTTTCCATTTTTTATGACAATTATATACGCACTGCAATAGAGATTTGACCATATGATTATACATACCAAACACGTTTAACTGGTTAAAATAGTGATTTATGTGCTGCTATACAAATATAAATTTTAATTTAAATAGAAAAAAGTTAAAGAACCTTCTTTTGTTGGCAAAGGATTTTTTTCTTGAGTCTCGGTTGGTTTTAGTTTGGCAGTATCAAATGATTCAATACCTTGGAGAATTGCACCATAACCTTGATTTGCTTTCTCTTGATCAATTACTGTATTAGATGGGAAAGAAAGTAAGTTTGCCATGTTTGTTAGTAAATGAAAAGCTTTATGCAACATATTAATAAAACGTCATGCATAATAATAATACGTATTAAATAAAAATGACAAAGTAATTCATATTAGTAGGATCTCATGTTATACCAACATTAACAAATAAATTTAAAGATGCAAATTATTATTGAAGAAATTCTTTAGTCATTAAAAAAATTATGGGTAAATTTTATAAGAGTAGAGCAAAAATTATTTGTTTGACCTAGTTATTACAAAAAAAGGAATGAATTGCAAAATCCCTGGTTAAAATTTGTTAATGTTGATAAAGGGTGTTCCAAAATTCACACAACTTTTCAATTCTGTTTAATAGTTGTAATAAATTGTCACCAACGAAAGAAGAAAAAGATGACAGTTTAGGGTCATTAAAAATTAGAAAAACGCGAGGAAAAACGCGTTTCCACGGTTAAAATCAGAATTTCCGCCCAGATCATGCAATTTAATGTGGGATGCCAACAAACCCACTACCAGTCAAGCCTTAAATGTAGAAATTTAGTGCTGTCTGGTAAATTCAACCACATTTATGCAAGATGGCCACTGAAAATTTCAGCAATTTTAGTCTGCATGTACCAGCAAAACAGAGGAAATCATTTACTCCATACGCTGTTCCATACGTAACCTTATAGATGGTTAACGGAATGTAAACAATGACAAGCTTCTTGAAACCAGAAGAAATTTAGAAAACTTCCGGTGTATCCCTCCGCTTATGTCATGCTTACGAGGCTTAATGTTCTAGGAAGTTTTATTATTGTGTTTTGAGTTTAAATTTACACGTAATTTTACCATTCATAAGAGTTTACTGTAATTTATAAATTTTAACAAGTCATGAGCCTAAAACATATTTAACAAAATTAATATCACTGCATAAATAAAGTGCAAGGTTTGCCGTGTTTTGAGTGTCATTTCTTATTTGGGTATATTTGTGTTTTTACACAAATATAGTACCGTTTGTTTTACCTTTGGTTAGCATCATAGCAAGCTTACGGAATCTTCCAAATACATTTGTTGTTTGTTTCGTTAAAAGTTAAATTAAAAGAACGCGTTATATTGAAAACACTACAAGTATAATAATATTGAATGACGCTTTTTTTCAAGCTCAGGCGTAAAAATCAGTCAAAAGTAGTAACTCAGAAGTCTTACGACTAATTTTGATCATCAGCGCCATCTGCACTTAGCTTCACACGGTCAGCCATCCATGGTGCATAATTTATGAATTAAAACGAAGAGCAAATTTTTAATTTAAAACCTGTGTTTCCATTTTACAGTGGAAACCATTTACGTATAAGATATTCCATACACAACCCTAAAGTGCATACTTTTTAATGCCTCTCAAAATTATTGCTTGCGTAGATTTTGGGACACCCTGTAGGAAAAAAAAAATGAATTAAAGCTCTCATAATAAAATGAGTCAATAATTCGGGAATTTCTACTAGGATAAAAATATTAAACGCATGGATAAAATAGTGAGTTATTAGTACTGTATAATTTATACAGGTAAAAATTTTGTTACTTTCAACGTGCATCAATCCTGTTATGAGCAAACATGCTGATAATATATTAAAATATGAAACCTTCTTTGGTTGGAAGAAAATTTTTTTCTACTGTAACAGTTTTCTTCAATTTACTTCGATCAAAACCAACTAGATTCTGTAGGCATTGTTGCTTTCTTTCATACACTTTTTCTTGCGTCAGCACTGGCAGATAACAGTGCACACTTTAGTAAGTGGAATACAGATAAATTTAACAATAATGTTCTAATATACTAAAAAAACACATTTACGCTTTCATGCATAAATATAAATATAACTTAAAAGTTATGAACTTCAACACAAATAAATAAATAATTGAAATTTAAAATACAATATTCATGCATGGGTTTTCTTTAAATCAACAGTAACCTTTTTGGAAAAAAATTCATATACTTCAAAAGGAAAAGGAAAAAATCACAGTTTTTGCAAAAAATTAAAAAATAATATTGGTTATCCTAATTGATCTAAAGAATTTAACGACGCTTACACTTTTCATGCTTAGAAACAAGCATAATTTACAAGCTCTAGAAAAAAATTTCAGTGATAGATTGCTTCAGAATGACGCGACACACAGTACATTAAGAATTTTAAATGTGTGACTTCACTGTGAAAAACTCACCACTGAAATTTTTAAAGTTATCGTCCATAAAATACGTTGTAGGTGAAAAATTGAAATTTATAGTCATGCCCGTTTTTCCACACAACTTCACAAAAAAGGATCATGTAAATTAAAAAATTAAAAATAAATTTTTACAATAAAAAAAAAAGTCATGTCGAGCGTCACATTTCGTGTTTAGAACAGAAGTGAAAAAAATAAAATTCTTCTATGTTTGGATTGCAGGTGTGGTTTGTAGCATAGTGAAAAAAGTATATACACAGTAAAATTTCGATATAACGACTCTGGCACACCGTTAATACGAAAAATTCCCAAAAAACCATATAATACAAAAAAATTATTAAAAAATTTTTAAAGTTTAAAAAATTGCTTGTTTATAACGAATTAAGAATTTTCTAACCTTCAACTATTGCGACAATTTTTATTTATTTATTTTTTTGTTGAAAATAATACATTTTTCTGCTCTTTAAGTGCATATTATTATATATATTATATAAAATGGGACGAAATGGAATAGATTTTTTGTTAATATCTAGTATCAATACAGAAAAGTAAAAAAATCGAGCATCATTATACCATATTTCTTTTTTACTATCTCAATCTTTAATATTCATATAGCAAACATGCATGAATGAAGGCTGTTATATTTCTCATAACAAAATAAAAGAACATCTTTTTTCATTTTAGGACTGCTGCAACGTTTGTCAGAGATATTCGTATACCAACCGCATACATTTGTTGACCACATACCCACCATGGCCTTTATTTTTTTCTTAGCATCTTATTATTGAAATGAACATTCAGTGTTATTAATGACTTCTAAGTTTATTGCATACCATTGCAATTGATATTTTTTATTACTATTTTAATATTAAATATGTATATTTGCTTATAACGACAAGCTCGGTGTAACGTTTATACCTTCTGCTATTGTGAATTGTCGTTATAACGAGCTTTTACTGTGATATAGTTGCAAACCACGTTGAGAGCGTGAAAATCACGAAAAACTCGGTCAGGCTCTAAATCTAGAGGAGAAGAAAGGTGCTAGGCAGACATCAAAAGCACGTTTGGCTTCTTCAAATACGTCCGGGAATCATTTTTATGTTGTTGTAGACTGTGCAATGACGTCAGTGGATGCCACTTTGAATAACTGTTAAAATAATTAATAAAATAATTTTTTTGTTGTGCATAAGTTTGTAATCCCTTTTGTAGTTGTTTTTTATCGCCGAAACCTACATTGATTGTTCGGGCTTTCAACCGCATGTTTAACGATAAGTTTTCATCCACTTCGTGCTTTTTACCACTTTGTACCATTTTTACTAGCATATTTAATTTGTTGGTCGATGGACCGATTGTTTTTGTGGTCCTCCCACATTAAATAATTCATTTCATAATTGATGGTAATCATTTCATTTGGGGGGGAGGATGAAATAAATACCTTATACATTTTGTGTTCACTAGCAGCTTTGAAAACACTTGCGTGTATATTGAGCTTTCTTAAACTTGCTATTACAAAAATAATTTTAAATGTGCAGTACAATTGAAAAAACATCGCTACATCGTGACATGCTCTATAACTATTAACTTACTTGATAACTATTTTCTTTCCATTGTTAACACAATCCACGATGAAATAGAATTCGCGAAAACTGATAGAGAAAAATTTATTTTTGAAAAAACAAATCATTTTGAAATATGTAGCTTATGTGCTAAATGCCAAATATATTAAAATCTCGATATTGAATTTTTGACGCCTAAGTTGATTTTTCTATTGAACGATAGTATTCTATTTACAAAGAGTATTGCATAAGTAGCATCTCCCACGTTCACATTTATTCTGCACATGCTGTGAAGAGAACCGAGTTTGTTCTGTAGCTACCTCGCTACGCAAAACCTTTATTCACGATCACCAGAGATATTACGTTAAAGTGCTAAATCTCTATAATAATGGGATACTTTATTCATTAGCTTGATATTTTAATTTCCTGAAAATTCCTGTTAACACGCTTCGTAATATAGTTTGTTATGTTTTTTTCCCCACCTTTTATCTAAAATACAGTTAGTAGATTTTGCATCTAATAATCTAAAATTAATTAAAATAACTATTAATCTTAAGCTATAATGAAATATCAATCAAAGCATTTAATCAAAGCTATTAAAAATCATTAAGCATTTTGTGAGTTTCTATTAAAACTAAAGCAGTTAATCACCATTGCAGATTGCAGTTAACACTATTGCAGATCATTAAGCATTGAAGAATTCGCTTTCGATTAACATATTATGTCAAGAATGAGCTCTAAAAATTTGAAAATGAGCAGACATTGAAAGCACTAGTAAGTTGTTAATAGAATTTGAAGAAGTTTATTTAATGCGCAGCCTTTATTTGCAATTAGTATTTGTTGAAGTTTCGTGTTATCGAAATCAGGCAGATATTTTTAGAATCAACCTTCTTTGGTCGGTAAAACAATCTTCTCCTTTGTGTTGGTGCGTTTTAGTTTGGCTTTGTTGAATGTTGATACACCTGTTAGCAGTTCATGATGTTGTTTTTCTTGTAAAACATCTGATTACATTAACAAAACAAAAACAATACTTATCAGATTTTTGTGTAAAAGAAAACTTAAATACATAAATTTGCTGCTGAAATTATAATTAGTATCTAAGAAAAGTGAGGAATATCATTGAACGAGTAAATATTGTCATTTTAATTATTACGATTATACTTCGATTAATTATAAAATAATGTGTATTTTTATCAAATATTTTAAAAGCCAATTTAAGGAATTTTTTATTTTAATAAATTATGGATTAATTTTTCTTTTATCTTCAGAATTTTTCACATCCAGAGAAAACTATTTTGTAAAACATAGCGAATGTTTCATTACAGATATGAGTAATAAAAACAAAACTTTCATTTATTGTCCCTGATCAAAAACTAACATTATCAGAATAACGATTTTTGTGAATAAAATAAATAAAATGAATAAAATTAAAAAAATAAATAAGCTTCATCATCTTTACCGGAAAAAATTGTGATAGGTTTCGTTGAAGCGAAATAAAATATATGTTATCTTTACGCAAATTATTCATTTGATCAGTTGGTTGATTTGCAAAATAACTAGTTTTATAAATTGTAACCCTAACAGTCGGGTAGGTAATTATGATAAAATATTCAAAATTTAATTATTTCTATAGATCATTTTGCTTAATATCTAACAAGATTTAATATAATGATGTAATTCATTAAATTTGTTTCATTATTCCAACTGTTTATTACAGCTTATTGCTTAATAACTTTAACAAATTATTCTTATTGTTTATATTAAAATTCAAAATAACTAGTTATAATAATTCATTTAACATAAATAAGGCAAATTTACTGATATGTTAGGAAGAGTAATAATATTAAGTTTCGTAAAAAAGTTTATGAAATTTCGAATATTTTACAATATTAATCATGTATTTTTGTTTTTGTATATTATAACCAGTCATTTTTGATATTAACCAAATTTATTACAAAAAAGTAATTAGTAGTTTGAACTTATTAATTCCACTTATAAAGCATCCCAATCTATCGTGATGTAGCTTATGCAATTCTCAAATGCTTATTTTTTCCACGTGTACAAGATGTACATGAAAGCTAACATCTATGCGTTGTTTCGTAAACACCACCCTCATTCATTTTTAAAAACTTTGTCAAAAATGAAGTAAAAAGAACTATGCACGCAAGCTAAAATTTTAGAGAGGAAAAAACTAAAACCTCATCAAAATCTAATAAATTACAATTAATTAATCCGAGATTAAAAACGTTGAAACCAGTTTAAGTGCCGTGCGAAATTTAAAGGCCTTTTTACCAATAGCTTTTCCCTTTATCTCAGCTACCTGCAGCAATCAAATATGATACTACATTTTTGATCCCTTTTCTCTTTATGTTTTCCACTTATATATTAAAGTGCGATTCTCAAAGAGTAAAATAATTAATTTAGACCAAGGTTTTAAAAATGTATTTAAAGGGTGGTGATTGCGAAATACTCTGTATATTTTCAGATTACGATTGTAGCTTATTCCTGAGGTTACAATTCTGATTAGTTCTAATGATTAAAGAAAATTTTCTGATGGGAGCAAATTCAATTCATAGCAAAATGTTATAATAAATATAATTTCCAATAAACTATTTTACTTCAAACAGAAAAAGTATTGTTTGTTATTATAACAACATTAATTCGGAAGAAAAGGTATATTGAAAAGACTTATTCTACTTAACCTTCTTTTGAAGGTAAAGGATTTTTTTCTTTAGTATCTGCATGTTTCATTTTCCCCGCATCAAATTTTTCCAGTTCATTTTTGAATGCACTTGAGACTTTTGGGAGTTCTTCTTTTGTTGGACTGGCCATTCTCACACACCTAATACGAGTAAAAATAATAGTCATGTAAAGCTTTAAAAGGGAGAAAAAGTTTCATATTTCAATATTTCTTGTACTTTTATCATCAGTCATCTATATAGTAAAGAATTTTGTTTGAATGCCACATATAAATAATGTGTTAAGTATTTTTTAAAGAGGATGACTTGTTATAATACGCAATTACTAGACTATACATTTCAAATAACCAATAAAAAATTTTCATTATATAAATGTGTGTATATATATATATATATATATATTGCGTAAAATTCTATGAAAAAGAAATTGGTTGTAAAGCAGGTGTTCAATTTAATTTTCTAAATTGTGTATTAGCAGACCTCACCACTTCTATAATAACTTTTTTATTTTTAGGATTTGTTCTTGCTATTGAGCATCCTCATACTTATGTTGTTAAAGTCTGTCAATTGGTGAAGGGTAGGTATCTGTATATAAATATAGAACAAGTTTTATTAAAATGACAATTAATTTAACTTGACAGAAAACTCATTTTTAACACATTGTTGGCACAATCACAAACTTATCAATTAGGCTTATTTGTATTTTTGGCATGTTGCCAATGACATGTTTATTATCTTTATTTCTGGATATCAATTCCTTACAAATTATGTATGATTATTGGATGCTTATCTATGTCTGTATTAAATTGACACTGAATTTTGTGAGTTTGAAGAGTAAAAGTAAAATATACTTATTATAATTTTGTTTTGCTTTTTTTTCTGATAGTTTTTTTGTTGCTGTTTTTAGAATTTTACTATTTGCATTTAAAAATTGCAATTAAGTTATTTTTTTATGTGTGTAGCTNTAATGTTTTCCCCCTATTTTGTCCTAAATTAATACAAAATAATAGTAAGTATATACATAACAGTACCCTATAGAACACAAATGAGAATATAACAGGCAAGCAGGTCTCAGGGATCAATAAGGTTTTAAGTATACTTTTGAAAAAGTTACTATGTAAGGAAAAAAAGGGCAAAGTGAAAATAAAATGATTTTATATCTTTACATTTTTAATCACTATAAACGCACTCGTAGTATGAACAATTTTGACATTTAAAATATGAAGATCTTGGGGCAATATAGTCATAAGCCATATTTTTTCCTAAGTTATCATTTTTGCACTAACTATTTCTTAGTAATGTTTGCAAATAGGTATTTAAATTTCTGGGATTTCCATTAGATAACAGCATTGTATACAGCAAAAACTTATTGTCAGCATGGGAATGTTGGTGTTTATTTTTCCATAACTAATCTCCTAAGCAATTTCAATCCTTTGCTATCATATTGAATTTAAAAACACTGGTCAAAATTAATTTTTACTGGAAGTACATAGTATTCAGGATAATAACGAAATAATAATAATTTTAGAAAAGAAAAAAGCGAAATACACTATTACGCATAAGGAGAATTTGTAAAATATTATTTTGAATATTATATTTGTTAAAATAGAATATAAACTTAAGTTGAAAGTGCTTTTTGCTACTAAAATCTGTAATCTTTCACGGCACCCTATTGAGATGCAATAACTCTCAAATCAATGACGATGGTGGGAAGTATACTTCCCTCCGATAAAGAAGTTATAAAGTACTTCAATTTCAGCTCGTCTTTCGCTCGCTCTAGCTACATGTAAAATTGATTTCATCTTTTATGAAAAAGTTGATGTTTCGAACAAGTTATAATAACATCGAATCGAAATATACAAAAAAATCCTTAACATTTAATTTCTCCGTTTTAAAAATCATTTGTATACAAAGTAATGGATTACCATTTTTGCCAGACACCGTATACATAAAGCCTAATATGAATGTATTTAAAGTTAATTATATAATAAACATAATAAAACAATAGTTGTCATTAAAAATATTATTTTGATGAAAAAATTGTTCAGGTTAATAAATTCATCATTTTTGTGAAGAAAAAATAGTTAAGAAAAGAATATTGGTTGAAAAAATGAGAGAGTGTTAGTGCGAGAAGAAGAATAACTAACTCCCTCTCCCCCTCCCCCCAAAAAAATTTCCAAACACAATAACCAACTATTTAATTCAATTATCATTTTTGATAGCTTAGTTTTAAAAGTGAACCAAGGATTTGTAAATGATTGTTTATCATTTAGATGAAAATATAATATAATGTACTAAGTTTAACTTTCTGTTACAAAATTACTTTCTTAGTAATATAAACATCGATATAGCTATTTTGAAAGTAATATTTTTATCTAATCAAACAGAAAATATTTTAAGGTTAGTTCAAATAAGCATTAACTTAAGAAATAGCAAAAGATAATAAAATAAAAAAAATGCTCTTCTTTTATAAACAACTGTTTTTTTTTTAAACTAACAATACCTTAATTCATTAATCTTAATATTTAGCGCCCCATTTAAAGTTCACAGAAATTATTTTTTTCGATGCAAAATATCCTTAAAAGAATATGAAATATTCATCGATAAAAAATTTATAACAAAAATTGGAAACTGATAAATTTATTCTTTGGAATTGATTTCGTCTTAATATGCTAGACAGGATTTATTTAACATATTTTAAATGCAAAAAATCAATTAATCTTTATTGTGTTTTTAATTATATTAAATGTTTTGCTGAAAAATAGCAATTTATTTTAAAATTTTATTGATAGACTTAGACTGACTCTACACTCTACACTTTGTAACGTATGGGTTGTTTACAATATTAATCATGTATTTTTGTTTTTGTATATTATAACCAGTCATTTTTGATATTAACCAAATTTATTACAAAAAAGTAATTAGTAGTTTGAACTTANCAAACTAGAAATTATTTTTAGACTAAAAACATCCAACAGTGTCGGCAGTCTCAAATTTTTAAATTTTAAGCTTTAAGAAAAGCAATCTCGTAAAAAATTATCATTTTTAAAAATCATAATGAGAATATTAATACTAATATTATTTAACTAATAACATTTAAAAATCATCAAAATTGCATTTACTATTATATCGCAATTTAAACGCTAAAATTTTAAATTTACGCATTTCTAATTAAGTTTTGTTCCTATTTAAAGCACAGTTTTCCAAAACCTTCATAAGTTTTTCGTCGGTTATAATTTTAGTTAGAAACTCCAATTACTATAAAAAGAAGCTTAAATGAGGTTCATATTTTTCAAATAGAAAATCAGACTTACTATGACAAAATAATCCAGGTTTCAAACAAATGAATCTGAGTGTTGGAAATTTAGATTAGACTACGGATTGGAAATGTGGGTGCATGGAAAAGAATATTTGACTTTCGGTAGCTGTCTTCTAGGGAGCAGATATTTTGGGACTAAACGCAGATTTCGTCTAGCTGACGTAATCATGTGGTGGGTGAACTCCGATTTAAACAGTCTATCTACAGCAGATGAGTCCAATGGTTTTTTGGTAGCTTACATTTTAATTCTGTTGGGATCAAGTGCTTTCATGCGAACGCTTAAGATTTTCTTTCCATCATTTCCACTTCAATTACAGTGCTGTTAGAAAGAATTACCTTTTCATTTTAAGTGATATTCCTAATAAAATTTTTAATCTTAATGCATTATTTGTTAAAAAATGTAACGCAAAAATTAATGAATAAATAATTTTTTAGCGCATGTTCAATTATTTGAAATGACTCGAATTGATTAAAAATTTTATTTTCTTAAATTGTTTTTAAATATTATAACATTTGTACAGGCTCTCATTATCACGCAAGTATGAGAAATGGCATTATTTTGAGGAATTCATACATTTTGGATGAAATTGAATGCAGCCTTTGAATTAGCCCTTTGACTCAAATGAGACACGGCTGTCCCTCTTTTTCTGACGCTCTAATTACAAGTAAAAATATATTTTTGTATTTTTTAATTATAAAAAACAGTCTAATAGTTACTCAAAATATCTGTTAGCTTATCGGAATTATATTTGTACTAAAATAAAAAAAAAAGTAGTTGACATTTTTTTTCTCCATTCATATTCAAAAATTTATCAATAATTGATTTTGTGAACTAAAATTTCAATGATGACAACTGTTTCTCTTAGATCTAACTAACTGTAAGTAAGTGTAAACTTGAAGGATTATTATTTTGGAGATTTCATCTTTAACGCAGAAAAATGCTGTATTTCATTAACCTTAAATTATTAAAATGCTAAATATAATGTTTTCCCCCTATTTTGTCCTAAATTAATACAAAATAATAGTAAGTATGAAATATATGTTTAATAATTCTACGTGAAAGAGTTAATGTCACAAAGCTGAAATATGAACAAAATGCGAGGGTGTTATTAACTATTAAACTATAGATCATAATTAACTAAAGTCTGAAGCATTACAAAATAATGAATATTTAAGAATGATAAATTATTTATATCATTATTGCATTCTCAAAAAATCAGTTCAACCTTGTACCATAATATCAATACTTAAACTATAATAAGATGCAAATTTGAGACAACTTTAATAAGATCCTGAAATTAACAATATTTCAGTTCGAATTGGACTATGTTTCAGTTCGAATTTAATCATGCATCAGTTCGAATTGAACCATGTTTCAGTTCGAATTGAACCAAAGTATCGTGCAATAACTTAGTGTCGAGTATCATATTAAACCAAAGTATCGTGTTAAACATAACTTAGCACCATATTAAAAATGCAGAAAATATAAGCGCTATTATGTTTAACACACTCTTAAATTTCTAACAATGTAGAAACAATCAGAAGATTCAAAATAAAGGGTCAAAAATTGTGCATGCTAATTTTATTCGTGAAAATGTTTATATGATATATTTGAGATATATGTTTAGAGTTCTTTTAACATAATTAATATTTTACAAATACTATTTGTGCAAAAAACAATTAATGGAGAGTGGAGCACAATGAACTATTTTTAAGTAATGAAATCTTTATCTACACTAGCTAACTAGTAAATTAAGCTTATACGCATTTCAAATTATAAATTTTAATTATTTTTAAATAGAAAAAATATGTACTTTGAGCCTGAAAAAAGTGACACCCTGCATGGAGGTAATAATAGTATATCTTTAAATAAAATAATTTTCTTTTTTAAATCAAAATGTAAAATTTTAAGGCACTTACATTTATTAGACAGTTTGAAAAGTTTCCACTTTTAAGAGACAATTTAATTATTTTATAGCCAAAATATTTTGAAATTAGTACAAATTCTAAGCAAATTTGTTAATAACTTTCCTTTTTAATGTTAATTAAATAATTAAATTAATTGAATTAATATATAGAGATAAAAACTGGGCATTGATCCTGTCACAATGAAAAAAATATAGGTCCACTTTAAGTAAAAAATTGTTTTAGAACATTTATTAATTATAATTACTTAAACCTACAAATATTTTTTATAATTATTGTTTTTTCAATAGCCATATAATGAATAAATTATGAAATGGATATGCCATAATAATAAAATTTAACAAGCATTTCTCATCGGGCTTTTCAACTCAAAATAAAATAACTAAATTTAAAAATAAAGACGTATATCTCTGATAACTATTCTCAACGTTTATTACATTCTTGAAAATCATAATTCTGGTTATTTTATTCATTTTCAGCATATGAAATTCACCAAGAATAAATTCATAATATTAAATATTTCATTCTTCACATTAAATATTTTCAAAATGAATAGTCTTTTCCTTCTTTTTTTCTGATTGGCATATTCACAGCTGCTAATGAATTTTTCTTTAAATAATGCTGGGGTTCTGCCAAAAGAATCTCCATCATTTAGGGTTCCATAGCCGAACAAAATTGGGCACCGCTGACCTAGAAACTAACTACCAGAAATCCAATTGTTTATTTAAAGTATATCTTATTAGGGAAATATAGCTGCATTTCTGATAACGATATAATGTATTTTATTTACTGAAAACGTTATCCTATATTCAATCTGTTTACCTTTGTTTCAAACTGCAATAAGAAATTTTTGAATAATAGAAAAAAATGGTATTATTTACTTATTGAAATATAATATTCTTAAGAAAGGATAAGCTATTCACCCTTTGACGCAGATGGGACACCGTTGTTCCGCTTATAAATTTTTTCTGGTGCTTTAATTACAAGCAAGAATATATTTCGGTATTTTTTAATTATAATAAACAGTCTAGTAGTCACTATAAAAATCTGTTAGATTATCGAAATTACATTTGTACTAAAATATAAAATCCAAAAAAAGTAGTTTGAAAATAAAAAATTTTCATTGCTATTTGAAAAGTTATTAATAATTGATTTTCTAAATTAACGAAGTTTTAGTGATGAATTCTCTTAGATCTAAATAACTGCAAATAAGTGAAAAATTGAAAAATTATTGTTTGGAAGATTTTATTTTCAACACTAAAAAAGACATCGGTATTTCATGCTGTATTTCATAATCATAAATTATTAAAATACTAAATATAATATTTTTCACTTATTTTGACCAAAATTAATACAAAAAGATAACAAATTTATTTATGTATAATATGAAAAATATGTTAATAAAATTTTTGTTTCTAAGGATTAAGAATGTGTTTTTTAATGGTATTTTTTTATTTATAATCAATAATATCTGTTTAAAAGTAATTTAAAAAGTAATTAAAAGTAATTTAAAAAGTAATTAAAATTAATTTAAAAAGTAATTAAAAGTAATTTAAAAAGTATATAAAATTAATAAGTATTAAATAAAGATAAATATCGAAACAACGTTTTATCAATTATTGCGAATAAATACAGATTTTAATTTTGAAATTATATTAAGATAAGTAGCATTTTCCTTTTTTCCCTTTTTTGATAGCTTCATGACGAAATATTTTTTTCATTAATTCATGAAATATAGCTGCAATTCTGATAAAGAAGATAAGGAAATCAAATATTTTATTTATTTATTTAATAACATCATCGACTTACAAAGACTATATTCATTCAAATGACTTGAGTTTCAAGCTTCAATGAGCATTTTTGCATTATAGAAAAAAATGGTTTTATTAATCTTTTGAAATGTAATATTCGGAGAAGTAGTTTATTAATGATTAAAAATGTGCTTTTCTAATGATATTTAGAATATAACCGAAACGCTACGTGTGACAAGCTTGTTTGATTTCTATCTCCTAATTCATTTCTCTAATTCAGATAACGAAAAAAAAAGTCACATGATCCTCACGAGGTCGAAAGAAATATTTCTTACAATTAAATTGAGAACAAAATTCTTCATCGAATTACTAACATCGTTAATTTGGAGACAGTAATTTATTTTGAAATGTGCTAGCAATTATACTTACAATAGCTCATTAATTTTTTTAAAAGTATTTTTAATAAGCTCATTAAAATTTTCTAAAATATGTGTAATAATAGCGTAAAATCTTTTTACTTTTTAGTGTGTCCTTAAAACATTATTTTAAAACAGTTAAATAATAAGCCCCGAAAAGGAATGAGAATATCTTACACATTTTCTCTTCTGTTACATGTAAAGCAAGCTGCATTAAGATTTTCATACATTAGTAATTGTACTTACAATAGTGTATTTATTTTTTAGCTATTTCTAATAAACTTATTAAAATTTATATTTTATTTTAAAGCATACACATATTTTAATATGCGTATTAATAAAATTAAATCTGTTTACTTTTTAGAGTGTCCTTGAGACATAATTTATAAAAAGATAAATAATAAGCACTAAAAAGAAATAAGAGTATCTTACAAATTTTTCCTTCTGTTATATGTGAAGCCAGCTACATTAAGCTTTTCATACATATTTTTTCTAGTAATTGTAAGGATTTCATTTAATTATAAGAAAAAAATATTTCTTTCTATTAAATTGAGAACAAAATCCTTCGTCGCAATACAACTCGCGGTTAATTCAGAAATAGTGATTTGCTTTCAAATGTACCAGTAATTCTTAAAACAGCGTATTTGTTTTTTTAGGTATTTCTAATAAGCTTATTAAAATTTTCTAAAATATGCGCATTAATGACTTATTTTTTCGTTACTTTTTGGAGTGTTCTCGAGAAATTAATTTAAAACAGCTAAAGAATGAGCATTAAAAAAGAAGGAGATTATCTTACACATTTTCTTTTCTGATTACATGAAACAAGGTAAATTAAATATTTTCATACATCTTTTTCTGGGGAACAAACCCAAAATTTTGGCGATTGTTGAAAATTTTGATGGTGAACACAACCTGCCTAATTTCAATTTGAATGGATGCAAATTATTATATGTAATATAAAAGAGTAGCATTTAAACAACTTAAATTATTATATTTTAATTACAAGGGCTTTTAGTGTATTCGTTGATATTTTTCACTGAAATAATCATGCTATATTTAATTGAAAGTCAAGTTTAACTTCAATATTTTATATTTTTAACTATATAAATCTATTTAAAAAATTACTGAATGCATCAACTTTGAAATTAACTTTTTTTAAAATTAAAAAAAAACAGAAAACAATTTTTTAAAAAAAAGAGTTTTATATTTTTATAACTGTTCGTTACTTCTGCAGAAAGATGAGATTGCATTGATTTGAGTTTATGCTCTGTTAGGAATTTAAAAAAAAAAAATGAAAAAAAAAAGAATTTTCAATACTCTTCCCCCCCCCCTAAAAAAAGATTTTCTCAGGAATGGACAAGGTTTTTCCACCCTTAGCAATTCTATTGGGAACCAATAAAAGCAATTTATCTTGTAACTTCAGGTTTAGTTTTTCCCTACAGTGTATCCCTATTTTCCCTACAGTTATCATCGCGCTAAAACGTATTAATTTTACGTAAAAATCGAAACGAGAAAGTAAAATTAAACTCATGTATAGTTTAAATGATGGAGATATAAGAACATATTTCTCACTGCCTCATTTAATAAACTGTGGGAGACAAAAAAAAAAAAAAAACTATTACGTTGGACGGATTACGTAAATGGTTATACCAATGTTAATTCTTTTGGGAGCCTCCCTGGACACAATCTCTTAAGTAGGTGGTAGCGAGTTCCACTATTAATTTGGGTGTTTTCTTTTGTCTTCTCTTTCTCATGTGAGTTGCAATATAGTTTCATTTGACAAAGCCGTACAAATGATTCTTGAATCATGCATGCAATTCCAAAAATTTATGTATCCAATATGAAGTGAAACCATTCCCTCTGACATCAAACAGTGCATTATCTGTTCTAGTTAATTTTTAATTATTTCAATTAATTTCAGTTTAAGCGATTTAATTAACAAAATTGATTCTATTATCAAATACTTAAACTTAATTTTCTTTAAATTTTTAATTAAATTGAGCTAATTATATTAGTTAAAAACAAAAAATCTCTAGCAGAAAGTATTGTCAATGAAAGTTTTACAAAAAATTTAGCATACTAATTTCATCATTTGTATTATCCGCAAATGTTTCAAATCTCTTTAAACAGTTAACAATACTTTTACTATAATGATTTATACTAGCAATTTTGAACCTTTTTTTTTTACCTTAGCTTTAATCTCATGAGCAATATTTATTTATGAACCCCAAATGAAAATTAGCACAGAAAACTATATTTATCAAATAGTTATAGAATAGATTTAAAATTTTTCCGCCATCCCATTTCATTAGTGCCATTTTTGATGAAAATATAACTGCTTTAAGAGAGTCTTGCCGAATCTATTTTTGGATACTTTCACCCACAGATACGTATAAGATGACATCTTAGTCAAGAAATAAATTCTGGGGGAATCCCTACGCTCTCGGTCTCTTCCCTATTATTAGGCTACCTTATAATATAGACTAAGTTCAGCAAAAATTGTCAATTATATGAACGAGATTTATTGGTTTATGAAGAAACACTAATTAACTATCTGTGAATGGAAGCATATTATTGATGGAATAATTTTTGATGAACACAACTTGTTTTCTTTTATAACTTTTTTGAACCCATAAAAAATAAAATATATATTTATAGATCTGATTAAAATTAAATCATGTGTATCAACTTTTACATTATTCTACAAACTTTAACTCAATTTGGAGAAACTATACGCATGCATGGTCAATTACGCAACGACTTTGATCTGAGTATACAAGAGGAAAATTATTCTGGTATTATTACAGTACTGTATGACATTTGTAGAAATAAAAACATAAGTTTAGTTATCAAAAAAATACGATATTTCGACCATTAATTTGGTAATTTTTCCATTTATATAGCAACTGCTTGCCAGAAATTCTGATTTCCAAAATAATATTTCTTATTATCACACATTTAGTAAAAACACAAAACAGAAAAATAAATTTAACGAAGTGTATGATTTTATGCCATGTTCTAATTAATATATCATAATAAAATTACCAGACCAAATTTTTCTACATTTATTAAATTTTATTACACATTAGAAAAGCATATTTCATTGTAGATTTTACCAAAATCAATGCCAAAGCGTCTCGGTAAAAATTACGAAACTTTTTCGTTAAAAAGCAAAAAATATAAATAATTATAAACGAGCAAAAATCTTATTAATTACAAGAAAAAATTATAAGAAATCAAGTCATATGAAATCAGTTTCATGGTTTCAGTTTCATGGTCAGTTTCATCAATTCCAAATAAATTGTATATCCAGCAGTAATTATATTGATTGGTTAACCAAAACTACTACATAACTTCAAAAACCACCTTCTCAAATGATAAACCTAAGAGGAAAACTTAAGTCCTATGTGGTTTCTAAATGCGTGACTAAAAGAATAATGAGTAAAAGATCAAAACAATGAATAAATGAATGAGAGAATCAATAAATCAACAAATTAATAAACGCATGAATCACTGAATAAAGCAACCTATGAATAAATAGATCAACAAATCAATTAATGCATAACTTATAAAAGAACGGGTCAACTAATTAATGAATTAGCATATCAATGAGAAAAAGAATCAAAGCAAAATACAATCATTGAATGAAAGAATGAATGAGAAAAGCAATAAATGAGAGAAGCAATAATTGAACGAATCAATTAATGAACGAATCAATAAGTAAATAAATCAATGATTGAGCTATAAAAATAAAAATGTAAATAAATGCAAAAATAATTATTTATTCTTTTACTTTCGGATCTCTTAGTATATCTGAAAGTAATGATTGTACTCTCATTGTCGTTCGAAAACATAAAATTCCAATAATGATTACATAAACTAATATTCTAATGGTTTAAGAAAGTAAATAATAAAAATAAATTTTGCATGCAATGGATGGTCGAAATCAAAAGTTATTTTTCTTCTAAATTATGTAATTAAGTAACTAATAAAACAAATGTATAACCAAAACTAACAAAGTCATCAATATTTAGAAATTTAATTACTAGATCACTTAATAATTTAAATGAATAAAGAAACACGACTCTTTAAACTGAAGTTATCACAGCCTAAAATCCCCTAAGGAACATTGAAAGTGATTTTATAGCACAAAAAATGATTTTCTAATTGTTGTTTCACTGCACAACGAAAAGTTCATTTAATTGCGCAAATCATCATGCAATTTGATTTGTGAAATTATCTGTATGAAAAATTCTACTATATGAACTGTATGAAAAATTCTAGCGGAAATAATTGAAAACTAAGTGAAAAACTAACTATGAAATGAACCTCGGCATTGTTTGACCTTCATAAAAATCACAAGAAATTCCCGTAGTATTTAATATTCAAATAATAGAGCCCTAAAAAGAAGGAGGGTTTTGTCCATGGTTGGGATGTTTTATGCGCTTGTAACGGTTTATAAGTCTTAATTTTTAAATTTTTTAAATTTTTTATTTTTTTAAAGAATTATTTTTTAAAACAGTTATTTTCAAAATTCGAAGGTCTACAAGGAAAATACTGTAATATAATGAACAAAAAGGCTAAATTAAGTGAAGACTGTAATAATATTTAAAATAAGCTTAAAAAATGACTCTTTATTAAAAATATCTTGCTCCTCGTTGAAATTCGCTTCAATTGTCAAGAAATCCAACTTAAGTTAAAAGCAAATATAAAATTTTTAATATCTAAAAAAGTAATAGCTGCAAATTATTCTCACTTGTAATTAAAGCGATGAACCTGCAAAACTTTCTCAAGCATCAAAATGTGTGACTCAGGTAGATACATTATGGCAATGATATAACTTTAAAAAAAAAACTGATTAAATTTCAAAGTTCCATTTGGAATATTCCCAGTTGGCAAAAGTTGATTAAAAAGTTGCCATTCATCAACCCAGCCTTGTGATCTACCAACTCTTCTTTTCTCATTCGATTAATTTAGGAGCTCTGCGTCTGCTGTTAATGATTTACATAACAAATACACAACAACCAGGGAAAAATGGGATATTAAAAAGCCTTTCATGCGAAGTTTGTCGATTGATTTAACTATCTTTACAAATTGTAAAAAATACTTTTACTGATCTTCAAAAAGATAATAAAAGTTTTAAATGGAAAATTCATTGTCATATTATTTGGAAACTTAACAACTTTTTGAAATTTGATTTAGTACCTTGACCAGAAAAAAAAACATGAATATTTTTATAGCAAAATTAAAACCATTCTAATATTCATGTGCGTTTTTTATTTGTGGTTTTTAAATTTTAAGAGGCATTCTTTCTCATTTTTTTCTTTTTTTCTAATATAATATCGTATCTAAAAACTGCTTTAAAATCTAACAAATGATAACTAAATAGCTAATTTTGATTTGATGAAAAAAGAACTGTCGCGGAAAAAAAATTTTAGCTTCTTTTTATCCCGATAAAACAATAAAAAATAATATCCCAAACAAAATGTGAAGAAAAAAAACTTTTACTCTTGTTTAAGAACGTTTTTCCATGAAGAATGTGCTATGTTAATAAAATAAAATGTAAGTTTTATTCATTGAAATAGCAAATTAAATATATAATGAAATGGAGTTTAAAATAATTAATTTATAAATATTAAAAATCAGATTTTTTGTGAAATAAATAAGTAAAATATTCATTAAGCAAAAATAAATTTATGTAATTTTAATTGCTGTTTTAAGAAGAACATATCAAAATTCAGTCACTTTTTCAAATTGAACATACACACGTAACAATATTTCTTAAGATTTAAATAATATTCTATGTACACTGACACATATCATTTTTCAATGTTAAGCTTATATATATCCCTAAAGAAGATATTGAATAAAATTTTCGTGCATGATGAACTTATCATTATACATACATAAATGATGAACATTTTAATATTTTATTGTTTATCAATGATGAAAATTTAATTATACAATTAAATTAATGCATATTCTTCAATAAGGAATATTTAAAACGATCAATTATCGACAGTAATCAAGGGATATGATCCATTACGATTAAAGTTTCAAAGCAGTGTTTTTGCTAATTTGGTATGAAAAGTAGATCATTTAATAACTTTTTTTTTAAATATTCTACATAGTTAATTTAAAACATATGTAAATACATATTTTCAAATGAAAAATTTGTGGAACGTCATTCCGAAAATATTTAAATTTTCACTATCATAATATCGTACTCATTATTTTAAGTCTTCTGAATAAATATAGACAAAATTAATGTTTTCCTTCTAATTCCTCTGATTTTTCGCTTTTCTTATAAACTACAACTACAGCTGCTTAAGCAATACTTAGAGATAATTTATAAAACCGGAAGTATTGCCTCCCAACGCGGATGCTCATAAAAAATGTTTTTTGCACGGAAAAGTTCTCATTGCATTCAATGTTTTAGAAAAAAATAAAATTTAATTATTAACAAATGTTATAAATGAATTTTTAGAATAAATATACTGCTGTGTAACAGAAAATTCACCGCAAACAAAAATAATTCTAAGTTGAGTATTTTATATACACGGGAAAAAAAATTCTGGCAAATTTACCGTACTGTATGAGAATGATATTTCTGGGAGAAAAAAAAATTATAATTAATTAAACAATATATATATATATTTCTGATTTCCAAAATAATATTTCTTATTATCACACATTTAGTAAAAACACAAAACAGAAAAATAAATTTAACGAAGTGTATGATTTTATGCCATGTTCTAATTAATATATCANTAATAATAATTATTAATTTATAACTATATTTATTAATAATATAATTAGGTATATATATATAAATGTATGGGTGATTCTCACGAAATATGACAATTTACAGTTTCTGACTCCAAGATCTAATACTATACCATTAAAAGAACTTTTTTTTAAAATTTTAATAAATAGCATTGCTGTTAGCATTTTAAAATGACCTTGTACTAGCATTGATTGTTTTGTATATTTAAAAAATTTAATTGAATTTCAAAATGTCATTTTCCTGATATGTCACAAACAATATTTCCAATAATAACTAGCTTCAAAACTTCCCACAAATTTTTCAAAATCTAATTTTTTTTATCTCAACCGTTGTAAGCATTTCTAGAATGTATGCAGAGGGTATTATTTACAAAAAAATTTTTGAAAATAATTTTTTCTGTCAATAATTTGTTTGTCACAAGAAAATCAGTCATTTTCCTGACTACTTTTATTTAGTGATTTATAACCAAAATAGATAGCGCCAGCTATCAATATCTTATGTTAATAGATGGATTAGAATACCATCATATCTGAACATGTCGTATTGCATGAATAAAGAACCAACTTTCCGGTTCAAAATCTATTTCAAAAAATTTTTCAAGGTGAAAGGGTTTTTATGTTGTCATTTTTCTGTCTTCTTGAAACCATTAATAACATAAACTATTGTACATAGATTTACCTGAGTTATTTCAAGAAATCCTGTTGTTTTCTGCGGAATGTAAACGTCTTAGTTCGGAATTTTAAATTAAAGTAAAGTTAAATGCTATAAAATGGCAAATTATCATTATCGTGGCTGTCATTTTCCTGGTTTATGAATGCCAGAACATTGACATAGTTACCAGAAAATTTTTAAAACATATAATGTGGGAAATAATGTATATATATGCGTATAATGTGGGAAAGCAAATATTATTACCAAGTTTATGTAAAATTGCAATGTGCTTGAATGTAATCAAAGTTATTATTTTTTATTTAATGATTGATTATAATGAACAATTTTATTCTGTACATATCAGCGACAAAAAAATTTTTGATTCTTTCTACAGTGGATAAAAGAATTAATTTAAGAAATTCATGGTCCATCTAACGCAAAGGTTTAAGTTGAGTTACATACAATTAGCTTAAAATGACGGGCTTTTTTTTAACTTCTAGGCAATTATGTCATTTTCCAGGCATTCAAAATTTGATGAATTTCTATTTTTTTTTTTTTTTTTTTTTTTTTTTTTTNGATATTAATAAATGTAACTAAATAAATATACAAAAAAATTTTAGATTATTTTGAAGACTTTAAATTTGAAGAAATTTTCTGTTCCGCATTGTCATGTTTCCAAAGAATCACNCTGTAAGATATTAATAAATGTAACTAAATAAATATACAAAAAAATTTTAGATTATTTTGAAGACTTTAAATTTGAAGAAATTTCTGTTCCGCATTGTCATGTTTCCAAAGAATCACCCACATATATATATAACGGTTATTATATATATATATATAACCGTTAACGGTAAAATAGAAACACTACCAAATAAATGGTTTAAATATTGCACATTTTGGTTTTTAATACCAGAATTAGGTTTTTGTTTTGTTTTGTTTACTAGAAATACTACTACTAAATGTTAGGGTAATTTCACCAGAATTTTTTTTCTATGTGAAATAATTTTACTTTTAATACTAGATATTTATTTAAAACTATTTTGAGTGCGCTTTTTAAACCTTTTTGAAATTCTAATAGGCTTAAATATAGGTTAAGGTTATATACAATGAACCCAAAAAAATTTATAATATGTATCAAATTTTTAGTTTTAAAAAAAAAGGAAAAAAAACTCCAAAAATAAATATACATTTTGAAAGATGTTAGTCTATTTGGAGTTCCACGAATCAAAATCTTTCGATATATATATATATATGACACATNATACAAATATATATATATATATATATATATATATACACCCTAAACCATGAATTACTTCCGCAACACTATTACATTCATGTATTTTGCTTTGGTTATTGCCTTGTAAATAGATATATATTTATTAAAATAATATGATATTAAATTGGAACAAAAAATTAATAATATGATTTTTCCAAAAATTATAATGAATTTATTTGTTCACATCACCCTACATGTCATATATAATTTAACGCTTTGCTGTACACATTTGTTAATTATTTTATTAAATACAGACACACCTATTCATTGAAAATTGTGCTCACGCCAACTATGCACTGTGAGTCATTTTGTAATATCAAAAATAGATCATAGACATCAAATTTAAATGAGATGGAAATTTTGCGGCAATGAACTACAATAGACTGCGTGCTTAGCAGGAAAAGTATGATCACAGAGGAACTTTGGAGGGGAAAAAACATAAAGTTACAGCAAAACGGGGCCATAAAATACACAACAATAAAAAAATGTTCATGCATAATACATACAAAGACGCATAAATAATAATTGGAATATTTTTTTCGTTCTTCTCCATACATTTAAATACATACGCTTATACATAATTTGGAAAATTTTCAAATTCAAGGTACGTAATTTTTAACTAGGTATTAAGTAGGTTATTTAATACGGCTGTATCTGTTCGTTAAGGAAAGTTAAAATAGGGCCCTATCTTTCTTTCTTTCTTTCCTCTATTTTTATTCCTCTCTGAAACATTAAATTACAATAAAGTTTGAAATAATTGAATAATTATGCATCTTAGCATTACTTATCGTACGTTTTTGCTTGTAATGAAGAATTATTTTACAAATTAAGATCTTTTTTAATTAACTGTTAAAAACACCAAAATAATCATTAGATGGGTCTAGTTGGTGTGATAAAATTCTGGTTATTTAACCGTATTAGGTGAAGGCAGTTAAAAAGGGTTTTTCTTCCAGTAAACAGTTTGAATACAATCTTATTTATGGTTTTTCATTTGTTTCATTTTATTATGTAGTAAAATAACAATTAAATAAATTGGTTTTTAACTAATTTTTCCGAGATATTTCTAACAGTGCATGATTTGGAAAATATGATCCCAATAACTGAGTCAGGAAAAGAGGCCAAAAATTGCGGCGCACTAATAATAATTTTTTCGATTGTTTTTTTTTTAATCTGTTGTTGTTATATCTATGAAAATAATTTGTGCAAAATCTCTTTGACCCCAAATTTTTCACCCTAAAATACTCTGATACCCAAATAAATAAATAAAAATTGAATGTTACTATTTATAGTTCTTTAATTTATTTGCAGTGAAATGTCAAATTTATTTATTTATTTATTTGAATTATAACGTATACAAATTTTTATTAATAAAGGTGAAATGAAATGAAAATATCCCAAAATTTGACATAAATGGATCGAATATTCTACGAGAAATTAAAAAATCCTAATTCGAGGGGGAGAAAATGAATGTTTGTTCCAAAGAAGTTCATTGGGTCCGAATTCGTAACTTAATTAAATGACTACACTAATTAACCAGCATATTTTAGATGGTTCTGTTAAACAATGAAAATCTGATCATTTGGTCAGAAGATATTCAAGATGCAAATCCCCCTCATCATATAGAGGTTTACGTAGATTGTTTTATTGTTAAAATATAATGTTTTATAATAGTTTGAACACGCAATTATTCTACGGAATAAAGTATTTGAAGGAATTAGTTTCGAAACTAACTCATCCCTCTGAAATATTTTTATTTTTTGCAAGTGTTATGCCTATTAACTATTAACCTTTGAAAGATTTGTGGGAAAAGAAAACCCAGCTGTATTAGGATTTATTCTTTAAATTTTTAATTTTGACATTCTTCGAAATATTTAAATAAACAAATAAATGTATACAAATATTGAAAAATACTTTTCATCTAAATTATTCTTTTCAATATAATTTTTTTAAAGAATACTTTAGAAATTAAAATGCTTTATTCGGTAAAAAATAATTCAACTTTTATTAGTTTTTGAATAATTCAACTTTTATTAGTTTTTGAAAAATATCAACCAAAGGTATGAGATAAAAAGTACCGTTGGATGTTTTTTCTTCTAAAATTAATGAATGAAAATTATTTCATGTACGAGTATCAAATATAACTCCATTCAAATGCTTTTTTTTTTAAATTTACATAAAAATTAAAATATTTTAAATTAAAAAATATTTTAAAAATATGTAAAGTTATGTCAATTTCAAAAACAATAAAAAACATTTATCAAATTCAAATGCCTTGATAAGAGGTGTTTTTTTTTCTTTTATCTGTGAATTTTCTAAGACTGTTAGTGAATTTTTTCGAAGAGCTAGTTTGTTTCCAGTCATATTCAAATCGAGTGGTTAGGTTCAAAAATTAAATATGTTTAATTTTACATACAAACTTACCTTATTTTAAGAAAAATAAAATACGAAATTTGTCTACAGTTCACAAATAATCGTCAATGCTTTTACCATTCATGTTTAAATTCCTTGTAATAAGAATCCTTTGTTGTTTGATTTATTTATTGTGAAAAATTCATCTCCTCGAATTTTGTTTCATTTAAAAAATTTCATCACGTGCCATGAAAAGTTTAAGAAAAACATCAACTAGAATATTTCAGATTGATAGAACTTTCATGCTTCAATATTCAAGGTAGTGCAAACGATTTTTTACACTATAAAAAAATCGTTTGCACAATTGCCTTTTTTTTTTATATACAAAACAAAACGGAAACATTCACACAAAAAGAATATATCTCATTGCATATTCAGGTTTTATTTAAGTTCATGTGTATAGTTGTATATAGTGTATAAAATATCAGGTCAAACTTAGTTAAAGAAAAAACTTATGCTAAATAATAATAATAAAACAAAACATTTGTTGAATCGCGGAATCAGAATTCTTTTCAATTTATTTAGTAAAATATCACAGTAGAGCTATGGTAATTACACGCTAGAACAGAAATTAGCTATACAAGCTATATCAGCAATACTTTTGTTGTATTACTTAATAAATTAAATATTTTATTTAAATATCAATTTCAATTTATTATTTAACTTTGAGGCTGCCAATATGTTATAACTGCAACCATATTCATCGCAGATTATAACTGTAACCGTAGTCACGTTATAAAGGGGAATTAACACTATACTTTTCTTCAAGCACATGTTGAATACAATTTGTAGTCAGACTACCATTTAATTCATTTGTACATCTTTTGAATGTTGTCATTACTTTTAATAAAGAATCCATAAATTAATTTTAGTGAATTTAAAGTTTCAACCATCTTGCAAAAGTTCGCTTAGTTAGTCAATCATATGTTTAGACATATGCTTTCAAAAGATGTTTGATTGCTTTCGGAAATCTTAACATAACTTTCATTTCGAAACTCACAATGTTGCATGAAAAATAAAAGTCCATCTCAAATAAAAAATATAATTAATTAAAAATAAAAAATATTTTACTTAAATTTTCAGCAACAAATATTAAATCATCATTTCATTAATAAAGCGAAACTTTGAAAGTTGATTATAAAATATTTAAAGTAAATTTTAAATCTATTCAAGCCCATAAATTCTAGGAACTATGAAGATGATTATGATGAGCTAATAGGGACTCCACCTTTTTATAATTGTCTGTTAATTTACCCAAGATATAATGATTGACAGTCAGAAATTTTAAACAAGCAATCAATTATTAATGGCATGCAACAAAAATCATTGACATAAAAGGTAAAAAAAAAGCATTCGCATACCTATTCTAAAAAATTGGATGCTCTTTTAAAAGAGAGATGAACTTGCGGAGAAGGAGAGATGAAGAGAAGCAATCGATACGCGTCCAATGGCGGCGAAACGTAGACTTGAAAAGACGTTCCCCAGATCTCGCGCCAACTAATACGCCAAACTCTTCCTGCGCTTGGGCGACGTCGCAGCATACGTATCAAATTTTCAACATTTTAGACACGAGAATAAACGCTATAATGATTCACGGGGGAGCAACAGTCCCATCGCCTCGATGATACATTGGAATATTCCTACGATTTACAAACAACCCTACTATTACTATGATGATTTAAATAGTTATTTCAACTCTTCGCAATTTTTTTTCGATTCAGATTATTTATTCAGATCCGTTTTTATTAATTATTTTTTAAATAGTTATAATCAAAAAAAAAAAAAACTCTCATCTTACATATGTTTATAAAATAGTACATCAGAAATTTTTTTATATCGATTATATAAACTAGTAATCACAAACGATTAACTTAATTATTGACGATCAATTGAAAATATTATGAAGTTCTCCAAGCATATAATAACGATTTCAATTACTATTTCAACTTATAACAGTCTTTATTTTTCACCTCAGATTAATTTTTGCAAGATGCATTTTTCTGTTACTTTTTTACTAAGCATATACTATTAAAAAGGCATATTTATAAAAAAGTAGATGAGAAAAATGTTTATACCGATTATATAAATTAGTAATCATAAACTATTAACTTAATTATTGACGATCAACTCACAATATTATGATGAAGTTCTTCAAGCATACTGTAATAATTTGAATTGTTATTTCAGTTAATAGCAATCTTTATTTTTTGCCAAAGATTAATTTTTGCAAGATGCATTTTTCTGCTACCTTTTTACCAAGTAACAAAAAAGTGCTAAGCTTTTCTTAACTATTTGTGTTTATAATTAAGTATATCAGAAAACTTTTTATATCAATTAGATAAATTAATAATCACAAACAATTAACTTAATTATTGCCGATTAACTTAAAATATTATGATGAGGTTCTTCAAGCATAATATAATAATTTGAATTGATATTTCTGCTCATAACAATCTTTAACAATCAATCTTTTCGCCTCATAACAATCTTTTTCGCCTCAGATTAATTTTTACAAAATTAATTTTTCTGCTACTTTTTACTAAGTTTACTATATGTGTTTATAAAAAATTATATCGGAAAATTTTTTATACCGATTATATAAATTAGTAATCACAAACGATAATTTTAATTATTAACAATCAACTTAAAATATTACGATGAAGTTCTTCAAACATACTAAAATGATTTAAATGGCTATTTCAAAGCAAAGCAATCTCTATTTTTCGCTTCAGATGATTTATTCCAATATACGTTTTTTATTACTTATTTTTTTAATTAGTTATTATCCAAAAAACGTCTATCTTATATATGTTTACTGAAAAGTATATTAGAAAACTTCTGATAACGATTTTATAAAGTAGCCATCATGACAAACTTGTGACGACCAACTTAAAATATTAAGCAAACTATAATTATTCGAATTCTGTTTAACTCAAAACAGTCTTTATTTTTCGCTTCAGATTAATTTCTGAAAGATAATTTTTCTGTAATTTTTTTGCTAATTAATTATTATCCAAATTGCTTATATATTGTATATATTTCTGAAAAAAAAGTAATATTCAGAAAATTTTTAACACATTATTATAAGTTAGACATTAATTTTTTTAAAAACAATTTCGGTTTATGGGTCACTAATTAATTAATTATAATAAACACCATGAAAAAGACATTCTTATCAAAATTGAAATAAAATAAAAGCACATTACTTAGGCATCCATACATAGTAACACAGCTATGAAGTCCAAACTTTAAATTTTTTATAGATAAAATATATAATATAGATAAAATATATAATATAGATAAAATATATAATATAGATAATTCTAGATTTGATTACTTATGTAAGTCATTTGATTTTGAATGTAATTTTATTTAATTGTTCAATTCTGTCAATCATTTCTCTTCTTAAACGTTTTTCGAAGCGATGACATGTTTGTTTCCTCAAAGATGCGTCCTTTAACAAAAAATTGCTTTTATTTTTAACCACATTGCTAGAGGATCACATAGTAAAAACGTTTTTGAAATTTCTGCGATTCATACAAAAGTTAAAAAATTGGTAGCAAAACTGCTTCGTTTCCGCTCCTTTTTTCACAGAAATTATCCGTTCGTGATTACTACAAACACAAATGATTCAGTGTATATGTAATCAGTAATGCAATCGCTCATCGTAGCTTTAAAAAAAAAAATTTAAAAAATGCAGTTGTAGCTTTAGTGACAAGTTAGCCCCAGCTTTTATGAAATCTTGCCTACTATTTTTTTTAAAAATTTTTATTTATGGCAGCTGTAATGCATTTTTTGAAAAAGTTACCCTCATGCAACTTTTTCAAATAAATTTATAAAAAAAAGCAACAGAGAACTACCATAAGGGAAAAAAAGAGAGAAGAAGAAAAAGAAAGAATTTATTACAATTAAACATACTTTGCTAACGTATTCATGTTATATAACGATTTTATCATATGAACATTATGTTGTATGACCATTTTATTATGTAACCACTATGTCATATGACCAAATTTGTTGTTTTCACAATTACCTCGATAAAGGTTTTGACTCGACACTTGTTGATTTAATATATTTTTATTTATACAGTCTTCATTTTAACTTTTTGTAGAGCAAAGAAAAATTTTTGATCATTAACTATTTCACTCTTTAGAACAAAATTATACTTAACAAGCCATTTTCAGTACACTACAGACACAACAGGAAATTTTGTATAAATCCATACATTCTAGTTGTATTAGAAAATTATAAATATTCTCTAAACATGTTCAGTGTACAAAATAAAAAAAAGATATCATCCAGAGCAACTTTTGTTCCAATGATCGAATTTTTACGAATAAGTGCTAATCTCAATGATGGAAGAAGGTGTCCTCAATCACGCTAGTTAATTGGTGCAAATTATAAATAACTATAGTATACAATGCAATGTGCTGTATGGAATCACCTAAAATGACGTACTTTTTCTTAGTAAACATATATTTTATTCGACTATTAAAATACGGGTGGAGGAAACAATCTCAAAAGTATGGACTCTATAGTTAAATTCAAATACAATTGCAAGTAAAAATGTTATTTAATAATTAGTTATTATTTTAATTAATATTATTCAAAAAAAATTTGAACTGTATATGACGATTTTTACTTAAATTTTAATCGAATAATTTTAAGTGACAAAATATTAAATTTTAAACGAACTCAGTCGAATAATTGTTGAGAAATAAAGATTCAAAAATGCAGATTTTTTTTTAAATTTTGAAACTCAGAAGCTATGCGATGGATTTCACTCAAAATTTGAAATTTGCCATTTAAAGTTGCATAATTTACAATGGTGTAAAAGGTCGTAAACCTTGCAATCCTAAATTTCTTCAACCACAATGAAATAAGCCCCCAATGAATAAAAAAATAATAAATAATTATTAAAAATGAATATTTATACGCAAATATTTTTGATTGACGAAGTTTTATAAATGTGTGCAAAAATTTTTCGATTTGCTAAAACCTCGATTTCGATGTTCTACGCAAAAAGGGAAATTAACTTAAGAGGGCTCAAACTTTCGACTGTTCTCTTGACTAAACTGTTGGGACCTTATTTTTGGTTTCCGGATACCCTCATTATCTTAATAATATTGGGGAACATTTTTTTCGTCTGTTGCATGAGATTGTTTAACTGATCTTAGATATTTTTGTTATGCTTATTTCTAATCTGCAATTCGTTTCTCTCTTTAAGTTACAGTAATTTTTTACAAGGGGTACTTTCATATTATGAACTGTTTCTCCATGTGCTTCTGAACAGATCATAGTAAGGAAGATCCCCTAGCCGCGTACTACGACATATCTGTGCAAGGATTCGCATGCAATTTTAATCCTGATGATGTATCCTAACTTCCCACAAATTTATCGCAATATTTCCGTGAACCCAAATTATAATGTTTTAAAACTTGTATATTTCAACAAAATTAGACAAAAAATGTCAATTTAAAACTAAACCTGTAGCTTTAGGAGCTAAACTACTTTCAGATTTAAAATCATCACACCCTAATTAAACAAGATCAAGTATTTGTATAATACAACAAAAAATTTCTTCCCCAATGTAATCGAAAACCCAAATCCGTCGAATAAAAGGTTTGTTTGTTCGGAGAATGTACGTTTTTTTTGCCTGATTCTGTAATTTAATTAATAATTAACACTAATTAATTAGCATATTTGAAGTCATCCCTTTGAACCATTAAGATTGGTACTTATTTCGCGAAAATGCGATCATTTTAACAAAAGTTATTTAAGGTATATCTTTTCCATTTTGCGTACTTTTTTTTCATTGAAAACTTAGATTAGAGAGAGAAAAAAAATCAAATTATCACAAAAAACATACATAGGAAAATCGCACATAGAAAATAAGAAATGTTCTCAGAAAACTAATAAGATTAATAAAATGTATTTTTAAGAAAACAAATTACAAAATAACAAGTAAAAAAAAATCGAGAAAATTTAGTAACGGAGAAAAAATCACCAATTATCAAAAGGTTTATTAAAAGTTATGCTGGTGGTTATAGCAGTTCACATCTCCACTCCACAAAGGAGAGGATGTGGACAAGACTCCGGATGGCCCCGGCAGATATTTATTGGAACACGTTATTCAGCAAGAGACATGCGAAAACAATCGCTCCCGCATTAAATACTTACAGATTTTGATGTAATTAGGTTCCAGTCGTACATACCTTTGTAACTCTACGCATTATGGAAAATCATTTAATGCTTCCTAATATGGAATGAAAGAGGAACAAGATTCTAGAAATAACTCCTCCTTTGAAAGATAATCTAATTATTATTTAATGGTATGTTTTCAGCCTTGAATTCCCAAAATAGAATATCTCTACCCTTACTCTTTAATAAAGACATTTCATGAAACCGAACGAGTTTCATTCTTTTATTAATACAAAAGTATTTATTATTTTAGTATTACATCCCCCCAAAAAAAATTTTTTGGTAAGCCCAGCAAAAAAAAATTTAGAATACTTTAAATTTAAAAATTTAGGTTGGCACGACTGTTCCTTTTCCCTACTACAAATATTTTTTCAATTATATGTTAAAAAAAACAACAATTATTTGCAATGACAAAAATATAAAAAACATGGTAATGAAATTTATCTGTTTAGTCATCTAAACAGAAAGAAAATTTAAACATATTTATATAGTTAATCTACTAAAATTTTCAAAAATTTTTCACACAAAAATATACAAAATTTTTTTGCAAATGAACTGGACAACACGTGTCATTTATTCAGAATTTAAGATTCTGTGTGGTTAAAAGGGGTTATTTACTTGATGAAAATCTGTATTCCCTGTTAAAATGGAGGAAAACAGAATTTCATGAAGCAGAGGGAAATTGAGAGATCCAGATTGGACAATACAAAAATATTTTATAAAACTTTTTCTCACTTTGTTGAGAAAAAAAGTTAAAACTTTCATCGCCCTCACATCCAGATGATGTAGAGGTAAACATCTCCACACGCGATTCGGATCTCCCAAAAAAAAAAAAAAGTTTTTACTTCTTCCGTTGAAGAAAGTAAAAAAAAAAAATTTTCTTCTGTTTTACACATTCATGATTTAATTTCAACATTTGTGGGTTGTGATATTTCCTAAGCTTTGATACATGTACTATTTCAAAATTTTGTTTACTTAAATTTAAATTTTTTTTTTTTTTTTTTTTTTTTTTTTTTTTTTTGTAATCGGTTTTTTGGTCATTCTTTCTTTTTCCTATTTCTGTTTTTCTTTCTGCTACCCTTATTTTTTTCTCTTTTTTTTTCGTCGATATTAACCTGATAATGTACGCATCCCTTACCTAGATCTATCTTCGAATCATTTGAACTTTTTGGACATTCTTTCTTTTTATTTTTTCGATGCTTACTTTTATTGAAACATCTTTTTCATCATTTTTAACAATAACATTTTGAGAATTCTGCTGCCTAATGTGCAAAGATAAGTTGTCACTTACCAAATAGAGTAACAACTGGCCCGACACAATCAATAAACAAACAAAAGTCTTTGCAAGTCTGCAACCCTACTAAAGCATATGGTAAATCAGTAATACAAAAATAATAAATACTTTTGTATTAATAAAAGAATAAAACTCTTTCGGTTTCATAAAATGTCTTTCTTAAAGAGTAAGCGTAGAGATATTCTATTTTGGGAATTCAAAACTGAAAACATACCATTGAATAATAATTAGATTTATATTTCAAAACGGATGGGATGAGGTATCTTTCCTTTCTTTCTACGCTTTTTTCACCGCAGCCCTTTTTTCCCCCGGTGGGTGATGGGATGGGGAAAGTTTCCGAAGTCACAGCCGGTCTCCGCTATGCTTAGTTTCTGAGATAGAAATGCGTAAGTTTCCTCCGCTAAGGAATTATCCTGTCGACTTATAATAACAGGGCTACATCCCTGTTATCATTGGTGTATTCATCTTTAGAAATGCAGTCAAAAGCCATAATAAGTTATCAAAAGGTTTATCAAAAGTTATGCTGGTGGTTATAACAGATATTTATTTGAACACGTTATTCAGCAAAGAGACATGCGAATTAGCTTAATTTGAAATCTTTTTACCATATATTTATTTAATTAAAATAATTTTTTAATTGAATCATTAAATATTAAGAGGAAAGGAACAAATTTTTCACTTTAATCCTATTTAATTTTTTAATTGCATCGTGAATTAGTAAGTTATGGGAAGTAATTTCAGGGGATGACAATATTTGAAGTTACTGAATTTAAACGTTGAAAAAAATTATTGTTTGACTTAACCGTGAGGTATTATAAAATGAATTGCACATTTAGAGAAACAAAAACAGTCCTTAGATTTAACAGTAAGAATAATTCTTCTACATTTTTATTGTGGTTTAAGAAGGTTATTTTCGACATTAAAATATTTTTTAAGTTACACTTTTTCTTATCATATTAATGGGATATTACTAAATCCACAAAATTATAATATTCGCAGCCATTTTGTCATAGGAATTATTTATGAGGAGAATTGAATATTATTCAGGAATATTAGGTGTTTTGATTTGTTTTGGAATAATCTCCTTCTGTAAAAAATGCATCACTTATTTTTAGAGGCAATGTATATTGAAAAATACACGAGAAGATGATTCATCAAGAATTGATATGTGTGCTTAAGTTTAAGAAGCATATTAATATATGATAAGGATATTAAAAATTATTTCAGAAAGTATTCAAATATCGTCAGTTAAATATTTATGCGAAAATTATTCTTCAAAATAAAAATATAATATAGTTTAAAATTTAAAAGCTGAACTGATGATCCCCTATATTCAGTGGGGAAGGGAGATTATGTCTTTTTAAAGATTTCTTCAAAAAAAAATTTTGAAAAACTTTTTTTTCTCTTCATTTCTTATCTTATATTTAATAAAGCAAGTAAGAACTCATTACGTTTCAAAATTTCAAGGCAGGGGCATAAGCAAAAAAGAGCTCAAAGCATCTAATTATTAGAGCTAAAGTTTTATGATAATAAATGTACGTAAATAAAATTTCGATCTAAGAGCAGCATTTTTTCAAACAAACAATTATTGCGAGTCAGAATGAAAATTTTAAGAAAAAATTAATTACAGTTAAATCAAAATAACAAAAATTATTTTAAGGATACGAGGCATGTCTAAAAAGTATCCGACCTTAGGCCCGAAAAAATATTTCAAATACCTGACGGAGTTGGGACCCTAAACCCCTTCAAAGTAGGCCCCTTGTGCGTGCACACACTTAGCCCACCGATCCTTCCACTGCTGGAAACACCTCGGGAAGTCATCTTTTGGAATGGTGCTCAACTCCGTCGTCAACGGGATCCTTTCAGTGGCGTCTTCAATTTTGGAAACAACCAGAAGTCGCAAGGAACCAGGTCTGGAGAGTAGGGAGGTTGGCGAATGGCTGTAATTCCATGTTTAGCTAAGAAAGTGTGGATCAATTGGGATCCGTCCACATGTCTGGTCTTTTGCTCCGAACTGCGTCCCGGAGTTGCCGGAGAACATCTTGATAGTACTCCTTTGTCATTGTTTGTCCTTCCGGTGCGTATTCGTGATGCACAATTCCACGGACATCAAAGAAAACAGTCAAAATCAACTTGATTTTGCTTCGCACCTGCCGCGCTTTCGTCAGCCTTGGAGAATCGGGATGCTTCCATTGCGACGACTGTCTGTTTGTTTCTGAGTCGTACCCGTACATCCATGACTCATCTCCAGTTATCACGGTGTTCAGAAACACAGGATCAGTGTTGGCGGTGTTCAAAAGGTCCTGTGCAACGTCAAAACGGACGTCTCTTTGTTCCGGCGACATCAACTTGGGTACGAATTTCGCAGCCACTCGGTTCATGTTCAAATCTTCACGCAAAATTGCATGTGCAGAACTTTTACTCACTCCAACCTCTTATGCAATCTCCCGCACTGTCAAAAGACGATCTTCCAACACCAAATTTCGCAACCTCTCAACATTAGCTGCACTCCGAGCAGTCGTTTGGGGCCTGCCACAACACTGCTCACTCTCCGCTGATATGCGGCCATCTTTGAATCGGTTGAACCACTCCTTAATTTGCGTTACACCCATCGCTTCTTCCCCAAACACCTGCTGAATCTTACGAATTGTTTGGTTTGAGAATCACCAAACTTTTGACAGAATTTGATGCAGTATCTTTGCTCAATACGTTCAGTCATCTTGCGAGAAAACTAAATCCGACGAACACTACGAACAGCACCTTACTTGGTGAACACCAGTCAGCGACTTGCACAGGCGAACGCTGTGAAAAAATTCAAACATGTGCATTAAGGTTCCTCCTTCCACCGTGCACTGTGGCGCCGCCTTAGAATCATTACTTTGAGCGGGAAAAATTAAGGTCTGATACTTTTTAGACAGGCTTCGTGAATAAATATGATTCTTTAATTTAAAATAAACTTTTAATCATAAAAGGTCCTAGTGTCACAGTGATATGCTCTATTTTTTCCTGAAGGTGATATTTTATTTTGCATCGAGCTGTTCCATAGTATTGTTTTTAGATATTCCACAATTCTTATTAAATACCAGCATAATATGCAAAGAATTTTATTTCCTATTACTACACAAGCTTGACCACAAGCACTCAGAAAAATATTCTCTTGCTGATTTTATGGAATTTTTCTGATTTTTGTAATCGGTGGCATAAATTTTATTATTGATTTCTCATTTAGGCCTCATTCTTATGCCTAAAATATAATACAAAACACTTATACTTGTTTATAAAAATTGAAAATAAACAATCTTTTCCTAAAAAAATAATTAGGTCTTTAGGTACCTCAAACTAAGAGGACGCTACACCGCAAGATAAAGCCTTCAATGTCAATTCTGTTTCCTTTACATAAGAAATTTAAAGAATAAAAAAAAATAAGTTAAGGTGAACCTAGAGTAAACCATAAAATTTCGAAGAGCTAAAAATTTTTTTTTTCTTTTTAAATATCAAAATGAAAGCATTATTTGCATTTTGATATATTTGTAGCATTTGAAACTTTTTCGTTTACTCTAGGTTGACCTGAACTCTCTTTACTTTTTCGGAATAAGAAGGGAATTTCGGAATAAGAAGGGAAATGAAACAAAATTTGCCATGATAAGTTTCTCTGTGGTATAGCGTCTTCTCAATTAATTTTCCCTGACTTTTTGAGTATTTTAATTAAACTCTCTGTTCTGTGGCCACCCTGTTCATATAAATTGCGGTATTATACACAAAAAACACTCCAAGTCCTTCACATATTTGCAATTACAGTTCAGTTGTAATATAGTATATTTATGACTATCCATTCCTGGAGTATCCTATGAGTTCCTGGAAATTATTTTCTTCAGTAAACGGAAAATCCGGCATTTTTATACCCAATAAATCAATAAGCCCCCTACAGATAGATTCTCTTCAAGATTCTGTTTCGATATCAATAAACTCTTCAAATAATTCACCCTTGATCCTAATCTCATTTTATAATTCTCTATCAGACTTGAATCTAATGAAAGATCTAATTTACTACAGTAAAAAAAACTTCTTCAATTATCCAACAATAATTTGTGGAGACTTCAATTCACATCACAGCTTCTGGGGTTATTCAAACAACGACGCAAGGGGAGAAGTATTGTTAGATTTTATCATATCCAACAACTTAAAAATTTTAAATTCACGACCAGCATTACCGACTTTCGTAACATCTTTAACCTCATCTTTTCCAGATCTTACTCTTACAAATAACATAGATATTTTAACTTTTTCTAATTGGAATGTTCTGGATATAGAAAGTAATTCAGACCACAAATATATCTTATTACAAATCAATAACAAGTATACGTTCTCCTCTTTCACAAGGTTTAAAACTAAGTTTGGAAATCATAATAAATTTAAAAAACATTTCTCGAACTTTATTCCAGATCTAAACATTGAACTAGACAACGTACAAAATCCTATGGATCTTAATATTTGTACAAATAATCTCATTAGTAAAATTTTCCTAAGCTGCAAAAACTCCTACAAACTTAAACTTTTCAATCGTGCTACAAACACTTCTTGGTGGACAGCACTACTTTCAATCCACAAAAAAAGAATTACAAGCAATTAAAAGACGTTTTCAGAGATCAAATTTTGATGAAGAAATTAAAAAATATAAAGCTATTTACAAGCAAAAAAGAGCACAATACAAAAACCTAATTATCAAAGCAAAGTACAATAGTTGGCAATATCTCTGTGAAAGCATTAAAAATCCCCATGGAGCTCATTATAAGTCATCCTTTAAAACAAACTCCTATCCGACCATCTTAACTCAGATTTATGACACTAACTGTCCAATAGAAGAGGCCAAGAATGTTCTTCATAATCTTTTCCCGGATGACAATGTGATCCAGCAAAACAAATACAGCTATCAAAATAAAAATCCAGATCCTCCCTTCATCCACAATGAACTTCAACGTCTTCTTAGAATACTAAACAACAAAAAAGCACCAGGCACAGATGGCATTGATTATATAATTGTAAAAAACTTATTCATGTTTTTCGATCCACTTATCCTAAATTTTTTCAACAAATGTCTCACTCTGGAAGTCTTCCCTGACCATTTCAAAAAAGGGCAAGTTTTACTTTTTCTTAAAAGAGGCAAAAATCCCAATGTTTTATCTTCATATCGTCCTATAACACTACTTCCTTGTTTGGGTAAATTCCTAGAGAAATTAATCGTTAAGAGACTAAATTTTCATTTAGAGAAACTCAACGCACTGTCTGATTTACAATACGGTTTTAGATTTGGTAAATCGGTCAATATAGCACTAGAAAACTTCAAAGATAACCTATCACTTTTAAAAAATAATCACAAACACGTCGCCGCAATATCGCTCGACATCAAAGTGGCATTTGACAATATCCAGTATGATCTAATTAATAGAGAATTGTCAATGTACCAAATCCCATCCAATCTTTGCTTTATAATAGAAAGCATCAATACGAACAGGCAAGCCATCTTAGCAACAAATCGGGGATATGTAACAAAAGCAATTCAAAAAGGCTGCCCACAAGGGTCTTGCATAGGACCGACTGCGTGGAGTTTAGTAATTAATAACTTTTTGAAAATGCAGTTTGAAAATTCCATAATACAAGCCTTTGCAGACGACTTGATAATTCTTACATATGCCAACTCTAGGAGGCAGTTAGAACAAGTATCGAATCTAACTCTAAATCGTATTCAGAATTGGATCACCAACAATTCTTTAACTCTTCCAATTGATAAAACAGCCTATATACATTTCTACAACACTAACAGGGGTGCAATCTTCAAAATTAACAACGAAAAAATTAAGCAAACAAATCATTTTAGGTACCTTGGAGTTAAAATCGATAAAAAATTGAATTGGGGTCTTCATGTCAATATCCTTAAAGAAAAGGCAAACACTCTTCTCAATTCTCTTTACAAAATCAATAATAAATCTTGGGGAATAAATCAAAAAGCAAGAAAACTCATTTATAACACAGTAATAGTCCCCTCTCTAGCACACAATATTTGACAATATTTGGCAACAATGTTGCAATATTTGGGCAAAAAATATCTCACCCCGGATATCTAGAACCTTAATTTCGATTCAACGCAAATTCCTTTTGAATATGACCAGGGCATACCACTCTACTCCCACGGCAGCTCTTCACGTTTTAACAAATATTCCCCCCCCCCTTCCAGACCAGATTATGCTCTTGTCATGCTCAACAACATTAACTCAAATTTAAAAAAATGCATTCTTCCATCAGATAAGTTATAATTATCAGGACTATGAAAATAAATTAAAAGTGCCAATTTATCACCCATCTTATTATATAAAAAACAAAATCTCTTTAATTGAGCAGGGTAACTACGACTTTAGAAAAGATACCAACTTCTTCACAGACGGTTCCAAAACTGAAACAGGCACTGCATTCGCATTTCTTAACAATGCTCATTCACAAACCTTCACATTGGATATTAACAACTCTATTTTTCAGGCCGAACAATTGGCAATATTAGAATGTGTAAAACACATCAAAAATAACTCAAACTTTAACAGACAAATAAATTACATAATCTGGTCAGACTCTAAAGCCTCAATAACATCAATTAAAGACGCAGGATCAACTAACCTCATAACCAAAGACATTCAACATGCACTAATGGACACCGCGATTCAAATCTCTTGGATTAAAGCGTATAACAATAAAGAAGGTAATAAAAGAGCGGACGAATTGGCCAAAAAAGCAACACAAAACATTAAAAATTATTCCTTTCCTCTCCCTGTTTCACACCTAAAACAATCTCTTAAAAAATCTTTATCTAGTAATTGGCAAAGCCAATGGAATAATTCCGATAGAGGAAGACGTCTGTTTAACATCATCAATAATGTCAACTACTTTAATTCAATTCCAATTAAACAAGTCATCTGGTTCCTAACAGGTCACGGCTCTTTTCCTTCTTTCTTTCATTACCTTCATATCTCGGATACAAACCTTTGTACCTGTGATCAACCAGGTACACCAGAGCATTACTTATCAACTTGTCTTTACACAATATCATGGCATACACGGCTTTCAAACATTAATAATTTACATATTTGGCAAAAAAACTTACTTGCAAATAAAACATTAAACTCTAAATTAATTAACGTTATGAATTTTCTAGCAGAAAACGACTCCTTATTAAAATTTTAATTAAACCTGACTTTTTATGTAATCTTGAAAGTGTTTAACAGTTTTTGATTTTGTCCTTCATTATACATTTCGTCCTCGTTTACATTTTCTTTATTTGTTTTCTTTTTGCTTCTTTTTTTTCAATTATTATGTATATAACAAAATTCGCTTCATTTATTGTTCTCTTTGCTTCAAATTATTTTATTTTTTATTTTTTTATTTTATTTTTTTTAATAAATTTAACTAATGTGATATGCATTATTGTCATCTGTATTGCGCAATTGTGCTTTGTAATTGTGGTGCAGTTATGAATTTTGTAATGGTTTACTTATGTGCCGCGTTTTGTGCGAGCTAGACTGTCGTCCAGACGTGGACTATATGGTTAAGGGTTTTGCAAACCTAGGTACGTGTCCACGTCTGGAAGAAAAGAAAAAAAAAAAGTATATTTATGACTACGCTTCTTAGTTATCACTTTCGGTACCTAAAACATTTTCGCATTATGTCCCACTTTAATTTTTACTTTAAGCAGTTTACAGTTACAGATGAAATTATTTGAATGGGAGCTGAGTGGAGAAATCTACGAGCCAAATTATCAGATTTTAAGCACTATTTTGAATTACAGAAATTCTTTCCACATACTTAAAGATGTGTGTAAGAATAAGAAGCAAAACAAGAAAAAGAGAAATGTCACCCTAAATAACTTTTGTTCTAAAGATCAGATTTTCACATGCTAAGGGCCAATTTCAAAGATTTGAAGGATCATCTTCAACAATGCTAATTAATTAATGCAATTAGATCGTATAAATCGTGGTTACAAAATGAACACCACAAAACAATTTTACTCTGAATAAATATGCCTTTTTTTTATGGCGGATTCAGATTCATAGCATCTTAATCTGGAAAATCCCTCCATATTTTGTTAATCAAAAACTCAAATCTGTTTAAAAAATATTTTAATGTTAATTCAAGAAAAATTAAGTTGGCTTAATTTATAGTTAGCACTAATTAACTAGCATATTTGAAATCAACCATTCAAATCACTAAAATTGGTTTTTAACTGGTGGCGTGCATATGCTTGGGGTAATCTCTTTAGTTTAATCAAAAAAATATATATATAAGGTAGGTAACGTGACCTTGATTGATACTTTGATATGAAAAGAGCATATGGCCAGGCATCCTATACTTACTCTCTAATATCTAAGAAATCAAATATTACGGTAGCGAAAGTTTGATGCTTCGAGCAAGCATGTTAAAAAGCAACATGACCCCATCCCCTCATATGTTTTAAAGAGTCACTGGTTTGGTTACAGAAAAATATTCAAGGAACAGTTCTTGCTCTTATAGAGACCGAGTTGTTTCCAATTTCCTTTTAATGGACATCAATGCACAGTCACATGAACATCATCATGCCCAAGAATTTTCAGAATGTGAAGAATTACATATCCAGGACTTTAGGCTAGAATCTAATAGAGAATGTTTCAGGCCACCTAGGCATACAAGCCGCTACTGGAACGTTGATGTCAGCAATGAATTACAGTTAGGCGAAGTGGGCATATTCCTGACAAAAACTCATTTTTTGCAACATTTTAACAATTTTCCACATAAATCTGTGGTAAATTTTTTTCTAAAAAGGATATTTACAGTCAAGATCGCTTTTTTAAAAATCATGGTTGTACCTGAATTAATGTAAAATTCTATGCAGCAATCAAGGAAGAACTGTTTGGCGCACATTTTCTCCAATTTTCTTGTTTCTAGGTTCATTTTTAAATTTATACGCTGAGAACAGGTTGTACCTTAACTTTTGGAGGACATTGTTGTTTAACCAAGAATGCTGTCATAAGTTTTGCTCCCTTAAAGTTAGTTTTACTTTTTACATATTACCAATTTAAGCAAATGGAAAAGTTTTTGCATTTAAATATAAAACTCACTTTTCCAAAAACAATTTCATACATGAAACTACTTTCAACTATTTATTAATAGTCAGAAAAAAAAATTGCAAGGTGCCAAAATACAAAATTTGAGCAAAACTGGTAGAATAATTTCAGATACATAAATTTTAAAATATGCCAAAAACCTTGCATATTTAAACTTTCAGTTCTCAAAAACTATTTGACCCATTTTGTTTATATTTTATATTTAATAATATAAAATTAAAAGCTAAAATAATGTAAAAATTTGGAACATATTACAATTCAAACTTTTTTTGGATCATTTATAAAAATTAAAAGTTACAAATTATTTAGTGAGACTGCAATTTAATCACAAGAGGCATCGTTCTACTTATTAAATTAGCATATTTATTAAATTTATGCATAAAATTTTATACTGCAAATTACTTAGAAAAATAAAGAGGGTGCAACAAAGCTTTGAAATAAAAGCCACATTAATAGTACAAGCAAAAAATATTGCATGAAATCTATCTTACATATCTCTGAAAAACATGCTAAGACATGGCTCCTATATTTGTTGAACTAAAGGGCTGTCCAATATGATATAATTATTGGAGGGGTTTGTGAAATCGCATCAAGGAAGATGGATAGTAAAAAGTATGACCCCACATTTTTGTTAAAATTTAAACATTTATACCTTTATCCTATTTCATACAAATACAAAATGAGTACAGATATCATTATTATTGTTTTGCTTACAAATATTATTAAAACATGAAAAAATAAAAGTATTTGAAACAAGATTTATTACATGGTGTGTTGTTACTGAATTGTTATTATATGTTTATGTAATATAGCAGGGTATGATAAAATGAGAATCTTCGTAAAAGAATAAAGGGGGTTTAAAAATATTGAAAAAAGTGTGGGGCAATTTACAGATAACTCAAATATTTTCTAGATTTGGAGTTTTACATTAAACTTCACTGCTTATAATGCCGTCAATTCTTTAACTTTAAATAAATCATATAAGATTGTTTAAAATAAATAATAACATCAAAAAGGCATTGAAGAACAATTTATTTAAAAATAAATGGCTGACTTAACATAACTGTACAATTTAAGATTCAGAAACTGATGACAAACACAATTTATTCACCGTAAAGCAAAATGATGTCACAAACATGAACTAGAATCAATATTTTGAAGTTTATCAGGAACAGTTTTTTCTTTTTTCATTTCAATTATATGTTTTACACCAACCATCCAACTTTTCACCTATAAAAAAAATGGTAAGTATTTTTTTATAAATTCATATCAGGGCTCTAATTTTTTTCTTCAAAACAAAACTTTTCACTACTTTTTACAAATTTTTAAGGACCAGATAAAAATTTACATTTCACAAAAGTCAGGTGTTCTCTAAACGTGTACCATAACACAATGGGTGCTGCGGAGTGAGAAAAAGGTTGGCATGACTTCAAATCTTACATTGATTTAATAGTAATCAGCAGCTATTCGAAAAAATTTCTATGCATTATAAATACATGTAAGGTATGAATATCTAGTTTTAATTGAAAAAAGCTATGATAGTTCTCACTCCCTTTGTAGGAAATTGATTTTTCAACAGTTACTTTTCTTATGTGCAAATATCATTCATAAATTAATATTGAAGAAAAAAGAAGTAGTTAGATCGAATTTAGCCCATGATTTGAAAATTTGTGGGATGAACAACGAGTTCATTAATTGCACTAAATAAATTCCCAAAACCTTTGATTGCAGATAACTTTTCTTTGTTTACATCTTATCTTAGATAATTAATAAAGATATTATACATAATTACTTGCTTAATTACAATTAAGTTACTTTGGTGTATTAATGTATGAGTTACATTAACTATGTTTATATTTTGCCTTCTGGTGCTCTGGATCTTAGATCTACAGAAGCTGTACCACTCTTTCTATAGTCGTGAGTCACCTTTTGAACTGTGAGGTGCTTGATTGAAACAAACTCTAGTCCTCATCTTGCATTAAATTTTTTGAAGATTCTTGGATTCCTAGACTTGTTATGGAACAATTCAACAACAAAATATTTTCCTCACTTACTTCAAAGTTTCTAATTCGTAGCCCACTCATGAAAAATACATATATATATATGTGTGTGTGTGTAACTAAAAAATAGTATACTGCAAAAAATATTAAATGAATGAGGAGCCATGAGACAATACTGAATGTTGCTTAAGAATCCAAAGCATAGATCACATAGGTCAACTATTTTGATAGACTTCTGAAATTACTGGTTCTTAAGACTGGATCCCTTTTAACTATAAGTAATTCATATTTTAAATATATATTTAAAATATGAATTCTCTATATCTTTATTCCTCTATTAATAAGTACATTCAAAATGATTCATCTATTGATAGGCAAAATAAAGAACTTCAAAACCAGAATAGAGCTATCAATGCTTTTGATATAGATTGATCAAACACCTGCATCAAGAAAACACAATATTGTAATTTGATACTCAGAATAATTCTAATTTTCTTCCTCAGCAATTAAGAAGAAAATTAATTGCACATATTTGTTTTTAAAGTTTGGTTATAATTTTGCTAACAGGAATCTGCTATCTTTAAGGAGTAGAGTATTAAGTTTCCTAGGATGTGTTCCATTACTTATTTTTCAAATCCCCTTTAAGATTTTTGGCATATTTAAAAATATAAACACTATAGTGCAGAAGAAGAACTGTAGATCTAAAACGATTAAAATGGAAAGTAATTTGGGCTTATACAAATTTAAATTCATACAAGATAGAACAAAAATTTTGAAACTCAACATCAAAAAATTACTCTTTTAAAATTATATCGTTATTAAATTTTGAGGGAGACATGCATGGCTAATCTTTTAGGCAAGCACATAAATTAAATGCTTAGAACTTTTTTTTAAAAAAAATGTGAACATTGCATGCTGATTATCACATTATTTTATTTAACAATTATATATGTATAAAACATCAAATCCATCAGAAACTATAGTCAAAGTAAATAAAATTTTTGTTTACATAATAATCTGGACTTACCACCAGATTTTATTAATGTAATTTAAAATGTGTGTTAAATTTTTTCAAAAAGAATGCTTGGCCAAAAGATAAGACATCAGATAAGACAGTAAAATCAAAATTTGCAAATATCAGGATATTTATATAAAAATCCTGATATTTGCCTATAATCTAATTGGCATAAAATATCATCAGATATATTAACAATAAACAATAAAAGCCTATTATAAAGACAATTCACAATAGCAGATAGAATTGCTGTTACAGTGAGGTTTTCACGAGCAAATACACATATTTAAAGTTAAAACAGCAATAATTGAAGACCAAAAGATGAAATAGACACATTTTCCTATTGCAATTATTTTGATTTAAAATATTAACAACTAGTAATTGGATTTAAATACATATCTAGAGTAAACTGTAATTGCCTGAATGGACTGAGCATTTTTGCAATATATTAAATGAAGAACAATAGCTTTTACATTATTGATAACACTGAATACTGATTTCAATAAGCTGTCAAAAAGGGATAGATTAGGAATGTGGTCAACAAAAGTCGAATTTTTTGAAGTGTAGGTCAGGATTCTTAAAATTTGAAGATAAAAAAAAAATTATTTCTAAGGAGGAAGATATAGCCAGTGGATGCCCTTTCATAGCTTTATAAATATAAAGGGATAAGCATATAGGTGAAATGAAGTCTGTTTATCCCTGTTCTGTATAGATAACACAAAAGAATAAAAATATCTTCTATTTTGCTCTTTTTTCATAAAATATTTTTAATTTGAACAGCAACAAATGTTTCTCCCTAAAAAAATTGCTATAACAGAAGGCTAGTAATTTTTAGCTCATTATAAACATTTAACTTATGTATTTTTAATATTAGCATTTTGAAATTGACTTGGAAACTTGTTGAAATAGTGGCAAACTTCATGAAACATGCCACATTTGTTATATCAAGCTTTTACTATACATCAAAAGTTTAATGCACATCAGATCAGATATATGTATGAGACTACTCATACCTACTGGTAAAAAAAATTTTTTATATGACAAAAAAATAATAAATTTTTCTAAGTAGTTCTGTAATATGTTTTCTTTTTTTTTTTCAAATTAAAGTTAGTTTAAAAAAAGTAAATTTGAAGGCTATGCGTATATGATAACATTAACATTACATAAGCTTTATATAAATAGAATTTTGTAATAACTGCACTTAAGACATATTTTCTGATATTTTATTAAATTTAAAGACTGCAGCAATTTACAGCTTCTTTTCAATACCCTTTGTTTAAAATAATTAAAAAATTACTCTCTAAGAATTACTCTCTAAGAAAAGAAATCTAGTATCATATAAAAATCTTTTTTAATGAATACAGAATAAAAAAAAATTAATGTTTCTATAGAATTTGATGATTTGAATATGCTCTCAGTGCTTATTTAAAAGGATTAAAGAAAATTTTTGATCAAATGAAAAAATTATAACTAAATTCTATTTTAAGGGCCTGCTGTTTTCCTTGAAAACATAATTATATATTTTTTACTATTGATTTCATTCATATTAACAAGATTTGACAGCCTTTTTTGTTTATTTTTTATTATTTTCGACACCTACTCAAAAAAAAAAAAGATTTAAAAAAAAAAGGATTAGAAAATTAAATGAATATCCAAGTTTTTCAATTTTTAGAATTTTCTTATCTGAAGTTTTTTATAAAAATTAAATATAAACTCTCTACAAAGTAATATAATATAAAAATATTTAATTCAGGTTAAGAAAGAACAGAAAATATGAAATATTAACAGACTAATATATGATGTCTAACATATTTGTTTGGTCAAGTTTTAACTACTCTAAAAGATATATTAAATTCTAAAAAATTTATGAAATTAAAATTAACTGCTAAATTTTAAATATCCAGTTGGTTTTCTGTGTTTTTAAAGAACCTTAAAGCAAACAGCTCTTAGGATAAAATACAAGCAAATATAAAGTACATTTCAAAATGGTTGTACAAATTTTCTAAAAAATGGCTGGTTAAAGTTTGATTTAAAACTTTTCAGAGGATTTAATGGTGTTGAAAGAAAGAATTATGTTGAACACTTTCTTATAGAAAAAATTAATAAAAATATTTCACTTCAATTTCTACTTTCTCATAATGAATCACAATAATGTTTTGGTAAATTTTAAAGACAATATTTTTGCAACTGCAGGTTGTAAACAAAATTGCAGAGAAAAAAAAAATTTACCTCTCTCACATTTTCCATCATTAATGACCATTGTATTTTTAATGCTGCATCAATATTACCCTTTTCTAGCTCTGAAAAAGTAGTTTATTTAAACAAATTGAAATAAACAAGCAAAATAAGTTTAAAGCTTTAAAAACATTTACTTCAAATTAATAAATAAATAATAAAAATTAACAACTTAGGTAATTTTTGTGACAGTCAAATACTTAATCCACAATAAATAAAAAAATGAAGCTGCTTAAAATAATTAATCATTTTTTTACGACTAATCAATTTAAATTATATTTTATAAACAACTTTACTTCTATTCCTCCTGTCTTTATTTTGATGTGAAGTAATGAAGTTTAACAAATAAAATATACTTTTAGATTTAAGCAAAAGCATAGATGAAAAGGGAAAAAAAGGTCATTCGACTGACTCATCTGATCTTTGAAGTATAAGTAGTTTTGCAAGAAGAATTTCATATTAATTCTCTCTCATTTACAAAGCAAGTGTTAAGAATAAATGGTAAAAATAAATATTTTAAAATCTTGAAGAGCCGTTACAAATTAAGAAAATTTAATACAACAACAAAAAATTACTAATTCTATGATTGAAATTAATTTAAACATGTAACAGATATTAAATGGGTAGTTTTCTGTTTCTTAACTTTCTTCAAATATGACAACTCTAAAGCAGGCATGTTAAACACCTTTCCAAATTAAGACAACAAAAACTTTTCTGAAGATACATCACACAACATAAAAAACACAATACCATACACTTTAATGTAGGTACACAATACCAAAGTTTCTTAAGTAATTAAAAATTTGCTGATTTAAAAATTAATTAAAAAAAGTTTGTAACAGGATTTATAACAGTTTGGGCTGAAAAAAAACTTAAACATTGCATTAGATGTGTATGCCTCAGTTAATTAAAAATTTAAACTTGTGTGTTGTCTGTTGAAAAATGGTGTGTAGAAACTGAAGATGTGCAAAATAGGATCGATGATACAGAACAACCACCAGGGCCTATATCTGTAGAAGGTCTCAAAACCATTGAAAATTTTAAAAACTTTCTATATTTACACAAATTTAAATAAAAAGAACAGTAATCTGTTGCAAATGTTAAGAATTTTTTGTTTGTGCTGAGACAAAAAGAGTGTGTTTAAAACAAAATTTCTATAATTTTCAAACAAAAAATGTCTATTAAACTCCCTTTTGCATTGCAAGTATTTTCACAGTAAGCGCATAATTTCTTTAATTAAAAACCTTTAAACTTATTGTAATTTTAATAATTTTCAAGTCCATTACTCCTTCAGCACTTTTCATACTTCTACAAATCATTATTTTATGTTGACCCACATTCGTTACTTTCCTGTATCTATAGTTCACAATGAATGGTCCCATGAAAAATGATCAAAGTTCTATGATACACAGTACATCAAAAAATTAAAAGACAGATTTTTGAGCACATAAATTTAACATTTTATATCATATTTGATAGAGCTTGGGAAAAAATGCATTATTAAATAATTAAAAAAATTTAATATATATACAACAATGCATTCCTTAAATAAATATATAACTGAAAAAATTTACTTAATGGGTTTCTTGTGAAAATAATATCCCTTTAGAATTCATTTCTACAGGCTTATACACATTCTTAATAACATGTAACACACAACATTATTAAGACTTCTGAACTTCACATTTGAGTAACAACTATTCCTTAACAATTTATTTGACCTGCCTAATCACACAATTTACAATTATATTTATTGGCCACTTCCACATGTTTTTTTCCAATTCCGATATTTTAAAAAGAATATCAGTACAACACATGTATGCTGAAGGTTAAGGTATTATTTTTGGACTTTTTACTCAACGAATAACAGAGTTTTGGAACAGCTTGGAGCAATTTTGAGAAAAAAACAGTATTTTATAGCAGCTTGAAACAGAATTTTAATTTTGAAGTAATTTCAGCAGCTGATCCACCCTGCAAATGTTCCACAGAATGAGCACGCTCAGTTAACCTACCCAGTGCTCATCTTGAGATGGCCAGAGAGTGGTAGCATTTATTGATAGTAGAAATAAAAGATTTATACATTTCTTAAAAAATAAATTAAAAAATTTAAATTTGTGTGAAATGTTTTATAAGATTAGGTACTCTCAAATTAAACTTTGATCTAAATTTTATCAAAAATTTATAAATTTACTTAGATAGCTTCTATGTCTTTTTTTTTTCTTCAAAATATTTCATTTATTTAAAAATTCATTAAAATAATTTTCAAAATTCCATAAAGCAAAAATAAAATGTTTTATTTAAAATAACTTTACAGAAATTTTGATATTTTTAAATTAAATTAAAAACATTGCAATTTAGTTTATGAATAATTTTATAATTTCAGTACAATAAAATTAAAAAACAAATTAAATGTGCAATATTTTCTTTAGAAACAGTTCCATTATTCCAATTCTAATGAGCTTTAATTGACTATTAAGCAGGCTGTTTTTTACATGCTGCAAGTTGACTGTTCAGCAGGCTGTATTTTATATGCTTTTTACAATATATTTATAATGCAAAAACAGTTTGTTTTCACTGTTTCATAAAAACATAGCAAAATTATGCTTTTTATGCATTTAAGAAAACCGTACTGACAACAAAATTGATAACAAAGCTACTTTTGCCTTCATATAAAAAACACTCACTTAAAAAAATTAAAAAATAAATAAATAAATTTCAATGCATACATCATAAATCTTTAAAATAATGAATATCTGATAATACACAAACTACAATAAATTAAGTATAATATAATTAAAAGCAGTTATATTAATTTAACTACCAACTCAATTCTTTTATAATATTTTTAAAAAAAGCAGAATTAAAATATTGTAGTAAACTGCAGACATATACAGACTGAAAAACATATCGTAAAGTTTTTATATTCTAGTGGTAAAAATTTTTTTTACAATTGTTACTTTACTATCAATAAAGAAAAATATTGTCTCTGAAAAGTGCATACATTTCAGGTCAGCAATTTAGCAAAACAGCATGTAAAAAATACCAAGTGCAATATTTAAAAAAAAAAAAACATTTATATTTAATTCCCCCAAAGCAGAAAAAAAACGTTCCATGGGTAAAATTTACGTACTATTGTAATTTGATGATGCTGTCAGTGGGATTTTTAATAAATACTAGGTACATAACTAACAATAACACACACTTTACAATAACTAACATGAACTTTTGCAATAATAAAAATAAATAGTTAATTGGAATAATTCATATCATACCTTGAGCAAGTTCAAACATTTTATTCTTAACTTCTTTACTAAGCTTTGAATTCCAAAAATCTTTCATAATATCAATCCTCTTGTTTACATCTTTTGTTGTTTTCTAAAAATTAATAAATGAAAAAGAGAATATATTAGTATCCAAGCCAAATAGACTAATACAGACTGCACTAAATACAAAAGCTATTAAAATTACCAAAGGGTATGATTTAATTTAAAAAGCAATCAAATTTAAAGTTTATAAAAATCCCCACTTGTTTAAAATTTTGCCTTTACAAAGCAGTATTCAAAAGAATTGTGAGAATTCAGATTCAGTGAGAAATATTTTACAGTGTTTGAATAGATTTTTTAACTTTTACAAACTAACATTAAATGAGCTAAAAAAGTATTTCACCTATATTAAATTGTAACAATTTGATTAATTGTATTGAACTTGTAACAATTTAAAAGTAGAAAGAAAAAAAAGGAAAACTTTCTTTTGCTGAAAAATTGGGTTTGCCTTTTAAAATATATTTTAAATATAATGTTTTCCAATAAATTATTTATTAGTGTCTTACTTTAGCTATAAAGCCAGTTAATTATCAAGTTAGTTAACACTGAACAAATATTGGCCCTAACTTTCTTAGGGAATTAAAAGTGCTGTTACAGAATGCAGTGATGTGAAAAGTGTTGTTACAGAAAGAGTGGAAGTATATTCAAGATTAAATTAAGAGGGTATACTATTATATTAGCTACTAAGATTTTTAAAATGATACAGATACAAATTAGAAGTTTTGTATTACAAAATGGTCTTTAAGAAAAAGCCAGCAATTGTGCTAGCAATTTTTCTTTTGTTTTTCAAAAAAAAAGGTAAATAACAGTTTTAAAATGAGAATGGAAATTTATTCATCACTAATAACCACCAACAATACCTTTTTCATAAATGTTTGCTTCTAAAAGTTTTATATTTAATAAACTTCTGGCGATTGTTGTAGTTGTGAATTAGTGATTGTGCTTATTACTTAAAGGAAAATATAGAATTTAGGGTTTAAATATTAATAAGACAAATAGTAATATTTTTTAAAATAACTAGAGGATATTTACAGTGCAACACTGTTTTACTCCTTCAGTACTGTGATCACATATATTTGATTGAAGGATTCTCCCTTCACAGCCCTCAATATCATGTATGAAATGAGCCTATCTGACTCTACCTGTCCAAGATCACTCAGATATGATCTCAATACTGTACTCTTATATAACATCTCCTATTAGTTCATATGACGCCCGGTGGCTGAGTGGTAGCGCTTTGCGCTCCCAGGTCCTGGGTTCGATCCTCAGGCCGGGCAAGGTTGACTCAGCCTTTCATCCCTTCAGTGGGTCGATAAATGAGTACCAAGTATGCTTGGGAACTAAACACTGGGGGTTCCGAGTTCGGCTGACCACCGGACCGGAACATCTGCTCCTGCACCCCAGAACCCATGGTCAAGAAAACTGAGATAGGCACAGTAGGCCTTGGCCCTCTATGGGCTGCCGCGCCGCTGAGTTATTAGTTCATATAAACTTGAAGTGTCAGGGCCTGGAAATGGAAAAGCACTTCTTGCTTTAGCTGCCTGCCAGCTGAAGAGGTAAAAGGAATGATGATTTTATAATTCAATAAAAATTTTAGTTGAAGGTATTTTAATGAGATTTAAAATTTTTTAATAACAATTTATTCTTTTATTGAAAAACATATAGTTTTCAGCTTTATAGTTTCCTTTTATGTGATCAGACACTATTTTAAAAATAATAATTTGATGAACACTTTCATTTCAAATTTTTTATTTAATTTTTTTGTAAAAACTTAAAAATGTTATTTGTCAACTTAACTTTGTTTTTACTATATCACATGCTTTTGCAATATTTCTTTATTTTGGAAATAGCTTTTTTCTTTGAAAAAAAAATTCTAGCTTATTTATTATATTACTTTTTATTGTCTTTAGAATAACACTTTATTTCTTATTTAATAATGAAGGAATAATTTTAATTCAAATATTTTTTAAATAAATTAATCTTTAGTTAATGAATTTGAAGTTTCCTCTTGTAATTTTATGCAATCTAAACAAATTAGCCTATAAAGTTTCACACAACTCTACTTTCTGTTTATAAAACTTCTAGTGACAAAATTTAAGTAATTTTTATGCAGTTGCTTTCACTCAATAGTCAGAGTATATTTGAAAAATACCTTCCCATTTGAAAAATTTGTTTTACTTGTATCTTTCAGTAGTTGTATCTTTTTTTAGTTCAGTGTCTTTTACAGTTGTGTTAGCAAACAAACAAGTTACAAATTTAATTAACGTAAGAAATGGATCTTAGTTACTTCAGATTTATCTGCAGTTTCATCCAAAATTTTCTGTAAAGTCCTAACTACATATGACAAAGTTTCTTCATCACTTAAAGGTAAAGTTTCAGATCTTTTTACTAAGTTCTCTGATGTCTCATTATCTTCACAAGCTACAGGAAACTCCTTTTCAGAGATATCAGAGATATAACTCTTGCATTCTGAGTCAGAAAGCTCAATTTTATTGCCTTAAAAAGAAAACTGACAATAAACATAATTTTTAACAAACCATAAATGGCAAAAACGACATTTAAAAAAAAAATTTAAAGGCAGAATCAATATAACAAGGTAAAATACACAATATATTTAACTTTTAACTAATCAAGCATTTAGCACTCTGAAGGGGCAGTTAATCAGCCTTTCCTCATTGTTGTATTTAAGAAACTTGAATGATCTGATAAAAGTGAAGAAAAAAAAATATAGACAAAAAACTTTCATTGCCTCATAACCAGTTAATGTGATGCAAGTTAGTAGAAATGCACTTAATGCATAAATCTGTTCCAAGATGCTAGATTGATTATATGTTACAATTCTTTAATTAAATTTAAAATCAGAGATCCATGGAATTTTTTTTACAATAATATCAAAAGTTCTAATTAAGTATAAAATGTATTGCTGTTAAATAATTTCAAGAATTATTAATGTATCTAATTCGAGTTTTGATTGGTAAATAAATAAATATAATAAAAAAACTGATTCAATATTAAACAATCTGTTATTTTAAAAATATTCACAATTTTTTACCAACCCTATACAGCAGCCTATTGGATTTTGGCATTATGAAATGAAGAATTTTGGAATAAGAACTACTAACTTGATGCTGATGCTTGGTGCTTTGTTTCATTCTCAACAACCCGTTTATTTAACAGATGGTGTTTTTTTGCCGTGTTAGTGATTTCATACTTCACCACAGGTGGATCATTCCAGGAACGATCTATAGAAAAACATTAGATAATATTTACCAAATGTATAAAAATTACATTCATTATAAATGCAAAATTTTAAAAGATGATGTTAATAAAGCTTATTACACATCATTTTAAGATAGTTTCCTAAAGAAGAGAAAATTTTAAACAAAAAAAAGCTTTCCGGTGGATCAGTTTAAGAACAATCTATAAATAAACATTTGATAATATTCACACAATGTATAACAAATATATAATTATAAAGGTAAAATTCAAAAAGATACTTAATAAAACTTATGTAAATAAAACTTATTACAAATAAACTTAAAATAGCTTCCTGAAGAAAAGAAAATTTGTATTAAAATGTAAGGCTGTGTAGCACTCAAAAGAAGGGGAAAAGATTGCTGTGTAGGAGGTGGGTGTTGCTGACAGCATGGTCATAATTTTTTACAAAAAACATAATGTTTAGTAATTGAAGTTTTATTTTAAACAAAACACACATAATTTCTTCATTGTATCATTATTATTAGAAAATTTTACAAAATAAATAATAATATAATTCAATAAACATTAAATTCTCAACAGAAATAAAAACTAACTAAACAATTAGAAGTTAATAATTTAAAATGTTAATAAAAATTTATATTTCTATAGCAAAAATAGAAACTATTATTTTGAATAAGGCTTTTTACTAAAGTTTACAAAATATGAAAATTAGGCTTTTTGTGTTCTTTAAGCAGAGGCCCACAATGAATTTCTTCTTTGAACTCATAAAACTTATGTGTAACTTAGATTTTAAGTAACTTCATTTGAAAAAGAGCAAATCAATTAGAAAATGATAAAGAAATATCACATTATCTGATGAGCATCTGTACTCACAACTGATTTGGCCATAATATACAAATTACAAGTAGTTTGGATAATAAGCACGTTTTTAGAATAGATATAGCTCATAATTTAATATACCACAATATTTAAATCAGAGCAGTTATAATTAAATAAAGGGGCAAACCCCTGAACAAAAATATCTATCAGAAAAATTCTTTGATGTAAAATATGATTTTAACTATTAATTTTTCAACTTCCTCCCCCGTGACATTTGAAAGCAGTCGAGAATATATCTGTCAAGAAGGGGATATTTCCATATAATTTCATGTTGTGTTTAATCGTTTTGGGCTGTTTGGACCAGTCAAAATGCATTAAAAACTATTGAGAGCCAAAAGTAGCCTACCCCTGCCATTTTTCTGCTCCTAACAACTCTAAGCTTTTAATAAATAGCAATTTTACTATTAAGAAAATATTAATTTCTTCTGAACAAGCTTCACTTATAGAATTTTGCATTAAAAAATGTTTTATAAGGATTAGGAAGTGTTGCAAAATTTACCTAATATTAGACAAATAAATAAGACAAAAAGGTACGAAACATCAAAACACTTATGGCAATTTTAAAGTTGATGTTAAAATGTTGAAACTTCTTGTTCAATTAATTCAGGAATAACATGTTGAAAATTAAGTTCATTATAATTTTTTTTTAATCATTAGATAAAATTACTATGATTTTTTTTCTCTACAGATTGAAAAAAGCTACACACCTGATACACTCGGATTCATATTTTTACAGGGAGATTAACATAACAAAATAGCTATCTAATAATTTTCCTTGATTCGCTTTCGTGGCACGTTTAAATCTGATGTGTTTAGTTTGTATGACATGAGCAGCCGTTTTTCTTTTTTGTTTTACGATTTACAACAGAGAATTTCCATTAAAAATAATAAACAATGATAAACTTAATGATTGACACAATTAAAATTATATGAGTGACCAGTAAAATTGTAAATCTTAAAACTCCAGCTGATAGAACTAAATTAGCATAATAACAACAAGAACAAAGTGTTGTGATTCCAGTGGCAAAACACCAAATCGTTAATATTTAACGTAAAGAATATTTGGCTTTTCACTTACTTTGAGAACTGCAAAGAATCTCTACTGCACAGAAATAAGCAATTAACGCTTGGATACGCCATCTGGGAAGAAGACTGGTTCCATGTCTTGATATTACCCTTTTGCCACTCTCCCTATTCTTAGTTGTACAGGAAGCACAGGAATGTACTGCGATATTTTCCCTTTTCTTAATAAGTTTCGTATTTAATTGCCATAAAAAAATTTTTTTAATTCCACGACGCTTTCTTTTGTAATTTTCAGTTCCAATAGTTAATATGAGAATAATTTACACTACTTGAAATTAATTTAGAAAAAACAAAACAAAAAATAATAAAATTCAGCAATAAAATTCTAATTAACATTTTTGCTATATTTAATTCGAAATATATTTTTCTTCTAATTCAAGAAGCAACGAAAGTTACATTTTGATGAAGAAAAAAAAATAAATTTGGAAATATGATTTGCCTAACATTAAATTTCCTAAAAAGCAAAATTTTGCTAAGCAAAGGTTCAACGAGTATATTTCATAACACTCATGTAAAATAGCAGTATTTAAGTAAAAAAAAAAGAAATATTTTGAGCAGAAAAATTTTAATTTAAATGAAAATAGTTTATTAAAAGTCACAACAGTCACCCATTTTATATCTTACTTGAGATTAAAACCAAAATTAATTTTTACCAGAATTATTACTATTATTTATATTGTTTTATTAAAAATTATGTTATTTTTAAAAAATTTAATATAAACTCCAAATATGTTTATAGACACGAAAAAATTTGAAACAAGAAATTTTTAAGTAAGGAGTTTTTTTCACAATTTATTCATTCTAGTTTAAATAATGCTAAAAAAATGCTACTGAGTTAAAGAACCATGCAAACTATCTTACGTATCAAATAGAAAATTCAGTTTTCCATATTAGAAATAAATTTTAAAAAATATCTAAACTTTCAAAATTGTTAAAACATTTCTTTAGTGTAACTGGCATAGGCCCATATATAACTGGAAATATTTATAAAAATTTTTCCAAACAATTCGTTTTTTGCCAAAAACAAGTAAATTCAAACACATATTTAGCTTTAACATATGAGTAAATACGCTCTGATTTTTTAAAATCATTTTTTGCATTACAGGACTTATTTGAGACCAGTTTCATAATAAAATATATGTATGAAAAATTATCTGAAAATGCCTATGTATGACTTAAAATATGAATAGAAAATTTCTTAAAGAATTATAATTTGTCCAGCACAAGTTCGTAAACGTAAGGTTGGGCAGTTGAACGTTTTGTGAATTTTTAATAATGAGGGATAAAGTTTAAACTAATTTATTATTAAAATTTGGACGTAACGTTTTCTGAAAATTTCTCTACATAACTTGAAATATTTATTGGAAATATTTTGAAAACATAAATATAAGGGTGGACTTTTCGTGAATTTTTACACTTTCGTCATATTTTTTGAAAATACCCGCACATAACTTAAAATATTGTTAAAATAGGATAGTCTCTCAATGGTGTGATCTGAATATGACTCCCGGCAATAGGTGGTAGATACGAATTCTGTTCCTGGCTAGCACCGACTATAGTGATGTAAAATATCTTCATTGGCAGACGGATCATGAGGAAGAACCCCCGTGCCTTCAAGCTAACCAAGGGAGGTTTTCCTCTTCATGTAACGCATATGCGGGCTAGTTCGATCGAAAATTCTTCTACAATGGCTAGTGTTCGTCCTAGGATGAGTTAATCCAGGAGTTCAAAATTGCAAGGTTATGGAGTTTAACACTCATAAACAAATCAAAAACTGTTTGAATTTTCAAGTTCTAGAACTCAATCTTAACACGTTGAATGCCGCGTCATTCATATTCGAGTGACAGCAAAGTTTTTGATTCGGCTGCGTTACCCGTATTGGGATGACACTTATTTGACTACTTGCGAAGGATACTCGTATGTATAAAAGATATTTCACAGGAAGTAATAAAACTATTGAATTGTTATAAAAGTAATACAATAATAATTTACTAAGAAAATAATTGTGAGCCTCGTAAAAGCTTTCTGTTCACTATTTGACTTTCTAAGAAATAAGTTTTCCATTTTTCGTTTCAAAATTTCAATGAATTAGTTGTTGTTGTTAATTTACGTCGCACTGGAGCTGCACAATGGGCTATTGGCGACGGTCTGGGAAACATCCCGGAGGATGATCCGAAGACATGCCATCACATTTTTGATCCTCTGCGGAGGGGATGGCACCCCCGCTTCGGTAGCCCGACGACCTGCGCGCGAATTCAATGAATTAGAGTAAAGATTTTAAGTTATACTCCTATCGGCAAAGATTCAAACTCATCAGCTGAGATGAGAAACAGAGGCGAAGCAACGGACACAAATAAACAGACATGATACCACGGAAACAAACGGAGTGAGATATTATTCTTGTGACCGTCAGAGACTCGCATTATCAAAATATCGGAGGAAGTACATAGCAGAATATGCTTTGCATAGCGGTACTTGTAGCCTGAAGGAGATTTCATTGTAAACTTACGCGGAAGTCAACGTGTTAATGGCGTCGTGTCGAGACGTATTTTGCTAAGTATTTGTCGAGACGTCGTCGTCAACGTGTCGAGAGGGTGACTTCAAATATGCTAGTTAATAAGTGCAGACGATATTTTAAGTTACGAAATCGGACAAAAAAACGTACTTTCTCAGAATAAACATACCTTTTTTTTTCTGATTCAGATTTCTGACCTCTAAAATATAAGGGGAAGCTGCAATCTGGGAAATATGGTACCAATAGTTCTGTCATGAGTGTTCCCTTAATGTTAATTTTATTTTTTGCGTATTTCGCTATATCTCGAGAATTTATTAAGCGAATTGAAATTTTTTTAAATACAATCATAAATTTCGTTTATCCAAAGATAATTCCATGCAAAAAATAACTTTTAGTAAATATTTATTATTTTATTTAAGAATGGTCGAAAAAATTTTAAATTGTAAGGTATACAATTTTTTGCATAATTTTAAAGAATGCAATTTTACTTAGCAAAATACGAAATTTGAGCAAAAATCAGTCGATTATTTCCAGAGAAATTGAATTTTAAGCATCTGATTTTTTTTGAAATTCCATTTTTCAGGAACTATTTTTCGACCATTCTTAAATAAAATAATAAATATTTACTAAAAGTTATTTTTTGCTTGGAATTATCTTCGGATAGACGAATTTTATAATTGTGTGTAAAAAATTTTCATTTCGCTTCAAAAATTCTCCAGATATAGCGAAATACGCAATAGGTAAAATTAACATTTAGGGATTCAAACTTTGGAGCTAGAAATCAGAGTCTGTAAAAAAAAAGTATGTTTAGTCAGAGAAAGTACGTTGATGTGTTTAATATTGTATATTAAAATATCATCTGCCTTTATTAATCAGCATATTTGAGGTCACCCCCTTGAGCAATTGTTTTAGGACGTGAGAATCAAACCATTAGATCAAAAGTTATTCAGGGGGATCCGCTTTTTATTTCGCGCACTGTACAAAACTTAATATATATAGAAAATTTTTGAAAAAAAAATTCTTATTTTCTCTATAACACACAAGTTTATAACATATATAACTAATGATTTCAGATGGAAACTAGTGGCACTTTTACTTTTAGCTGACAGATAAGTGACCCAGAATATTAAAGTTTTGGCACATTTCTTCTTGTCATTGATACTTCAATAAGTCATTCTCTATTTTAATTGAATTCCACTAAAATTATATTTCAACAAGAATTTCTTATATCAGTAAATTTCTCATTCAGAAGTCAATCACTCAACTCAGTAAATTACTCTTAACTTGTCTTTAAAACACAGAAAATTATTTAATAAGATTTCTTTAATTATGAAAAAATTCTCTAGTTTTAATTATAAAAAGTGTAGTATTTGCAGAAAATTATGTTTCTATATTTTTGCTTTGGCTTAAGTTTTGGGAAAAGACAAGTTTATGATATATATATATTTCAATTAAAATACCAAACATTTCTTTAACAATTTTTAAAAATTTTAGGTATTGTTTTGATAGTTATTTTTTGTCTTTAAATTAGAGCCATCCTTTCAGTTTATTTTATTAATTTCAACTAGTAGGACTCGTTAAATTGTTGCAATGTTTCATTTAGCTACATAATTTTCAAGCTGCGATTGTACAGTAGTTCAGGTACTGAGTCATCAATATGTAGGAAAAAGAAGTAGTAGACTGTTCTCAGTATTGTGGTACCAGCTTATCTAGGAAATAAATGTGGCCCCATCATTCCATTAGTCTTGAAATTGTGATGCCTTTAACCTCAATGGTCTTTTTGGCTAATAATAGAGTGTTGTATTTTTAGTTTATTACCTAAAAAGTAATGGTTTAATTACCTAAAAAGTAATGAAAAATACATAGGTAGTAATATAAAAATTCTTTCCCCATAAAAAATAATTTGATAACATATGCTATCATGCTGCCCAGAAAAATAAAAAGTCACACATTAAAAACACAGAATTACAACAAAAATAAATTTATTTAAAAATATTAAAATACAAAAATAAAAAACAACTAAGTAAACATCAGAATAAAGATGAGATTCTAAGTTTATAACCAAATCTTCTGTATGTAAGAAAACTAATCTACAGGAACTGACCACTCAGACTTAATGTTTCCATACTAAAAATAGAAAAGTGAATATTTACAGTAAAAAAACTTCAAAAAATACATTTGAAACTTTGTAAGAGAATAATGAGCCTCTTAATTAAACTAATCTACACTATGATAACGATCAGGATGGGTTTCATTCTTTTATTTGTAAACATAATTAGTATAATGAAAATTAAGAAAGTTCAGACTTTGTTATTACAGTAACCACAACAAATAAAATCATTGAGTTATAAAATCAGATTGCAATAGTTAATGCTTAATATTTTCGCTTTATTTCGAATTTATTCCATTCTGATACAAAGAGTAATTTTCATAATTTCATTTTATTAAATAGTATGTATTCTGATCTATTTCTTTCCTCTTTGCCTTTTTTTCACTGTTAACAAATTAATTAATCCTAGGTATTCTTGAAAACTAGGTATAAAACGTCAACTTCCTCTAATTTATTTCTCATTAAAGAATGTATTTTTGTCACTATTCAGTCAAGAGTTAGCAAAGCATGATTATTTAAAAAAAAATCATTTTCTTCAGTTTTGATTTAAAAAATATTGGGTAATCATTTGATTATGGTCTAGTTTTTCTTTAAACCAGAAATACATTTGTTGTGCGTGCATATTTTTGTTACCAAATTATATTTGTAAAACTTTAAAATATAATTGTGCTTGATTAAACAATTTGTCAGAATTTTTATTGACAGTTGAAAAAATGCAATAGAATCATCTATAAACATGATAAAACAGACTTTTTGTTTCTAATCAATGAGGATTATGAATACACTTGTATGCATTTCAAGTAAAAAGAGATAATTTTATTGATATAGTTCATTTTTATTTATATATTAATCTATCTTTACTTCAATACAACACAATCTTTTTACAATATTGCCAAAAGGGTTAAATACTTCAATGTTGTTATTTCAAATTGTAAAACAAATGAAAGATAATATAAATATTTTAGAAAAGGCGCCAGGGCGAGATTTGCCATAAGCGCTTCTCTCCACAGATGTGCCTTTTTTCTCCAACTAATTATAGACTTCAAAAAAAAAAAGATTCTATAAAGGCTAATAGTAAATAAAAATATGATGAAAAATGAGTTTTTAACTTTTACTAACCTGTATGTTTATAAGCTCATTTGAAAATCGTCTGTGCAAGGAATGTGCAGATTCTATAGTTGGAATTGTAATGGTGTTGCCTAGATATGAAATCGAACCTACTGGAGAAACAACACAAGCTGTTCCTGATCCAAACATTTCTAATAACTAGAGCGAATAAACAAAAATTTTATGCAGGAGATTTATTATGTTAATAGATATTCATATAAAAGCATATTTAAAAATTCCCTGATCCTTAAAGGAAATCTACAATATTAAAGCAATTATTATTGGTTGTGTTATAAATTAGTAGAATTATAAATTATAAGCTGTTAAGGAACTATCTAAAAATTACAGTACTTACTATTAAACAAAATATGCATTGGTGATTCCTATGCTTATTGTTAAAAATGCAAAATATTAAAAATTTGCCTTTCAAGTCATTTAGATATTTTTAATAATAATAAAATTCAAACTCTTGCTATTGCATGGAGAACTGATACTTTAAGCCCCCTCTCAGAATGTTCCTTAAAGAGCTAAAAAAAGATAAATAGTTATGTATCTAAGGTATAATAGAGTTAGATTGAATTCAAGGTACAAAGACACAAGATGTGGCAATACAGGGGCAAACAAGGATGAAAAAATACGTGCAAAATATAATTACAGTAATAAAATCAAACAGTGCTAGAAACTATGATTTAAAAACAAAAGTCAGGTGGTCTGTTTCAATGAAATTTGGGTCCATCAACGGATCTTTCACAAAATATTTTTTTCACACTGTTCTCAAAGTTGTTTATCTTCATAATTAATGATTTGTAAATCGAAAATCTAAAAAAAAAAAGCATGACGAATCTAAAAGAATTGCAAAGTTTTTGCAAATTCTTAGCTGATGCCCTTCCTTTTGTCTCTCCTCCTCTACACCTGCCCACAAATTTTCCTCCTCTGCCATCTTTTCTTTTCTTCTAGATTGGGCGGAAGTCAATGACTTCAGTGATTAGCGCTCTGACTTAACATGTAGCAGAACAGAAATCAGTCTGAACAGGCAATGCTGTTCATGATGGGTTTTATTTATTTCCTTCATTTTGTAAATTTATCGATCTTGCTATTATCTTATTTTATTTATATTTTGTAGCTAAATCCCTTTGGAATCAAATATTAAATTTATAAATTCCAAATGCAGCATTCTCATGAATTACTACTTTTACAACCATCATATTTAAACAGTGCAGCAAAAATAAGGGACCACCCTGAATAACTTTTGCTCTAATGATTGGATCTTTACTTTCTAGGACTCAATCTTAATGGTTTGCAGGGGTGACCCTAAATATGCTAATTAAGAAGTGCAGATGATATTTTAAAATACAAACTCACACACAAAAATGCACTTTCTCTGAATGCACATACCTTTTTTTCAGACAGATTCGGATCTCTCCCCCATAAAAAGTAAAGGGTAGCCGCAATCTAGGAAATATGGTCCCAATAGTTTGGACAAAAGAGCGTTTCAAAGTTTGGATCCCTTAATGTTCATTCTACTTCCAGCTTATTTCGCTATTATCTCTAGAACTTTTTAAGTTAATTGAAAAATTTCAGTACACGATTCTAAAATTTGTTTAATCAAAGATAATTCCATGCAAAAAATAAAGCGACTTAATGCTAAAGTGAAAGAATGTGAATTAATGTTAATTTTAGGTTAAAAAATTATGAGTAGTTTTTCCACAATTTTATAAAAACAGGACCTTTCACAAAATGTCTGGACAGATCCCTGATAAGTGAACAAGTAAGAAAAAAAAAGGCAGATCATTAGAGCACATCAGGGCTATTGAACACGAAGTTTCATGGCGAGAGACAGATACACCACATCTAAGTGGCTAAATTTTATACATTAATTAATTGTTTTTTTTTTTAAACATATTTTCCATATAGGGCAAAAGTGTATGTTCCACAAAAGGTAGCACATTGCTTTAAAATTTAGGAAAAAGTGTTTATTCACAAATTTTTTTTAACAATTGTATACATAAGTATCCCCTTCAAAATTGTGATTTTTAAATGCATTTAAAAATATCTTTTTTACCTCATAATTTCTTAACATAGCTCCATAATTAATCAATCTTGGGTTAAAAAAATTTTTTTTTTGTTCTCAGTCAATTATTTTTGCTCCAGTCATTAATTGACAAATGACAATATTCATCATTAGCCAATGTCAAATTTGCAATAAATAATAGATTATCAGAAAAGGTTGGTATTTAGACAATGACTATGTAAATAATGCTTAATGGATATTTGTTAATGAAAGATGTACAATATACATTTTAAAGACACAGAATTTAATCATTAAAAGTAGGAGTAAAAAAAACAATGGGTATAGGCTTTAATTGCGTAACATTATTAATTTTGCTATTTTATATAATAAGTAACTTTAAACATACATACATTTTGAATTAAAAAAAAATTAAACAGGCATCTTTAACTGTTTAGTTTTTAATAAGTACTATTTCAAAGTAAGTATTCTTTTATTGAAATGTATCTCTCCACATTGGGTACTTTTGAATAAAAATGTTTAAAAGCTTTATAATTTTTGTTTTTATTAATTTATTTAAAAAAAAATTCAGTTTTTGATTTAAAAAGTAAAGAAATTTATAAGCATTTTATGTAATATTTAATTAAAATTTTTAAAAATTACCATCCTCTATCTGAAATTAAATTCATTAAATTTGATGAGTTACAGCTTGTGAAGTAGCTTTGTTACTATGATAACTGACACCAGGTTAATTTTTAAACACAATTTTTTCAACAGCAAAACTAGAAATATTACCCTGTTTTCCCTTTTGGCCAGAATAATTTCTTTCATAGTAATGTTTCTCTCAGATACTTTGAACTCTCCCTAAAATTAAGAAACACATTGATTTAATGAATTAGAACACAACAAGACTTATTTTTAAATTAAATTTTACACAAAACAAATCTCAAATTTTTAAACAAATCTAAACGAAAAAATTTACACATGAATAGAACTTAAATGTCTTCATAATAAAATGATAGCAAAAATATGGAATAATAGCAAAAAGAGAAATTAAACCAGCTGAGTTCCGGGTTTAAGCAACAAAAGCTGGTTTCTCTCCAGGTTATTTAATGAGTAAGTGCATCAGCTGAAATTATGTACAATTTCACAGAGTCGATACTTGGACTATCCACTGCAGTACTCCAGTGTATTTCTTGAATCTTTTATCCTTTATTATATTCTTAATCCTTTAAAAGATTTAAAAACACACTGAAACTTCTAAAATACAGATAAGTTACACTAAGTTTGTTAACCAACAAATTTTTGAAAAGAAGCAGGTCAAATTTTCCAGCAAAAATATTTTTAAGGACTTAAAAAAAATTAAAAATTTTAGATTAGAGGAACTCTGAGAAAATTGTTCCGGAATATAAACATTTGATTCTCAAAAGTTCCTGAATCAATGTTCTTCAGCTCACAAAATTCCGCAAATTGGCAGAAACGTGGTGAACTAAGCATCATAACACCACATGTATTGAAAAAAAAAGCAAGACAATCTAATTAAAAAAATTAGAGCTATTTTTTGAAATTCTCAGCAGGAAAACGAGTTTGTGTTTTAGTGCAAAAATGGCTAAAATAATACATTTGTATTAATTTCTATCAGCTCTTTTGATTTGGCACAGATCAGCACAGTCTAGAACCCTTGATATCAATAATGCTTACCCACTTATTGGCCAGATCCAAAAGACTTTGCCGTGTTATTCCAGGTAAAATCGTACCATCTAATGGAGGTGTAATAAGTTCATGATCTAAAAGAGATAAAAATTTAGACACTCATGCTTCAAACAGTAAAACTTCCAACAAAGGATAGGGTATACTTTGTGCTATATAGACTAAAGCAAAAAACATTAATAATGAACAAATGAAAGTACATAAATGGACATACCATCGTTTCAGTCCTATAAACAAGAACTTTCCTCCTTGTCTTTGATGTCAGTTGAAGGTAGAGAAGTAAAGAGACAAACATGTGTAAAGTGGTTTAACCAAAAGGAATAGAGGGATAAGTTTCAACAAGGAAAATAACAAAGGGGGAGATAAGAAACAGGTCAGAGGGAATTTGGCGAGAACCCCAGGGTGAAACTGATAAAATTAAAATAGACTTCCAAATATTGGGAAATGGCGAGATACTAGAAAAATCATTAACTAAATTAGAGTTTTTCAAAATATAGAATGAATCCCAAAAATCAAATTCCGAAGGTGAAGAGTAATATTGAATGATTTTAGTCAAAGAAAACTCAAAACTGTGATTTATATTCCAACATTGTAGGGCAATAGAACATCAGTGAATGTCCTGATTTTTGATGAATCTTTCATGTTCTTAAAGATGAAGTTCAAGGGTACATTTAGTTTGTCCTATATACGGAGGACCACATTGACACAAAATTTGATAAATATGCCATCTACTATTATCAGCAATAAGGTCGTTAAGATTGGTGAAATTTAGCTTATTCACAGGGGAAAAAAACGACAAATAGTTTTTCTCCTATTAAAATCACCACTGAGGGAGATTCTTGTTAATAGAACTGAAACTATACTACATCCATTTAAGTACTTTCATTTATACTTTATTCAAGTTTTTTGCTTTAGCAAAAATACATTTAAACCCTTATCCGCCATAGTACTTAAACAAATTGATGCTAAAACGTTCTTGATTTTTCAATTAAATGATAGGAATTAGTTTTATGTGCAAGAAAGCAATACAGTTCAATGACACCAAAATTTGATATATTTTGGCAAACTGAAATGATATTGCATACTCAAGACACAAATCAAAGTGTTATAAACTAAATATGTTTAAAAATAAAAGTTGAAAGAAAAGGAGGGAAAACCATGAAATAGCTTAGGGATTTACAAGGTAAACATCAAGATGGTAAGTAAAAATAGAAATAAAGTACAAAGGACAAATAATTGAAAGAGTGTTGCCAACGGAGTATGCCTGGTCACATAAGCACCAAAATTTTATATGATATACAATGGAAAGTCGTGTATTCAGAATCCGTGGGACTTTCGGAAGTCCGGATATTAGATTTTTCCGTATAATAGACCCCCAAGGTAAACAAAGCTTAAAACGATCCAATAAATAATCTGAATCTAAGAAGCAAAAAATAAATAAAATTTTTTCAGGCGATAATATTTTAGTAGTCAAATGATATCTAATGAATCAAAAACAAAATATTAGAAAAAAAAAATATTGCTTAAAATTAGCTTTTTTTTTTTAAGAAGTACGAAAACTAAGAAAATCTATTAAATCAAAAACAAAATATTAGAAAAAAAAATATTGCTTAAAATGTAGAAAAAAATTTGACAGTTTTGAAAATATTAATTGCTCTCTCCCCCATTTTGAATTGGAACAATTCAAGCAAGAAGGGGAAATTCCCATTATTCATTAAGGTGGGTAGGTAGAGAAGAAAAATATATTTCCTCCTTATTTGTCCTCCTTATTGTAAAATTTATTTCCTCCTTATTTTCCTCCTTATTATAATTTATTTCCTCCTTATTTTCTCTCCCATCATTGGCTATCAATCAAGCATAAAGGTGCGGCATGCTGATCAGGTTCAGATTACATAACGAATTATAATACTTTACAATAAACATTCATACACCAAAATATGATTGTATGGGGAAAGAAAACATACTTAAATGGGATGATCCCCAATAATGCATGTGTCATTTTTAATAAATCTTGCTAAATAGTACAAAATAAAATTTGTGGAAAACTCCTTATCATTTTGAGTTTTTTTAAAAACTGTGAAACTTTTTAANAAAAAAGTACGAAAACTTAGAAAATGGCTTTAAATTTTCAAAATATTCAAATCAGATTTTTTATTAGTTTCCAAATATTATTCACTACAAAATTAAGAAGGAAAAAAAACAAATTAAAAATTTTCCTGCACTTGTGCAGTATAAAATAACTACTTCAATTACTCCTATCTTGTGCAGTTTTAAACAAATTTTTCTCACATTTTAAAGCAATTTAGTATTTAATTTTAAATTTCTCCAAATATTTTGCTTAATTTTATTGAATATTTTTAAAGTTATAACAAAAAAAAGTTTTTTTTTTTATAAAAATATCCATATTTCCATAAATATTTCAGCTAAGCTTACAAAATTTACAACAATTATAATGTATAATACCCAAAGTAATTGCTAAAAATTTATTGCAAATTTTTTGGCATAGGGGTTCAAAAGCACTATTTTCAGCTTATTTTCCTCACATATTAATATTACATATTAATATTTGAAATTAGAATTATAAGAATTTTGCTCACCGCTACATACAAATAATTTTAACAAAAATTTAAACATGAAAGATTAGATTGCCAAATGTCATTGTATTTAATTTTTTGTAAAAGTTTCATAAGACTAATTTAGTTTAGTTGCTTTTGTTTTCTACCGTTGGTAAAATTACTATGCTAAGATCACAAAATGTTGGAAGGTATGCATTTATATCTATTGTTAAACAATGTTTAAAATACAAATTCTAAATAATAATAATGCATAGCATTTCAGAATATTCATATTTTTAATAACTATGATAAAACTAACCTCCATTTGAGTTTATTAAGTATACAAATATATTCATAGTTCCAACTTCAGCCAGTTGATGATCTTCACCAAACAGCCAAAGAACTTGTTGAAAATTTTGTTTTTCGGCAACTTTTTGTACATATAGAGTAGGTGCATAATTACTGCCAAAAAATGAACTATTATAGTTGCAACTTAACCATAGGTCGTGAAAATTTAAAGTTATAAAAAATTGAAATCAAAAGTTACAGTTAATCAACAACAATCAGTGATATATGCAAGTTATTCCAAGTCTAAACATTTTAAAGCTTATTTTAACATTCAATATTACAGGATGTTAAGTTAAATAGTTTCACAGAACCAAATTTTAGTTTCAGATTTAAAAAAAATTTTTTTTTTTTTTTAGCTTAAAATAGAAACTTTTCTGTACACAATAACTTTAAAGTAACTAAAAATACTTTGTATTTGATTAAACTTAAATACATTACTTTTTGAAAGTAATTTTTTCAATTTAATTCATTATGGATCTTGCATTCAATATTACTAAAATTATCTGTATATTATTTATTTTTACAGGTTTAATTTAAGATCCAGAATTATTTATCTCCCTACCACAGTTAAGTGAATACAAGAGTTTTAGTTGAAATTGCAAGCATTATCTCTGAGCATTTTTGGGAACAATTAGACTACTTTGATATTTTACAAGTGAGTAATGGACATATCACATACAAAATGTTAACAACTATGTAATTTTTTAAATCTTTTTTATTTTTTGCACAAAAACTTAGATTTTTAATATTTAAACATTTTCTCTTTGAATTGAAATTATGTTTCACATAAAGTATAGAAACTTACAATGCAAAGGAATTTAAGAAAAATAAAAGCTTAACTAAGTATTACCTATAAGGTAATATAACTAAGCTATTTTATTTATTATCAGTGTTGTGTATCAATTAAAGTTGGAAAAATACAATCATTGGATCCACACAATTAACTAATAGTAAATAATTTATTAGATTTAAAAAGAAATACAAAAATTAGATCCTAGTTTATAGAAGTAAAGTATAACATAGAAGTAAATGCATAAGTAAAGCTTTAGTTAAAAAACTACAAATTATTTTAAATTTAATTTTTTCTGTTTTTCATGAATTATATATACAATCTATTGTATATACCAGGGGTGATTGTGACACTAAGTGAAAAACCCTGAATATCTTACATGCAAACACTCGATGACAAGATATCAGTTTATATACCATTCATACTGCCGAAAATTTGATTGAAAAAAATTTGTTAAATAGTGAATATTCTGGAGCGTGATTTGAATTTTCCGTATCATAATGAAATAGTGATTTTAAAAAATCATGACAAAATCAACAGCAATATATGCCAAAAAAAGAAAATGGAAAATTAATTGCAAAAAAAATGAAATGCAGATTTACTATGGTAGTGCTTGTGGAAAAGTGATTACAGAAATGCAGAATTCGAAACTTCCACGTTACAATATATTAAAAATTAATTCGATCTAATTGTAGACAAATAAAAAGGGGGACAAATTTATCACATTCATTAAATAATTCTTCTGTTGTGAATTGAAAGTTGCAACAAAATTACTACTCATTAATATATAAAGTTTTAAAAAAATGAGAAAAAATGCCATTTTTTTCTTGTAAATGATAATATAAGTGCTTGCTATTTTAAAATAAATTTTCAGATGATCAATTATCAATATTTAATGTGCCTTAATAATTCATTAATTTTAACTGAAGTTATTAAGGAATATTTTTTTTTATCTCTTGTTCTGGAAACTTATCTTACTGAGTTTTTCTCTACGAAAGCAGGGCAGTTTCGACATATTTTTTGGCATTCAGGATGCCATCAATCACTTGAATTCGGCCCACACCATCTACAGACATACATGCCCATATCATGACATTTGTTGGATTTTTAGTAGTTGCTTCAATGCAATCAGGATGAAGCGCTTCACCTACTCTACGTCTCACGTATTTTCTACCATCACTTCCAAAGAGCGATATTTTACTCTCATCACTCCAGATTACTTGCTTCCATTGATTTTCTGACCATTTAATGTGTTCTTTTGCCGACTTAACTCGTTTTTCGCGTTGCTTTTGATTTAAATATGGTTTTTTCCTTGGAATTCTAGCTTGTAGTCCAAATCCTGATAACCTTCTTCTTATTGTTCTTGAACTTACTGCAATACCAGCTGCATTCATTTCACATCTAATGGCATCTGATGACATTTTTCTATCTTGAAGGCATAGCCATTTAATTTTTCTATCGGTAGTAGCACTTGTGCATTTTTTTCGGCCTGATTTGGCATCCTGAATGCCAAAAAATACATCGAAACTGTCCTGAAACCAAAATTGATACCTTCCATCAGGGATCTCTTCCCCAACAACGAACCATTTATTTTTCAGCAGGATTCAGCTCCATGCCACACAGCAAAAGTATGCAAAGCATGCTTTCAAAATAAAGGCATAGATATATTACCATGGCCAGGAAACAGCCCTGATCTCAATCCAATTGAAAATTTGTGGCGACGTTTGAAAATTCTTGTACGAAAAAAACGTCCATCCAATAAAAGACAACTAAGTGAAGCTATAATTGATTCTTGGCACCATGTGATTACGAAAGATGAACTCCAAACACTCGTTCACTCGATGAAAAGACGCTGTGAAGCTGTCTTAAAAAATAAGGGTTATCCTACTAAGTATTGATTGTGTAAGTATCACTTTAAAAAAATGCAAATCTAAGATAGATCTTACTATTAATTGCATAACTTTTTTTGTAATACAGATATTGTAATACTGTATTTATTATTAAATTCTACATTAAATTACCTTCAATTTGATATATAAACGTTTGCATTTAAGTGAAAATTAATATATTCTACAAGCACACAAAGTTGAAAAACATGAAACTTTCAAAAGTGTCCACACTTTTGGCCACCACTGTATTTGTTAATAAACCTGTAATGTAGACTCAGCTCCCGCTGCTTTCCTCTAATCTCTAATGAGGAGTTTTCAGTTTCAGAAGAGTCACTAATATAAGTGAGGTGTCTCAACTTGTTGTCAATATAAATTCTCTTTCAACTCTTCATCAGAAGAAGGAAAGAAAATGGGAGAAATATCTGAAAAATTTTGTGTAAAAATGTAAGGGGCAAGTGTTAGAACGAAATGAATAAATTGACATAAAAAATTTGAATTATCAACTGAGCAACCTCAAGAGTTGTCGTTCGCTTGATTAGATCGGGTACGATTAAGATGAGAAATTTATGAACTCAGAACGATTGAGACAGCCTTAGAATCAGTTTGGAGGCCCAGCGTTACGTTATTTTCGGTCCTAGATGTTTTTCAGTATCTGGGACATAAGTTGTCCCAGGCATAATATCAAAATTTTTCCAGACTGGGACAGCACATGTCTGTCTGGTGCGAAAGGGTTAAATCGGATAAATATGAAAATCGATGTTTGATATTAAAATCGCATGAATATGAATCTCAACATTAGCGGATTCTAACGTAGTTTCAAATAACAGTGAAAATCCAACAACAAAAAATTCAACTAGAGGAAGAATCACGTATGAAAACGATTCAACATGATTTAGCAAAAGTTTCAAAATGTAAATTTTAGATTGCAGAACTCTTTAATCTTACTTTAAATTTTTGATTACAGTAAAAATTTTGTCGGATTATAAGTTTTGCTTTGCAGAAGCCCGTGAATCAATGGTTTTGAGATACGCAGATTCAAGATAAAATTACTTGCACTGCTTCTAGTTTCTAGACCAGGAGGGGTGATACGAAAAACCCGGAATTCCGGGGTAAACCCAGAATACAATCACTCCTGATATGCAATACATTACATACAAGTATTCAAATCTTACTGTTAGACTTATGACCTAATGCCTGAAGGAAACCTCTTGCTACATATTCCTTGACAGGTTTGTTCTCATACCCATCTACACTTCTAACATTGCTAGATAGATAAGAGATGATGTATAGGATCCTATATGCTTTTTAAGTATTGAATGCCACCAAAACCATGTCGATAGAACTAATAGTTAAGAAGCCACAACAGTTATGGGTTTTATGAATAAAAAGTAGAACATTTGTACTTTAACATCTTTATGTGCTTCCCATTACTATCAACATTAAGTGAAGCATTGTTTCTCACATAAATTTTAAAGCTAGGTCCAAAGAGCCAAAAGTAAATAGATAGTTCAAGTTATAAGAGTATTTATTCATTAAAAAGTATAAGTGAATTATAATTTTAATATCTGAAAATCTCATAAATTTCATATTATTGGTCCTATTGACTTGATTTTTGGTCTTATTCAATTCCCTGTAAAACAGTATATAGGATTTTTTTTTCCTCTATGTAGTAATATCAGATATGTGGGTAAGTATGTTTAAGTACAAAACTGTATTTTTTATGCATAAAAACTAAGTAGTGAACTAGTCTTATCAACTTTATTTCTGTTTAAATAAATTCAGCATAAAAATACATAATTAAAGTTTCATTTGCCTAAAAAAGTATTTAAGATGCATAAGTATGCTTAGTCAAATTCTATACTTTTTTATACTTTCTATCAACATATTTTTGTACAGCTTCTGAACTACTTGTCCTACCAACTTGAATGTAATGTCATTCAATTTAACCTAAAAATATACATACAAGAAACAATACCACACTTGTCTAGATTATAATATTTTATATTAAACAGCTGACCCAATTTTTGGGTTTACGACTACTAATGTTCCAACTACGTAGCCTTGTAATTTTGAACCCAATCCAGAAGACAGGGAACTCCTGGATCAAGTATTGGGAGAAATTTGCCCTTGTGGTAAACTTTATGATGGAACTAACCCAAATCTGCTCCACATGGAGAGGAAGAGCACGAGAACCTCCCACGGTTAGCCTGACGGTAATGGGATTAACCCCATGATCCGTCTACCACTGAGAATATTCCATGTCAGAACTGAGGTCGGTGGAAAACGGATGCGGAATTCATATCGACCAGTCATCGCCGGGATCGATCCGTGGTTCACTTCATTAGAAGGCGAACGTTCTATCCCCTGAGCCATTGCAGCTCAGATTATAATATTTAAGTTTGTCCTTCTAAACATCTTACTTCAAATAAATTAAAACACTCCTTGAGGGAAGGAACAAGATTCATGTATCCATATTGAGCGCAAATCATGCATTGTTTACTTAAGAATTTCCCTGTAAGGACTATCTCCAGGGTGGCAACAAACACTTAAATTTCTTGACTTTTCCACACTAATTTTATAAAATTTCTCTGACTTTTGTAATTGTTAACATAGAATTTATTATTAATTTTTCATTCACACCTTGTTTTTATACATATAATGCATTACAAAATATTACACTGGCTATTAGATTTGGATTAATTTAAAAAAAAAAAATAATTACAAAACCAATTTTTTTAGGAAAAAAATCTGGAATTTCAATAAACTTAGAACTGAAATTAATTCAAGCCCCCTAATTTTTTGATTATTTAAATTAAATTCCTTGCATTATTTTTTTCTTAATTTTTGCAAATTTCCTTATTTATAACAGCAAAAATATAACAGCTTTTGCTAATTTTAATAACCAATTAAAAGTCACTGAAAAGCAATTTTAGCAAAAGGAACTATTAGATGACAAAATTTAATAGTAAAGGAAAATTACATACCATCCCATTTTTTTACTGCCAACACCTCCAGGCCAAGCTCTAACAAAACTTGGATCAGCCAAAAGAGAAACTGGTTTCTCTTCACCTATTTCATAATATGAACCAACAGGTCCAGTAATGACAAAAAGTAATGCTTTTTTAGAAGACCCAATTCCTAATGAGGGCTAGAGTAAAAGATACTAATGCATAATTCATAATGACAAAAATTAAATACAAAAAGTCATATTACAAAACATCAATTATGCTTTAACATCTTCTCTATTAAAGTATAAAGGAGTATAACAAAAAATATTTTACAGCCAAAGTCATAAGATAAAATATAAATTATACTGCCAGGGGCAAATAATTTTAGGTACACATCTGTGGACCTCAGGTTTTAACTAAGTAAAAGAATATAAATATTTCAAGTAGTAAATTAAAATATTAGTTTTTTTTTTTCTATTCTAAAATAGGAATAAACATACATATCGCTGTATTATGGTCTATTTAAATACAATAATGAATAAATTTAATATTAATGTAGAAAAAAAAAATTTAAAATACCAAGTTTAATATAAAGTACAATGCAATGCTGCATTAAATCTCAATTTCAGAAATATTTTAATTCTGCAAAGAAAGCAATAAATAACTATTGAAAAGAATCTAATATCAATTATAAAAAAATATTTAATTCTTGGGGGTAAAATTTCAAAATTATGGAAAAAACACAAAAATTCAAAGTTATTAAATGTATGCATGTACCTTAATATAAAACAATAAATTAAAATATACATAAAAATATTATCTAAATTGATATAAAATTAAATACTTATAATACTATTAAATTTTACTTGACTATAATTATATTAGTCATAAATTTCACCATATGTACCAAGGCACATACGTGGACCTACATATTCTTGACTGTATTATTTTCAAATATTAAGTAAATATAAATTTAAAAGCTTCATACAGATCACACAACTACTCAGTCAAAAGAAAAATAATTATTTTTAGAATAACTAAATTATATAATATTTAAAAATATGTGTTTTTGTGTGCATGGATTTAGCATCATTTTTTGAAAACCACTTCTGTTTATTTTATTCTACCCATATAACTTAAATCTTCTGCATCTATTGGAATCCCCAGAAAGCTTAAACGTTTACAAATGTTTCAGTGAGGAAATGAGAGTAAAACTATAAATTTTCTTATCAAGTGTTTTTAGAGGCTAAGAAGCGAAGGCCCACAAGTGGACTAAGGTAACAAAGAAGTTAAGCATAAGTTGTTTTTTTTATCAAATCACTAAACAAATTATAAAATTTTATATAATATGTTAGAAAGATTTACAATTAAAATAAAAGTATAGCACATTTGCTTAGTCTACATAAAACGAATTGAAAATCCAGACTTATTTCAGGGAAGTAATGTGGAGTAAAAAAAAAAAAGAAACACATGAGATTGAACCAAGTGTTTAATGGCCCTAAGAGCTAGATGCATCGATACTAGGTTACATTTCAAAACTAAAGAGTGCTAAGAATATAACAAAGTTAAAATAGAAAAAAATCAATATGGTACCTAAGAGTTCTAGAACACTCACCACAAATTGATTTAATTACTTAAATACTATATTTTACTAAAAATTAGTATATTTAAATTTTAATTACCTGGAAATAGATCAATTTCTCAGAAATAAGCAACAGACATAATATTTTACTTAGACTTATTTGTTGTAAATATCTTTCAATTAGAATAAATTTTAAAATTTCATATTTTTTTTAACTATTTCTTTTTCTGTAATCTTTAAAATTTCCTTTTGCAAAAAAAAAAAAAAACCTTTCTCTGATTAAAGTAATTAAATGCAAATTTCAAGCACAATGACCAACGTGACCAAAAAATATCTCTACAGTTGACGTCTTTTCAAAAAGAAAGAAAAGAATTTCTGAAATAAACTATATGCACTCTAACATACCTACTTATACTAAATAATATACACTAAATGACTATTATTTTTCTACATTCCAATTTAGGATATTGAGTATAAGCAATAAATTAAACTAAGGTATTTAATTTACTAACTATAAAAGAAGTACAGTAGAGAACCTATTATCCGGAACGATCGGGACCATAGCTATTCCGGATAACTGATTTTTCAGGTTTTCCGAATCGCTACAAAACGCCCTTTATTTAATTGTCAAACCCTACTAAAAAAATTAAAGAAAAGAAAGAGAAAACGATAAATACACATAAGCTTAATAAGATAAAAAGGAGAAAAAAAATAATGAAATAAAAATGTATACAGGCTTAATATAAAATGAACAAAAAAGGTAAATTGGAAGAAGAAAAAAAAAGGGGGTGGGGAGATGGGCTCCATCTTCTGCCTCTTTTTTCTATTTCGTCATTGTCTGTGTCAGGACAAAACCATCCTCTCCATTTTTTACTTCATTATGAAAATGAAGTAAATGAAATCACGTTAGTTTACAGTATAGTTGTTTGCTTCTTTTTTGTAGTTATTCATTGTTAGTTTCGTAGCATTAATTGTTTCTTTTTTTTGCAGTTCCTTGTCAGCTTATTTTTTTCAACAAGGTGTTTTTTGTTAAAACAAAATGTTATGTAAAAGAAAGAAACCTCGCGCCGTATGATTATTTCTTTTTAGGAGGATTCGGATTATTTCATCTAGAATTATTTCTTCTTCGGACTATTTCTTCTTGATTATATTATATAGATGATTATTTTAATTAAGGAAATTTATTATTTTAATTATTGAAATTTCCTATGATGGGACAGTATTAAATTCACCCCATCAGAATCTACAACTGAAACTTTGCTAAATTTATTGATTTTTCTAAAATTAACAGCATAATTGAAATATCGTTATATGACGGCGCCATATTGGAACTACTGGAAGAGATCTGCAATACGGAATTTCGTCGGTCCCGTGAATGCTGGATTTTGGGTCCTATACTGTACTTGACCTTGAGTCATTATTCCCCTTTCTTTGGCTGTCACTATGTTCAAAGGGGGAATAGCAGAAATGAAAGATAATTTTTAAAAAAATAAGAAAAAGTAGGAAATAACAAGAGAAAAAGCAGGGCCACAGAGATAATAGGAGTTCTGCAGTCCTTGTAGGGAGTACTTTCAGAGATTTCTAAGAATCAAAGAAGACAAATAAAATTATTTGTTTTAACTCTCCTTAACTAAGCAATCAACAGACATGATGACTCCCCCTGCTTAAAGGCCAGAAAATAAGAAAACAGGTGTTCAATGAGTCACCCTTTTTCACTGAGCTATGATTGATAAGAAACAACTGTATGTAGGGGGTAAGGAAGGGAATGATTGATGATATTTAGTACAACACTCTTACTTCTCTTGACAGTTTAGGGAACTAATGATTATTCTTGAAATGATGGTAAAGTAAACATCTTTTAAAAAAGAAAGAAAAATCCTAAAGTCTTATGAGGAAAAAAAAACGTTTTTAAAAAAAATGGCGGGAAAATGTATTGAATTTCGTTCCGGTTTTTTGGTTTCCGGATATGAGGTTCTGTACCGTATTTTTATTACTTACTTCAATTCCAATAAAAGTAGGCCTAATGTACAAAGAAGATAATTTTTTGTGAGGTACCCATGTTTTATCAATGCTAACTAATTTCTTGAGGCATTTCAAAAATTCATTTTCATCAAAAACCTTAAAAAAAGTAGTTTGTTTTAACATAGGGCAACTGTTTTAATATAATACAGAACATATTTTAGAGACCAATACAAAAATTTTCAAAAACTAAAAATAAGGAACATGTAACTCTGAATTTACAACTGATACACTTTAGAAACCAAGATGGTACAAAATTCTTAAATTTAAGAAAATCAATTAAAAAAATATTTTTGTAAATTAAAATCACATTTTTTCCCTAACACATAGTTGAACGATGATGAGTTAACTTATATTGTCCAAGCGTTATTGGCCGTTGACAAATTAATTCCTCATTGCACTTGCAATATTCATTTCAATTTATGAAAGCCAGGATGAAATAGACTATTGCAAAAGCTATAGTCATAATTTAGAATGTTTTAATTTACTTTCATATTCTGCAACGAAATAGCAGGTGACATGAATGACAGTTTTTGTGTAAAACAGCCTGTCAACAAAGTCTTAATAGTACATATATATATATATTGAATGGCTGTTACATTTTAAATTATTTTCAGAAGTATAATACAGTTTCACACATTATCATTTCATCCCTACAGCCCAGGGCCATCCCAAAAGTTTCCTCCTCATCAGAATCTATCAGATGCATGTTTCTTCCAATTAAGCACCCTTCAGGTTTTCAAACCTTTGTCAAAATCATCAAGCCATTTGGCTTGTTGAATATTAGCAGCTTAAAGGGGTTGTAATTCTTTGATCTTAAAAGTGTCCGAGAAATTTTTGATGCTTGAACAGCACCAAAAATTCACATAGAACTTTGCCTGACACTTAACAGAATAGCTGTTTTATAGAAATGGACTTCACATTAAGTTATCAGCAACAAATTTAAGAAAAATTACTTGGGCTTCAGAATTTTATTTTTTGATGAGAGTTTTTTCTATATCAGTCAAGCAGTTTAGCAACATAAAATTGGACTTTTTGAAGTATCAACAAATTTTATTTACTGTTCAAAAAGTTCGTAAAAAATAGTTAAAATTAACTGAATTTCATGAACACTTTCATAAAATCAACTGCATAATCATATGCTTAGCACAAATACTGAAAAGAGAAATTTCCTGACACTTACGGGGAAAGAAGCCCGTTCAGCAGTTGTAAGCAATCGTTTGATATTTAAATCAGGCCTGAAGAGTAATATTTTATCATTTTTGCTTCGATATGCTTTCAATCCTTCAAAGAGCTGCAAAGAATAAATAACTGGAATAAAAAATAATACACATGAAACATGAATCTATAACACAAAATTATGCGAATAAATAAACTTGACAAAATTTACAAACTTAGATTTAGAATAATTCATTAAATTCAAATAGATTTAGAATTTGTCATAAATTACAAAGTATGATTTTAAGCAAACAGCTTTTTGAAATTAATAACATGTAAGTTTATATAATCATCGAGTTTATTTTATCTGTATTACTTATAGATATAAGTAACAAAGTTGAAGCTAATTCTTCATACTGTGTTCAATCTACATTTCAACATAATTTCCTTAAATATTAAGATATTTGTAACCAGATTATGAATTCCATGAACACTTAGTAGCCTATCTTCAATACTGTCAGATCTTCAATGCATAGATGGTAAAGGATGTTTACTTTTTCCACTCTCATATTTCAAGCAGTCATCAGTAAATATTTGAATTTTCTTGATTTTTACATATATTGTTTTCCCCAACATTTTATGGTTTTTAATTTACAGTCACTTTCACATTTTTTGTATTAAGAATTTGAAGACAGTATATTCTATAGACAGCAAAAGTTTAAATTTATGGAGCCATTTTAAATATAAAAAGACATAAACAAAGCCAATTTTTTTTGCAATGACATCAGTAGGTAGCCAAGAGGTGTAGATACTTAACTATTATGTAGAGAGTCAGAAAAATTAAATGTAAATCAGCATATCTTTTTTTTTATACCACAATAATAGCAACCAGTTTTCAATGATCTAATTTTCCATTACATGATAAATAATAAGTTTTAATAGAGAAAAAAAACATTTCATAACTTAATTTTATTAAATTTTGCAGATTCTTAAATTAATAAACATTAATTATAAAAATATTAATGATAAATAAGCTACAAAAATGTTCACCTACTATTTAAGTTGTTTAGTTACTACCAGAATTAAGTTGATGGGTTAACAATACTCAAACCTAACAATACAACTCAGGGAAAGATAAAAGCTCATAGCAGAAAAAATGCAAGTGATGACATTAACATTAAAATCGAGTGAATAATTAAGGCCAAATTTTCACATACATCTTGAAAAAATTGAACCATGAGTTTTCAGTTGAGAATGGAAGAACTAATTAAAGGCAAATCAAAATCAAGTTAGCCTTAAAATTACATAAAGTATGTCAAATCGGCTAAAGATTGAAATTTTCCTTTACTTTTTCGTGTAATTGCCCAAATGCTTGCGTTTAAGATTTCAGCTTACTTAACCATTTTAAAAAAATAAATACAATAAATTTTAGATCATTAGACAGGGGGTAATTGTGAGCCCAAGACAAAATTCCGGAAAATTTCTTGAGTTAAAAAAAAAAGAAGTTTAATTTGAAAAATCAGAAAAAAATTTAAACAAGGTTTTTTTCCTTTTTCTCAATATTTCTTAGTTTACTTAAAATATATTTAAAATTTTACACATACCTATACCATTTACACATACCTATGATGATCTGGAGAAGTAATTAAAATTTACAAATATGTCTCTTTCCTGAGTTTATGATTATAACTATTTACTGATAAAAAACGAATATTAATCATGAATATAAACTTATGAAGTATCTTTCCAGCTCGCCCTTACAAACAAATAAAATAAACTGTGTTTTTAAGTTCNATCTGGAGAAGTAATTAAAATTTACAAATATGCCTCTTTCTTGAGTTTATGATTATAACTATTTACTGATAAAAAACGAATATTAATCATGAATATAAACTTATGAAGTATCTTTCCAGCTCGCCCTTACAAACAAATAAAATAAACTGTGTTTTTAAGTTCCACCTATGAAAATTTGATTTTCGGAAACTTCTGTGATCAATGATTTTTTGAAACGTCTGGACCTTCGAACTCAGGAAACTTCCGGATCACTGTTAGCAAAAATTCCGGAAATCCGGATTTTTTCCAGAGCACAATCAGCCCTGATTAGATCTAAACATGGTCCTAGATTGAAACTAGCTTGAAGCAAGTTTACAAGAGAATGAAACCTAAATGAAGGACAGACATGCAATTACCTCTTGAGCATAGTGAAAAACTTTACAAGCAGGATGAAGGTTTAAGTTATGAATTGGTCCTATTATTGGTTTACCCCAGCCATTTTCTTCTGACCATTCAATTTCTAACATGTGATCACTAAATACTTTTCCAAAAAGTAGATTATTTTCATCAGGTTTTGGTGATTTTTTCTTTTCATCCACATAGTTAATTTGTAAATCTGAAAACTAGAAAAAATAATCAGAACAACTTCATAACATTATAGAGTTAATATACTTCATTAAATTTTGAAATTATCTAATAAAAAAATAACAATTATGGTGCATTAGTTTTCTTCCAGGTGGTATCAAGCATCACTCACACTTTGTTACACTACATTAATCATGTTTATGCTAAATAGTTAATTTTATGCTTAAAGATACAACTTGTTAAAACTTTAAAAAAAAAAAAAAAATCAAAGTTCTCAGTTTATAAACTAATTAAAAGAAATAAAAAACTATGTAAGTCTAATTAGTTATTTCTTTTTATAACCTTACTTGGGAAAATATAAAAGATTTTGAAAAATCTAGCTTTCAGTTACTTATGAAAGTCGACATCTACCTACATGTTAAATTTCGCACTGTTAATCTACAAATTGATAGAATTTATTATATGTAAAACATTTCTTTTGCCAAGGAGAGACTGTTGTAATAAACTATACCAAAATTTAATCAAAAATATTATTAATAAAAATCAATCAATATAATAATTTAGTTCAGAAGTAAAATAGTAGTAAAGGAGTAGTTCAGAAACAAAAATCAAGCTGAAAGTTAATATATTGTAGTTAACATGATTATTTTATTCTGCATAGGAACTAATTTTTAAGAGCATATACCTGCTAAAACATAATATTTTGAAACTTACATTATTAAAAAGGCTTACATTATAAATTTAACTCTGACACAACGAAGTCCAAAAGAAATATGAAGTGTGGTTCAATATGGATCCAACTTGTTTTATTAAAATATTACAAATACTGATATTTTTATGCTATATAGTGATAAAAATTTAATAACTCAATATTTGATAAAAAAGAAAAAATGAATTAATGGAAATCTAATTTTCCACCTGCAAATTTATACATCAAAATGTGGTCCATTATAGTCACCATTACAATTTTCTATTCACATTCACATAAAAAATATTTTTTAATAGTTTACCTTTCTAATGTGTTAGTTACTGTATTTTTATTATTCTGCGAAATATTATCTATGGCAGTAAAAGGAAAACAAAGTAGAATAAACAGATAACAAAATTAAATTTTTTTCCCCACCACTTATTAAAAAAGGTCTATCATGGGCCTTGCATTAAAACAAAGCTCTAAATTTTGAAATATTTTTTTTAAATTGCAATGTTCTTTCATAATAGAAAATGTTACCATCACACATTAGGAAGGTAAACTGTTAATTTTTTAAAAGGAAATTTGAGTATAAAATTTAAGTAATAATAAGATAATAATGGATTCTGCTTTGTTATGAAAAGGTAATTATCACTTTAATGAGTTTTAAAATAATTTTATAAAACTTTAAGGCAATTTTTAGCATTATAAAGAATTTAAAACAAATCTGTATTTGAGAAGAACAAATAAAATTCCACTGAATTTATGAATCAAGTTTTATTACTTCTAGCATGATTTAAATGTTTGTAAGTAAGTTGGAAGGACATTAAGTGTGTTGCAAAGCTGGAACTTAGTTTATTTTTTTTTTTGACACTGTCTATTAAACATCAGCTGTAAAAAAAAGTTTCATAGAAAATCAATGACAAAGTACCTAATAAATTTGATTGAAGCAAATTTAATGAAAAATAGATTAAAAAACTTGGTATATTTAAAAAAAAATGATTATTACTTTAAATGTGGATTTCTTAGCAGTTTTTAAAGAATACAAATTTCGCAACAAGCAAATCTGAAAAGAAAAAAAAAGAAGACTTTAGTGCAAATCTTTTCAAAATAGATCATTAAATTGTACTTAATTGAGTTGAAAAAATATCACTAAATGAAATAAATACAGTAGAGAGCCGATTATCCGGAACGATCGCGATTCCGGATAACTGATTTTTCCGGTTTTCTAAATCGCAAAAAAAAGCAGTTTTTTTAATTTTTATAAAACGAAACTAACATTTTTTTTAAAAATAGTTCTTAGAAATAATACAAAATTGTAAATAATAATAGACTTAAGTTTAAATAAGGAAAGAAATTATGAAATAAAGATTATAACAGGCTTATATATGTTATTATTAACATTAATAACTTTTATAAGCTATTTGTGCTTATGTGAGATTCGTCTACAAACGACTTTTGATCCGTCCTCTAAATCAGTTCTTTCGTCAACTCGATATGCCGTACGCTCTAAATAACAAAATGGGCTCAAAATCTTGCAGGGAAAAAAAAATTTTTTTAATGGAAGAAAATTACTTTCCGGTTCCGAATTTCATTCCGGTTATCTGATTTCCGGATAAGAGGTTCTGCACTGTAGTTCAAGTTTACAGATATAAGTTTTCAAAATGCACTAAAAGATTGATTAACCAAAGTAATTAAAAACAAGCTCACTTCAAATAATTTAAATCTTTGGCTTGTAACAATATCCATATTAACAAAAAAATTCTTATCTTTAATATCGGACAACATATTGTTATTATGTCTTTTAACATGTCTTGTAAATTTTCTCCTTTTTCCAACCACACAGGTGAATTTTCAAAATAGAGATTATATTATAATTGTCAACACTTTAGAATTATTACTTGAACATTTAACCAACAAAATATTAAAACATTATTTCCACCTCCAATTTTCTGGTTAATTAGATTTAAGATTTAAAAAAAAAAAAATTATGAATGAAATACATTTTTATGCACTATTTTTTGTTTTCACCGTTTAACAGTATGCCCTAACTCATGACAATATTGCATTTTTATTAATACCACGAAAAAGAGTCCTTTACTAGACAAGTAGAAAGGTCATCTCAATCATAGATTCTCAACCTTCTCAGCATAGGTTACCATAAACAAGAAATTTGATCTATTAGTAGTTCAAACGCAATGACATATCGTGTATTTCTCCCTATTGCGCAGTTTAGTAACCCGAACATAGTGAAATATTTCTTATTAACCTCCACTGCACAGTTTATGCTCCATACGTCAGAGAGCTAAATTGATCCATACTGAGGCTTTCTCTCTTCCAGGATGTGTTGAATAAACCCACAATGTAGACTCACCATTGCAGGAACTCCATCAGTGGCAACAGACATAATATTTGCAAGAGGAATGTGTTTCTTTTTAAAATAATCTTTGACAGTGTTAAAAATAGATTCGCCTTTGGTATCTACAATTAAGCTTGTTGCAAAAAGCATCCCCTGAATAATTTTTCCTTCCTTCATAAACCGAACGTACACCAACAGTAAAGCCTCATTACTTGGCAAGGTTGACTCATCAACTGGAAGGAAAAATTCGTTTAATATCCAAGTTTGCACAAGGAAACTTCAATCAAAAATCAGTTCGTCGTCGCATTGTATATGGGATATTTTTTATTACATTGGAGGGGCTGAATGATGTAAAACTGTTTCTAAGATTTCCTTGACAATCTGCAGTATCAAGAGTACCCGATGGTATAAGCTTTGCCAGATATAGCAAATAATTTTGATTCATTTTAAGTTTCCTTATCAAACCATCCTCGCCTTTTTGTGATGAGGTTAGTAGTAAAAAAATTATTTAAAAACAGTGCATTATACAATTAAAGTAGTTCTTTTATAATGCTCATGCAGAGAACATATTTAATGTTTTCTTATAATTTTGTATAGAACAACTAATGAAAAAAATCAGATTTTAATATCCCAAAAATTTTAAAAGCTTCAGGCAAGTAGTTTTTGTATTTTTTATAAGAAAGTTAAAAATGATAAGGGGTTTTCTTCATATATTATTATGTATCACAAGACAAAATTTAATCAAAAATAATAACACCTCACAACATTCATACACAGAGATATGATTGAATAAGGAAAGAAAACAAGCGAAGAAAAGCTACTTTTTATGTGAGATGATCCATAACAATACTGGTGTCATTTCTAATAAATCTCCTTTAATAGTACAAAATGAAATTGGTGTAAAAGAAACTTGTTTGACATTTTCAAATTTACAAAATGATTCTCTAAGTACTAAGTTACAAAAAATGCATTAGTATAGAAGTGTTTCCATTATTTTGTTCAACCCCTGAATTACTTTGAGATTGAATTTTGAAGAGATTAACTTTAAAAGTTTTACGAGTATTTTCACTATAGGTAAAATTTTACAGGATTGAAACTTGAATCTGATGTGTGAAACAGGCATCTAGATGTGCATTGCTCTCCAAGAATAGCTATGGTGACTTGCCTCTTTCGCTACCCCCGTGTGTTGGTTATGAAAGTTTTGAACCTTAACCTCAAAAATTGAGCACTTACAGATAATGACTATTCATTGATATGATAAGAGTCTATTTTCATAAATTAAGTAAAATCATAACCTTTAATTATAAATGAAGCATAACGTAATTAAGAGATTCTTCTCACTAATCATAACCAAAATTTGATATTAGGATTAGCCATTTGATAACTCTAATGAAACCCCAGACTCAAACATTTTGAGAAATTTCTCAGCCAATTCCACATCATTCACGAGGAAGATTTTCAAATCATGATCTGCAGCAGAATAATCGCCAAGTCTTAGCAATATCTGAGCAGCAGCTGGCGAGGGACTAAAAAAAAGAAAAAAACAAAACAGAAAGTAACTAACTTGAAAAGTAAAACTAGTAGGGTGATATTTCCGTATTTAAATCTGTCGCGCCAATTGCAAATGAAATTTTGAGGGGGAAATTATATTAGACGAATAAGATTATATGAAATTCTAAAACATTAAAGTTTAAACTACACACAACTAAATAGGTGCAAATTATTTTAACATATTGAATTCGGAAACTTAAAGTATTCCAATTGATGCATTAAAAAAAGAAGAAATACTACCTCATTTTTTACTCTAGAGATAGGACCAACAGCACGAAAAATAGAAGGCATGACGAAGTGGCTCGTTTTTTTAATACAGTTTTTGGAAAGCAGCAAAGTGGAAAACAAAAATTACGAAAATTTGGCACACTAATTTGATTTAGGTAAATAGTGACGCAATACAATTTTCTCCAAAATGCTTGAATCCTTGCTCATGATTGGTTAAAAAAAAATCATCTGTTTATTATTTTATTAATGCCATCAATTAGTTGAAAAATACAGATATCTAACAAGTGGATAAAGGTACATTTTCACTCATGCCAATTATTGCACACCAAACACGTCGTCGTGTATATGAGAATGTACCTTAAGAACTTGGTTAGCTTTCGCTTTATTTTATTGAAAACATAGAATATGCAACTTTCATTTATCAGGATATCCATTAGTTAGAAAGAATAGAGAACTAAATCTGAGTATTTTTCAACTGAATGATCTCCATTGCCAACTTGTATGCTTATGAAAATGTTACAAAAAGAATAATTCAATTGTGAAAACTAAATAATACTTTAAAAGTACAAAACAGACAAAGAATATTCCCAATCAATGCACGAACAGTCTGAACACTCACGTGTGAGGGAGAATCGCTTGCAACGAGAATGATCCTGAGTCGTTGTTGTAGTTCATTTACGTCGCACTACAGCTGTACAATGGGCTGTTGGCGACGGTTTGGGAAACATCCCTGAGGATGATCTGAAGACATGCTATCACAATTTTGATTCTCTGCAGAGGGGATGGCATCCCGCTTCAGTAGCCCGACGACCTACACGCGAAGTCGAGCACTTTACGGTAGAACAGTTTAACGAGGACCAATACCGCACACCCTCGGCCCCTACGCAGACTGATCCAAGTGGTCACCCACCCCCACACTGACCGCAACCAGTGATGCTTGACTTCGGTGATCTGATGGGAACCGTGTCTTAACGATCAGTCCACTGCGGGACCCTAGGTCTTACATACCATTATACAAAACTTGCTCGGGGCTCGAATCCTCGTGATAAGGGCTAGGTGACTGGTCAAACTTATACTTTCTCCGATCGTGTTTAATGGTGCGAAATTCACTCAAATGTTCTTAGCTGTTTTAGAACCGAATAAGTTCCCGCACGATTGGGGAGCGAGGTAAGGAGTCCAGTGTGATAAGAACTAAATCAATTACCAGCAGCTAGATGATGGTGTGGTGACTATGAATAATTTATGTGGGAATCGGGTAAAGTCAATTTGGCTGAAATTTTGATACGTTGCAGTTGAAATTCTCCAAATCGAAAGTTTTTATGGGATCGCTGTTAAAAAAGGAGCAAATTTTGAAATACTGAGTTGTGAAGATTGATCTTTTGCTTGAATACGTACAGAAATGACTCTTAAAACCTACGTGACGTGGAAGTTTAACACTCCGTTTTTAAAAATGTTTTTTGTTCTTGCAATGGGCCCATGAGCAGAGGCGTATCTATGGAAAGAAGCGCCTATGGCCAATCTCGCACTTGCGCCCTTCCTAAAATATTTATAATCTCTTAAATAAAAGCATTGTTTGAAGTATTTAAGCCTTTTGGCAATATTGCAAAAAGAGCCGTAGTGGCTCAGGGGATAGAGCATTCGCCTTCCAACGAGGTGAGCCGGGTTCGATTCCCTGCAATGATTGCTCGACACGATTTCCGTATCCGGCTTGCACCTACCACAGTGCTGACGTAAAATATCCTCCTTGACGGATCATTGGTTACCCTT
>NC_092214.1:54763221-54781593 GCF_043381705.1 Parasteatoda tepidariorum
AAATTACGATATTATAATTAAAATTTGGCTTTTGCCGAAATCGTCGTAAATATAATAGTAGAAAAGAAAAAGCTACTTTTTATTACTGATTTATTTTAGTATTTATCGTGAATGTATTCATGAACATTAAAATTTTTTATTTATTGCGAATCCTCTGTTGCTTAACTTGAAAGTACTATAATGAAAGAAAGTGTCTAGTGAATGAATGCAGAAACGTGTATGAATTGTTATCACACAGACGTCAAGTCGTTTAAAAAGAGTTGGTATGTGGAATGTTTTTTTTTCTTATTTCCCCCATTTTTTTTAATGTTGAATATAATATAACAACCGAAGGAGATTTCTCGCGCTTTTCGAGTTATGCAAAAGAGCTGGAAACCTTGGCCCTCCTATTATCCCTAACTGAGGTGGTCTATGAGTTTTCAAACGAAGTTATGAAAAAAATTAAAACAGTGGGAGACTAAAATTGTTTAACGCTCGTTACCTACTTTGTTCTTATTATTAGCGGTTCCCTTTCATACTTCACTCCCCCAGTTTCAAAAAAGAGTTCCTCAAAAGACCTCGATGTCTTCTTTTCGAGCCCACGAGGAAAGGTTAAATGTTGTATGCTTTTTTTTTTAATTCTGCCATAACTTGAAAAAAAAAATTGAAATTTTCAATAAAAAATAATCGTCGATGTTGATTGATTTTGCGCCTTTTCGAAATAATGCGCCCATGGAATTCGCCATACTTGCCATACCCTAGATACGCCACTGCTGAGGGCTTTTGACCAGAAGAATTTCAACTACAACATATTAAATTTTCAACCAAATCGGCTAGTACCCCATTCCACATAAAAAGTAAGGGGTCCTTTAATATAGAAGTTATAGATTAATACAATTTAAATATTCTTTTAATTTATGAAATCATAAAAAGTAAGACATAAATAAGAATTTTTCTAACTATAACTTTCCAATAACGACCAATATTTAGTTTCTAAAATCTTACGGCATCAAAACTCTATAATGTATCGATAATTATAAGGTCTCTATAATGAATCTGTAACTATAAACTATAATGTATGCAGATGTGTCATGGCTTTGCACGACGTATGAGAATTTGGATCTCCTAAATTCGTATGGAATTACATTGAGAAAGAAAGGGTTCATGCTGCGTGGGACATATTTTACCCTGTTTTGTTCCAATTTGAACATTGTTTTAGAATTTTTTTTTTTTACATCATCGGTTGTTGGGAAATAAAAGCACTATAACATGGCACAATATGTACTTTAAAAAANAAAAAAAAAAAAAAAAAAAAAAAAAAAAAAAAAAGGAAAGAAGAAGAAGGAAAAATTCCATTGCACCGATATAAAATTAGCCACAAAGCCACAGCATGGGTTTTCTTTTTATTTCAATAAAAAAAAAACCTTGTTATGCACAAATGAATATTTTCTTTTTATATCCTTTTAAGAACCTGTTCCCAATATATTAGACAATATTTGATATAATTTTTTTTTTCAGTTTGTATACATTAACAAAGTGATTTTGTATGTAAAAATATAATTTGTTTTACCTTCGTTGGTCGGAATTTTTAAATACAGTGAAAAATCGTAAGAAGGACAAGAAACTCGATTCGAGTTACCTTTTAGATAATTTTATCATTTATATCTTATTACTTTAGTCAAGAAATTTTCGTTTCATGACCAAAGTCTCAAGCACTACGTGAATATTTTTATATATGTAAATGTTTTTATTGTGTTTAACACTATAAAAAATATCTTACAATGTGCAAAAAATGCTAAAAACTAAAATTTATCATATATTTATGCAATATTTAAAAATAATTTTCAAAATAATTAAGGAAATTTAAAAAAAAAAATACCTCATTTATGAGTTTACTTTCTTCTAAGCTACTTATTTTTAAGTAAAAACAGCATTTTCAATATGCAAGTTTTATTTATGAGTTTATTTACAAGTTTAATTTACAAGTTTTATTTTGCATGGATTGCGAATACTCAGGTTAATATTGTTTAATATGAGTATTCATGTATTTACCTTCCTTATGTTTCTGACAAAACTTGAGGGTAACTGAAGAATCATTATCGAGTTCAATTAGAATAAGTAAGGGTTTAAAATCTTTAGTTTTGAAAGGTGATTCGTAACGTTATATGAACGGATTGCACAAATAATCTAATACAGTATTTCGCTCGTTTCTTAGAACGACTCGAAGGTACTCACAGATTACTCTGGGTGAAAAAAAAGAAAAAAAAATCTATATACGTTTATAATTTTTTTAAAAAATTTTTTAAATTTTTTTTATTTTTTAACTTGGATAAATCTGTGGTTAAGACATAAGATTTAAATTTGAGAATTTTTGAGTTTGATAATGATTCTTCAAAGTTTGATAACTATTTCGCTTTCTTTTTTCTTTCACTTTAATATTAAATTGTGACCCCTAATGTGCTCACTTTTTTGTTCAAATTTTGTCCCAAACATAATAAGGGCGGTCATTACAAAACATCATATATACATTGAAGAAAATACAAAAAATTTACCTGGTTGGAAGAATCGTTATCGCACTGTGTTGATATCTGGATCTGAATCGATCATGATAAATCTAGATAAATGCAGGCTCATGAATCACCTTCTAAAATGAATCACTCAATTAAAAATTAAATAATTTTAAAGTATTTGATAATTCAATCAAAATAGTAAGCGTTTTCTGTTCTGAATGATAAAAAAAATACTTTTAATTTTTTAGTCACTCATTACTTATACTAATTTCCTCTGCTTTATTTTAATTTCTTACTTAAGTTTACGCATATTAACACGAGAATGTTAAGGAGTAATTAATTCTGTTATGTGAAATTAATTTCTTCAAAAACATTTAAGTGAAGAAATGCTATCGTGAATAAAGCAAATTCATGAAAAAATATATACAATTTTCACAGATATTTTAAGTCAATTTCTAATTAATATTACAAATTAAGAAAACTGTTTTAATTTTTTTCATTATTATAAATTATAGGGTGGTTTGTAAGGACACCAATTAATGTATATATTTAGAATTTTATCAAAAATGAAGAGAACAAATTTACACATTAAGTGTCGCTGATTTAAGCAAGGAACGAGGATTAAAACAAAAATTAAAATCCGCCAAATCACAGTTCGGGAAAGCGGGTGTACAAAACTCCAAAATCTGTTAGATTGGGTAAAAACGATTATTGGAAACACCTTCGAGATTTCACCTATAACCACACAGGTTTTGATGTTCTGTCCGTGCATTCGCTTTCCTTAATTGTTATTGGTCAGATATTGACAGCGTCCTTTTTTTTTCTTAATATTAAGCTTAAATATTAATTTTATAATAAACATAGCTTTTTTGTCTTATTTTTTTAGAATCATTCGAAAAATATACATTAAGGGCAGTCTCTAATGAATACCCTGTATATGCAATTTACCAAAAATAATACAGCATATTTTAATATGTAATAAGGTTTAGTATAACAGCATAAATGTGTCAGTATCATTATAAAGCAGTTTTCCTATTTAAAAAAAATGTAGAAGTGGTTTGTTTTCATTTTGTGAACATGTAGAATGTATGAGAACATATCACTTAATTGTATGTTACTGTAAATTAAATTTAGTAGAGTCATTCTATATTGAATATATTGATATGCAATTTAGTACAAAGATATTTAAACTTGAAAAAGTAAATTTTAAACAGTTTAAGACATAAAAAATAAAATTATCACTTTCAGTAGCGCAATTTAATTTCAATAGCGAAGAACATAAAAAAAGTTTGGTTCAATTTTAGGTAACAAATTTTCAGGAAGGTGTATTCTATAGTGCAACCTTCTGAAAATTTGTAATTTAGTATATTACTATTAACTGAGTGTAACGCTATTTAATGAAAACAAATAGATTTACGCAGAGTATAGTTTCAAAAATAAGCAAAGTTTTCGTTGAGGTTTTTTGATGTAAGTTAGAATGTTCCTAAAGTTAAGTTTTTAAAATATTCTAGAAAATTTATAGCACATTTGCTTGTTTTTGAACTTAACACAAAGGCTTGTAATAATTTTTTTTTGCAGCAAAGATATGCCAGTTTGGATATGAATTCATTTTTTTCCTGACTCGTTTACGCATATCAGTTTTATCCATAACAACTGAAATTTTTAGTTTCTTAATCTGAAATTTAGCACAATTTAGTTCAGCAGTTTTACAAGCCTCTCTACCATATTTCATGATATTGAAAACTTTGATGTTGTGACCATTGGTTCATAAGCATACGCAATACATTTTGACATAATAACTCCTAAAGAGACTTATTTAATTCTGAAATGCTTTAAAATATTAAAAATGGAAACAAGTAGGCATGTTTAAGCAAACATTTGTTGTTAAGAACTATAGTTAACAATTTGATAAAAATAAAATAATATTTTGTCATTACGGAATATTCACTGTAAAATTTTTTTTTATTATGGTACTGAATAAATTTGCACAAACTGTTTACCTGAAACTAAAGTAAAAATGCATATAAAATGTATAAAACTGAGGAGTAAAAATACGATGCATGCAAAATGACATAAATTTATTAATTTTTATGCCGCAATCATAAGTTACTTACAAATGATTTTTATAATTTAGCTTTAAGGCAATATATAACTCTTGCTTTAATGAAGATAAAAACAATTTTTAATAAGTTGTTTGTAGTTAATCAAAAATGCATGCTAAATTAATTTTATTTACATTTGTTTTAGATTTATAACTTAAAAAAATATACAAAAACTGGCACTGTTATTTATTTCAATAATTAATATTATGAGTAATCTCATAACTTACTTGCAAATAGAAATAACAGCAAATCAACAGTGCAAAAATAGTAGTACACCTCCATGGTAAAAATGCGTAGCAGCATTTAGATAAGTGATTAAGGTGCTTGTCGTTTTATCCTTAAAGCTTTAACGAATAAGATAATCTGTAATAATTCTTACTTAGTATCTGATACGACCGGTTTTCATTGTAGACTTGAGTAAAACATAACAAAATATTGCATAATGGAATCTAGAATAAAATGAGTTTAAAATATTGGAGAATTTTATGATCTTTTACTTTTATTAGTTAGTAAAAAGGAAATAGATTCATACATAGACCAGATTGCTATTAAAGACAAAATAACATAGAATTTGATCACATTTCTACCAGAAAATAAAAGAGTAGTTAGTTGTAAACATTTTTACTGATAATCAGAATAAAAAGCTCTGCCAAGTTGGATTCAGGCTAAGGAAATAAGTAAACAAAAGAAACCGTTGTGAACTGATAAGGCTCAAGGCATTTATCTCTTTATTTTCATACGTTTCCATTCGTATTCACGCTGTAAGTAACTATTTCGGGGAAAACCAAATATTCACAGCCAGTTTTAGTTCGTATATGAGAATAATGAAATGATAAACATAATTTAATCATTTTATTTTATAGAGAATTATTTAACACATTATTTTACGCACTATAAAGTTTCAGAAAATGCCATGAAGAAAAACATTATCTTTATTGTCCGTCTACCTTTTACTTTGACATTTCCCATTAAGAAAATGGATTCCGAGATTTTTTTAAATTTTTATAAAGACGTTATATTAATAAAATTTTTGAAGAGCATAAGTTAAGAGGCAAGATGTTTAGAAATTAATAAGTTTAGATATATAATCACTCTTTTTAATGCATAATTTCGATAGATGCTATAAACTAGCTGCTATATTAACGAAAATTTAATATTTTAATCGTCGTTAAGTAGAAAGAATATTGATTTATTGACATTTTCTCTTTGAGATTTTTTGAAAGATAATACTTAACTGTAAGATAATACTTGAATGATAATTTGAAAGATAATGCTTAAATGTCAGCGAATTTCAGTAATGGGGTATTTTATGCTAAGGCAGAAATGCTAATGGAATGAAGGTTTAATTATTTATGTTTTTCTTAAAAATAATTTCAAAAATGAGAGAAAATCAAATTAATTATCTGTCGTGATAAGACTCTCTTTCCATCATAAAAGAAAAGATCCCATAGTCTAACGTGTCTCTGGTGACAATAACATAAAAAATCACATTCCCATTTGAAATTTAATGCTGATGGAGATCTAACGGTTAATTTTTGGTCAAGGATTTAAGTTTTAAAGTTTCCTGGAATGGATAGATTGAACACGGATAATACAATTCCGAATTTCAGCGAATTTCATTGATTTTCCTCTTCAGTAATGGGGTATTTTCTTCTAAGGCAATTAATGGAATGAAAGTTTAATTAATTATAGTTTACATAAAAATCATTTCACGAATGAGAACAAATCGAATAAATTATCTGTAGTGATAAGACTTTCTTTCCACCATAAAGGAAAGGATCCCATAGTCTAGCGTGTCTTTGGTGACCATAGCAGACAAAATCACATTCCCATTTGAAATTTAATGCGGGTCATTTTTGCTCCACGATCGGAGTTATAAAGTTTCCAAGAATAGATTGTACATGGATAATACAATTCCGAGAAATCCACCTTTTTTTTAAATTTAAATTTTTTTTTTAGGATAGAGCGAAAAAGTGTGATTAAGCGAACCCAGGAACATAAGCTAAGTGCTTTTCGTTTGATCAACACCTCCTAGAAGAGCGAAAGCCTACACGTAGGTTAATATGAACGAGAGATCCAATCCTTAGAAGTCTTTAGTAGATATCTTTTTAGTTTTTCCCCACTGTGTAGTTTTGTTGACCGAACTTTCTGATATTTTTCTTATTTTTCCCCACTGCGTAGTTTGTAGGCTAAACCTTGTGATATTTTTCTTATTTTTTCCCACTGCGCAGTGAATGTTCATTCCTTCGGACTACAAGAGTGATTTATGCGAAGACCTTCTCTTTTCTAGGAGATGTTGGTTTTATTCCTAGAATAATTAGAGCAAATAATTAAGGTTATAACATAAATATTCAAAAATAATAATTTTTTAGAAGAAATTGCTTCATTACATTTATTAAAATAGATTCAGAAATAAAGTGTAAAAAAAAAATTGAAAGTGTAAAAAAACTCATCTATGTCATCTTGTTTATTCCTTCGGTTTGTATCTAATTGTATTGTTATATGATAAATAACAATAGTTGGAATTGCTAGCTAGAGTCATAGTCTTGAGATGTCTTACAATTTTTAGTATTAAACAAGACATTTTATTTACTTTTACATGCTTAAAGTTAAAGTCTTGCAGTTTAAGTTTAAAGTTAAAGTAAAAGTTAAAGTTTTGCATGTTCATGTTAAGTGTAAAAAAATTAATCTATATCATCTTATTTATTCCTTCAGTTTGTATCGTATTGTTATATGATAAATAACAATAGTTGGAATTGCTAGCCAGAGTCATAGTTATGAGATGTCTTACGATTTTTAGAATTAAACAAGAAATTTTATTTACTTTTACATATTTATCCGTTTGCAATATGTTGACAGATGATTGTTATGCACGAATAGAGCAAAAATAGTAGTTATTTTCTGCGAAATTTTTAATAATACGTCTTCTAATTGAAGATAATTTGAAGAAAATTGTTTTACTTCAGCCTGTCAAAAGTGTGTTTCACTTCTCCCTTCCGCCCCCTCCAAAAAATACATATGAAATAAAATAAAGTTGGTACTTCAAATAAAGAAAACAGGAACCTTTTGTAGTTGAAGGAAAACGAAAATGGTTGAAGATATCCGACAGCTTTCAAAAAAACAGAAAAAAAGTACGCTTTTTGATAAAAATAAAAGGACTGTTTGTAAAAGTCGCCGATTTTTTTCCTAAATATTTATGCAGAAGAGCTTTTTATCAATTTTCAATATCTTTTTTTTCCTAAGTGATGTTAGCAAGAGAGTCAACTGAATTCTTTGTAAGAGCCATTCGAAGCAAAACTAAGCTAACTGAAAGAGATCAAAGCGTCTTTTGGGACACATTATAAGAATTATATAAGGTTAGTAATTTCAAAGCTTTTTATTATTTTTACAATTATTGATATTTAATTAGATTAACGAATTAATGAATCATTCGTTAATTTAATTAATTAACGGATAATTGTTTTTTTTTCTTTGCTTGTTTCACTGTGATATGTGTCATTGTATTGTATTACTTCTTACCAATTTTTGAAATAAGATTTCTTTTTTGAAATGGAAATAAAATGCTATCATTACTTTTCCAAAAACAGCTCGAAAATTTTGAAGAATATGCTTTTGAAATTTTTTTCAGAAGATTTTTCTTATCATTTTCTGTTCTCTTTTTCTTCTCCAAAAATAAACGAATTCCGTCTTAAATTGGGTCTATTTTTAAGCATTTACAGAAAAAGTAGCAGGAAAAGAAATAAAAAGATAAGAAAAAGTGTCTCTTCGCTAATATCCAAATAAGAAACTACAACTATTACTTAACAAACTACAATGTTTCACAGAAGGATTTGTTTATTAGCAAATGAGTGTGAAAAACACGATAAAATTGTAGTTTATAGAAAAAAAAATATATTTCTAAAATATTCGTTAAATTAATAACGATATAAAAGTTTCAAAGATTACGTTTTTCAAATAGACGGAAAAGGAGAAAATAATTATATATTTGTCATAATAATTATACATTGAAAAGAAGTATTATACATTTGACATAAGGACACACCATTTTCGAAAAATCAGATGGGAGGGGGGGGGATATTCGGCGGTGATAGAAGTTTATTGTCTGAGTGGTTTGTATTTTTCGTTTCAAATCTGACAAAAAAATATATTTTCCTCTTATTAATTTCTTAAGAACACACTTTTTAATTTTTTTAAAATTTGTTCTATTATTTCTTAATTTTAGTTTTGTGTCTGATAATTTTTTCGCTGCCAAAAGCGGTCGAAATTTGTTTTGATAGATGATTAAATTGCTTACAGCATTTATGCAACAGTTGTAACTTACATTGGTATTTGGTACAGAGCTTCATTTAAAATTCGAGCCCTCTAGCTAGTCGAAAAAGGGTAAGAATTTGAATTGTCGATAATAAGGTGAAAAATTTTGGTTATATCAGTTGGAAAATGAAACAAACTTGTACTGTAATTCTGAAAGTTCAAAAAGTGAGTAGAATTTCGGTTAAGGATAAATTATATATGGTTAAAAAATAAAAATACACTAAAAAGGCAGTAAATTTTGATAAAAGGACAATAAATTTTGCTTTTACCGGTCAAGACGCGTGAATTCATCTGATATAGAGCTTCATATGAAACTGAGCACTTCATATGAAATTGATCTGTGAGGGAAGTAGTCGAAATTTTGATTGCAATATTCAACTCTCACAGACAAGAAAGTGAGTAATAAAAGACATAGAGAATACACCTAAGTTGCATACTTTAGAAGCAACGCTAGGTATAATAAAAGTAAAGAAGATGCTATACCACGGGAAAAATTTTTCATGGCAAATTCTGTTTCATGTCCATTGATATGGTGTAATTTGAAGTACGAAAAAAGTGAGTTCAGCAAACCTAGAGTGAATCATAAAGCTTCAAACGCTGAAAATAATTTTAAAAGTATCAACATGCAAACAAATTATGGCAGAATTATTTCCCCACAGCGTAATACTGAGCAATCCCGCCATAATTTGTTCGCATGCTGTTACTTTGAAAATTATTTTCAGTATTTGGAAAATCATATTTTACTCTAGATTTACCCGAATTCACCTTCACTATCTTTAAATTTTAAGTTATAAATGAGCCGCTCAGAAGCCAATGCGGTTAAGTCCATTTTTTGATATTTTCTGATTTTTGGAAATTTTGATGAAATAAATAATAATCTTCTTAGTTATTAAAGGATTTGCTCGTTGGTTACTTTTTTCTAGGTTAGACAGCTATTTTTTTAATAGCTTCTGAATATATTGTATAATAATTTCAGAAGCCATTGTGAATAAGTCCACCTTTTATCAATATTTTTTTACATAAACTTTGAAATAAAAATTAAATTCTTCTTCTTCTTTCGATATTTGTTGGCAACACTAAAAAACAAGAAATTCGTAGTAACTCAGGGCTGCCAGACGTAGTATTTTTAATAATACGGTAGTATTTTTCACCAAAAAAAAGGGGTATGTTATTTTTGGTAGCATTTTTTTAAAATGTGGTATTTTTGGTTTTTTTTTAATTTATTTAATTTTTATTTCCTGAAACAACGAAAAGTGCCACTCTAGTTTTGAAGTAAAAAACAATTTTTGAAATAATCCAACAGTTTATTTTCTATTAGTCACTGCATCTAGTGATGATTGGGAAAAACAAAAGTTCGTTTATACTAATAGACTATAATATAAATTCTTTCTTATGCACTTTGATTAAGTAGATTTTACGTTAAACATAAAACTTATGACAATAAATGTTATTTTATTATTTTTTGCATAAATTTCTTATCTTTTTTAGCTGCCAAAAGGTATAAGTCCTAAAATTTTTAAGATGCTGTCATTATTTCAATAAATACTTACGTTTTTATTTACACATCCTGTACATATCTTGTTTTTTTGCAGAGTTTACACCTCGAAAAAAGACTTTATACACTTTTCCAATTAAATTAATAAACCAAGAATTTTAGAAACTAATGTATCAAAAAACATTAATTTTCTCAATTTTTGTGTTTTGGACTTAACCGCATTGGCTTCTGAGCGACTCAAATGTCATTCAAAGAGAATTTGCAATGAAGGATTTCTTCTTAGGAAGATGCCATATCATGGGAGAAACTTTTTGTCGCAATTTTTCTTTTCATCTCCAATACTAATTTCATACTTAAAAGAAAGAAAAAATGAGTTTTGGCAAATTTAGAGTAAACCATGAAGTTTCAATTGCTGAAAAAATGAATTCAAAATATAAAAATGCTTACAAATTTTTTGAGGAAAACTTCTCCATTGCGTAATCCTAAGTTATTTCCTCATAATTTATTTTCATTTTGATATTTTAAAATTTTCTTCTCAGTATTTGGAATTTCATGGCTTACTCTGTATTTGTCTGAACTCACTTTTTTTATACTTAAAATTTTAAATTAGTTATGGAGGTGAAAGAGAATTTGCGACGAAGCATTTTTCCCGAGGTATGGCGTCCTTAAAAAGAATCTTTTTAAGTTTAAAATAAATGATTCTTTACTTTTACTCATGTCATGGTATATTTTATTTTCAGGTTAATATCAAATAATGTTGATTGCTTTATTTCTTATAACTTCCTATGGAATAGGAGTGTTTGGGGGCTCAATATGCCCACCACGAAATCGAATATATCCGTGCAGATGTATCAATATAGAAAATGACAATAAAGATTATCATACCATCATTAGTTGTCAAAAATTACAAGATGTCACCACTTTAGAAAGAATTTATCCTACGCTCATGAATATGGAAATAGATAAATTTGTAATAAGTGATTCTTTTTTATTGGAAAACAGTTTGAAAGAAGGGGCTCAAAGTAAAAGTAATCTCCCCTCTGATTGGTTTACTCTAACTTGGATAAAAGAACTGGAAATTATTGATTCAAATTTATCTTCGTGTTTTGGGTGTGAAGCGAAGATGCCCTGTAGAAATCACTTCACAACTAAGTAAGTATAATTTCTATTTATTTATAGTTCAAGGCAGTGTCAAGAAAAATCAGCTATTTCTACACTTTTTCTCTTTAGTTATAAGTTGAAGCAAAAAGATAATTATTTAGTTTGCACATCTGATAGTGCTAGGTTATAAGAGGACTCTATACCTCGGGAGAAACCTTTCGTCGCAAATTCTCTTTCACCTTCATAGCTAATTTAAAATTTAAAATGCAAAAAAGATAAGTTCAGGCAAACCTAGAGTAAGACAAGTTTTAATAGCTGAAAAAAAACTCAAAATATCAAAATTCGAGCAAATAATTGGAAATAATTGATATTTTGAAAATTTCTTTTCAGCAATTGAAACTTCATGGCACACTCTAGGTTCGCCTGAACTCACTTTTTCTATACTTCAAATTAATTATGAAGGCAAAAGCGAATTTGCTACAGAAAGCTTCTCCCGTGGTATGGCATCCTCTTTAATGATTTACCAATGAAGTGTGAGCGAAATGAAAATGACTCTGAGTTACACGGAAATAAGAAAAATTGTCATTAAAATCATTTCACTTCAAGCTTATTTTCATGAGTAAAATATTTGTGACTACCAAGACTAATTAACAGATATAACATATATATTTGTTTGGAAAATTTTGTACAACTACGTTTTTTTAGCAAAAGCAAAAGAATAAACTATAAAGCTTTTATTACAATTGTGTGTACCTCAAAGTACAAACAATTGTTTACGTTCTCTCGTTAACCAGTGAATTGTTAATTAACTGGTTCACTACCGGATTACATACAGTCCTAAAGAAAATGAAGATATTTTAAAATGTCAACGTGGTATACTTGGAATTTACCTTCAGAAGAGCAGCATAGCAACTATTTTTTAATTAATTATAATTTATAATTATTTATTTGTATTTAGACTGCCACCAATACTCACGGTAAACTGCAATGTGGTTAGAACAACAGATTACGAAGCTGATTGAAACAGTCTACTAATGTTAAATATAAAGCATGGGCTTCGCAGGTTTCCATTATTTGAGTGGGACGAAAAATAATACACATATGATACATGTATTGGGCCGGGATAGCCTGGTCGGTAGGGCGTTGGGCCCATGTCCGAGAGTTCGTGGGTTCGAACCCCGTCGGCCGAAGACTCCCCGTGTAGTAAAGTGACTGATGCACGTTAAATATGTCTAGTCGCAAAAGTCTTCCATGTTCCCATAACAAATCAATACCTCTGGGGGTACTGGATTGGAGATCGATCGTTCTCTGATATAGGTCAAAATTACGATCTGTGAATGAATGAATGGATGTATAAATGGGTCCCCTGTAAACGGGTGCGACGTATGGTGTGGCAGAAGTCGAATTCTTGCACATAGATGGCGCTACTGGAAAACAAGAACAATCGCGCCCCCTCTGCCTAAACAGGCATACGTCAACAACAATACATGTATTGCACTCATATATTGTATAATACATATATTGTAGGATGGTTGCCTGAATTTAAATAATAACAAACTTCCTAAAACAGGAAGAAATTACTGGTGTATCCCTCCGCAAATGTTATGCTTAAGAAGTGATGTGTGAACAGGCTTAATATCCCAGGAAGTTTTATTATTTTGACTTTTTATCAAGTTTACGCGAAGTTTTACCATTTATAAGATTTTCTGTAATTTATAAATTCTGTCCCGTTGTGAGCCGAAAACAAATTTAAGAAAACTAATACCACAACATAAATAAAGTGTAAGGTTTACCATGTTTTGAGTGTTATCCCATATTTGGCTATAATTGTGTGAAATATCACAGGTAGTTATTTTTCTGGTAAAATCATGGCATGCTTGCGAGGTCATCTAATTTCTCTAGCTATTTGTTTTGCTATTTGTTATCTAGCTATTTAGCTATTTGTTTGGACATCTAATTTCTCTAGCTATTGAAAAAAAAAAACACTTAATATTGTGAGCACTACAAGTAAAATAATATTGAATAGCGAGTTTTTCCAAGCTAAGGCTTAAAATCAATCAGAAGTAGTAATCCGGAAATCTTACGACGAATTTTAACCCCTAGCACAACCTGTGCTTAGTTTTTCACTGTCAACTATCCATAGTTAGAGCTTTGGTGGTTCAGGGGGTAGAGCTTTTTTTTCGTACATTACGTTTTTAAAGCTTTTCATTTAAAATATAATTGGCAACTGGGTGATTCTTTTTAAATATGACAATTCGGACAAAATAATTTCTTCAAATTTAAAGTCTTCAAAATAATCTAAAATTTTTTTGCATACTTCTTTAGTTACACTTATTAATATTTTACAGACAGCAGTGTAGTTTATTGACATTTGCTCAAGAAAAAGAATTAAATAGAAATTCACCAAATCTTGAAAGCCAGGAAAATGACATATTAGCTTAGATGTTTAAGAAACAGTCATTTTAAGTTAATTGTAAGTAACTCAACTTAAGCCTTTATGTTTGATGGACCTTAAATTGCTTAAATTAATTCTTTTTATCCACTGCAGAGAGAATAAAAAAATTTTTGTTGCTGATATGTACAGTATAAAATTGTGTTTAATAACCAATCATTAAATAAATAAATAACTTTGATTGCATCCAAGCATATTACAATCATGCATAAACTTGGTATTAGGTTAATATTTGTTTTCCCTCCTTACTGTATTAGCAGTTAAAGAAAATTTCTGGTAACACTTCAATGTCCTGGCATTTATAAGCAAGGAAAATGACAGCCAGGATAATGACAAATTCGCCATTTTATACCATATAACTTTACTTTAATTTAATATTTTGGCCTAATACGTTTATATACTGCAAAAAACAACAGTATTTTTTAAAATTACTCAGATAAATCTATGTAGCTTATCTTATTAATGACTTCAAGAAGCCAGAAAAATGATAACACAAAAATCTACTCACCTTGAAAAATTTTTTGAAATAGATTTTGAACCAGAAAATTCGTTCGTTATTCATGCAACAAGACATGTTCATATAGGAGGCTATCTAATCAATCTATTAACATAAGATATTAATTGCTGGCTCTATCTATTTTGGTTATAAGCCACAAAGTAAAAGTAGCCAGGAAAATGATAGATTTTCTTGGGACAAAAAAATTATTGCCGGAAAAAATATTTTAAACGAAAGTTTTGTAAATAATACCCTCTGCGTATATTCTTGAAATGCTTACACCGGTTGAGATAAAAAAAAATTAGATATTGAAAATTTATGGGAAGTTTTGAAGCTAGTTATTACTGGAAACATTGCTTGTGACATGCCAGAAACATGAAATTTTGAAGTTCAATAAATTTTTTTAACTACACAAAACAGTCAATGCTAGTGCAAAGTCATTTTAAAATGCTAACAGCAATGCTATTTATTAATTTTTTAAGAAAAAAAGTTCTTTTAATATTATAGTATTAGATCTTGGAACAAGAGCAGTGAATTGTCATATTTCGTGAGAATCACCCAACTATTCCATAAAAATAATTTTTAAATTTCTCAAAGTATAAAAAAAAAATAATAGTTCGATAGAAATCAGTATGTTCATGATCATTTTAAAATTTGTTTTATGAGGTTAAAATCTATTTTAAATTCTTTAAAAGTTCTACTAAAATTTGTCAACATTAAACCATAAAAAATTTGATCTTTAACAACAATTATTAAAATTTAATTTATATAGTGAGTAATGCTACCACTCTGATCAATGTTAAAAAGCGTACGCTATTTGTAGTTATCAATAAATTCATTGTTCAAAAAATAAAACTGAATGAATCATCAACAATATCAGCAAAAATGATGCGTAGTTATAAACAAGACGACATTAATGTACAATATAATCAACTTACTCACCATACATTATCTTACAATTTACATTAGAAGAAATCCGTTACACCTAGTTTTTTTTCTTTTTAAATCATACTTTTTTCCTCCATAGTCATAACGATATGATTTCTTGACGCAGTTCATCGTCATTATTATTGAGAGCAAAAATCCGAGTGTCACGAAAATTTTCTGTAACGTCAGCAGTTAGAATACGTTTTTTTTCTTTTCATTATTACTCTAATTATTCTTATTTTCATTCATTTCAGTGACTTCTTCTTTTACAATATAGCCATCTCTTACCTCTACTTTTGTCTCCAATCAGTTCGTGTATTTTTCTTATTTTTACGTAGAAAAAAAAAGCCTTTAAGTAAATTTACAAACACAGGCCAGTCATGAAAGTTGTAGGTGACTTGCAATAGCGGAATTGTCAAATGTTTCTCTATGAATACTTAAAAATGTTTCTTTTAAAATGACTCGAGTGTGATGGCCGGCGAGGAATATATCATATAAGTTAAGGTTCAAGTGTTGAAATGAGTTATTCTACAGATTATCTTGCTAGTGTGCCGATTAACTAGGTTAATCCGTTAAAGTGCCGAAAATAACTACATAGAAAATTTGACATTGCTTGTCAAACACTCGTTAAAGTGAAAATACGTTGTGAGCTCGTTAAAGTGAAAAATGCATTGTTAAAAATGTCTTGTTAATCTGCACATATTAACGTATTCAATTGAAAATACTTTAATGTGTGAAGATTAACTACGGTGAGTCGTTCATTTGTGAAAAAAATTGGTTCATGACTCAAATTACTTAGATAATCTACTATCTGCCCAGATAATCTGTACATTACCTATCCAACACTCGTTAAAGTGAAAATACGTGTCTGTATGCTGAAATTACCATAACATAATTTATATATTTTTCGCTATCTAAAATGCTGCAATCAAACAATCAATGCATTAGTTGATGGAATCAATGTTCAATCAGTTTGAAAAAAATAATTCAAAGAATCATATGGTTTAAAATATTATAACAATTAAGGAAATAAACATAATGCTATAAAAATTTCGGTATTTAAAGAATCAAGTCAATACAATCAACAAATTAGTTGATAGAATGAGGGAAACAAACTTTTAAGCCTTAACGGTTCGGAGACCGTTATTTTTAGCTCATTATCTAGGTGAATTGCGAAAACTCTTGATTCCGCACTTTAACGAACCACTTTATTTAGATAAGTACAGTAATGATCAATTGAAATTATCGTAAATTGACGATCAATAGAGATACACCCTTCGAAGATACACCCTGAAATAAAATTCTTGCTAGTTACTGATGGCCATTGTTCGGAAATGGCTCTTCAGTAGTTTATCCAAACATGCATGCATACATCTACATAAACATCAGAATTTTCCATCGTTTAGAGGTGGTTGTTTAAAGAGGTTTAACTGTATTTTAATATCAAGGTGCATTAATTTAAATATGCAATTTTCCAAAGTTTAATAATATCTACTTTAAAGTAGGACCAGTGTTCCTTTTTCTAAGTTTTGTGTTTTCTCTTTGCTGTTGCTTTACTGTTGAAAATTTTGGTGTATATTAACCATAATGTTGTTTAAATTCGCTGTTACCTTAATATGGTGCAAAATTGATCCTAAATATCGTATTTATTAAAGTAAGTGCATAACACTGTGGTTAGACTTGAACGAAAACAAGGTTATGCTTCACACATCATTCAGGTAGCAGCAAATTTACTCTCAGTATTATGGTCCCAGTTACTGATACTATGGTTCAACGTTAAGTTTTTTTTTCTGAAAGTATACATCAATATTATGTCACGTAACATTATAGGTATAATGTAGAGTTCAGCGAGAAGATTTTTTTTAGTACAATTACGTAAAATCGTTACCTTAAAATTTATAACCTAACATATTTTTACTTATAAAATTTGAACAGCTTTCAAAAATTACAAATTAAAAAAATGCCATGATGAAAGCGACTTAGTGTTTCTTAGGGTTAAGTTTATTTAAATTTAGTAAATTGTTTCACCTTTTTGTAGAGTAATCTCAGAATGAGTAAATAGGGATACTTTTGCTGATTTTATACAGGTGAGGATTAGAACCAGTTTCAATTAAAAATGTTTCATTAATCCTTCCTCTCTTTCATAATCCTTCATCTCTCTCTTAATAATTAATTCATCCTCCATCTGTTTCACAAGGAAAGTTCTCCACAAAATAGTTGCCATATTAAGGTTATGGGAAAAAGATTTCCAAACATTAAATTTTGAAATTCATGAATTATAAACAGTTGATAATAATCGAATGAAAACAAATAATATATTTTTTAAGTTGTCCGAATCAGTTTTTATCGAACAAATGTGCCTAATTTTTTGTTAATTTCTTGTCTGTCTATTTTTGCCTGATAGATTATAAGCAAATAAGAAATGCATAAAATAAAATTTATTTTAATTATAATGAAACAAAACTCTGTATGACAATTTATTCAAATAATATTTTTGAATTAATGAACAGATTTGTCTATTTTTCTATTTACAGGATTGAAATAACAAATAGTTCTTCCGCAAACAAAATATGTCTTCTTTGCAATATTCCAATCAGGGAAGAAGAAATTTCATCAGAACCCTCTCGACTATATTGTCTTAAGCAGTTAAAGGAATTTCATTTCACTCATGGGAAGCTATCTTCAATCAACAATAACTTCTTTCCTAAAAAAGTAGAAAATTTGATAACCTTAAATTTTAGTTACAATGAAATACGACTGATTTATAGCAGTGTATTTAATAGTTTTCCAAACCTAGAAGAGCTTGATTTATCCCACAATGCACTTACAAGCATAGAAGGAATATTTACCGAACAAACAGGGTTGGAGCTTCTCGATTTAAGGTAATAAAGCTTTCATTATGTTTTTTCTGGAGTAAAAAGTAATGTTCTTTAATTGAATTTTTCTCTTTATGCATATATATATATATATATATATCGCTATCTAAAATGCTACAATCA
>NC_092214.1:54781737-54795993 GCF_043381705.1 Parasteatoda tepidariorum
AGGAACATTCCAGTGACTTTCAAGTCATGTCTTGGCCCCCAAATTCACCTGACCTTAATCCAATAGAGCATTTGTGGTCCTACTTGGAAAACCAAATTCGTGCTGCCACGCTACCCCCTCGCAATGCGAAGGAATTGCAGGACCAGTTGGTGAGCGCTTGGTACCAGATACCTCAGACTACCTATCAGCACCTTGTGCAATCAGTGCCACGGCGGGTGCTAGCAGTTTTCAGGGCTAAAGGTGGTTCTACATGTTATTAGCAGGGTGGTCATAATGTAATGGCTCTTCGGTGTATATCTGGCATTGAAAGGTTGTTGCTAACGAGGGTGAATACATTATTGATTAAAAATAAAATCTTGATATCAAACATCAAATGCACCGAAATGGCATTACATTACTTCGTTTTAATTTTACACCCAAGTAAATTAAATTAAGCTAATACAAGTCATTATAGTAGTTATTAAATGTTACATTAATTTTTTAAGTTTAAAAGGATTACCTTCAGAACGGTATAAGTAAGTCACTTATGATATTTAAAATGTTTTAAAGGTACCTACTTCTAAAATTTGAGTTATTTTAATTACTCTAACTCTTTGCTTACACAAAAATGGTTAATAATACTCATAGAAATATCTATCCTAGAACTTAGGTCTACCCTTCGTCTCCATTGCCTAGCTTGAAATGAGGGGGGAGGAGGAGTGTAATTGTGAACGCATTTGAAAAAATTACTTCATTTGCAAGTTAAAAATATAGATATAACATGTAAAATAATAAAGATTAAGGAAAAGAGAAGAAAAAAAATTATTAAAATAAAATATTTAAAAAAAATTTAAAGAAAAATAATATATATATACATATTAAAAAGCTCGAAAACAAAAAAAATGAAAAGATATAATCTCTTCATTAGCTCAAACGATTATAGCCACAAAAAGGAGTGCTTTCTAATATTGTATCAATATAGCCAAAGCAAAATATATCAATACAATAGTGTCAGCAATCAATAGTGGAGCACACAAAAATATTGAAACGAAGTAGAATCTATTAAGTAAAAAATGTATCACGCAGAAAAACAGAAAATAAAATGTATAGATAAAACAAAAAACCGAAATCTGTAAAAAAAAGTAGCTAATTGAAATAAACTTACATGTACCGGAATCTTTCAAGAATGATTTAAAATATATTCGTAATAAGATTGCCAGATTACAAAATATGAAAACAGAAGTGCGTATATAGAAGTATTAAAAAAGTAAGCGTAATTAGATAAAAGCGTAAATAGAGGGATTTTGTTTTTTGGCGCGTTCTAACTGCAGTTCTGAAACTCATTTGATTTGTTGATTACCGAGGATTGGCTAAAAAAATGGATGTGCTCAAGGTAATAATATTATACTGAAAAATTAAGAGAAATTTATAATTAATAAGGTTGATATTCAATTATAAAATTTTAATGATTTTAGAAAATCAACAATTAAGTGAGAGAGGGGATGGGGAGAGGGAGAAACATGATTTGTCCGTTTCGCCCTGATTTTTAGCAATGAATTTGCCCGAGTTGGATTTGCACATGGTAAAAATATAAATTAACAAAGAAGTTTTTAGTAAATAATTATTAATAATATACAATTAACTCAATGCATTTACATAGAATTTAATTACTTTAGTTGGTATCCATTGTTTTTTATCAAATTTTTAAAGAGTTCGTCTTTTCGATAAATAAACATTGCTACATATTATTTTAATTCTATTCTTTTGATTAAAAATGGTATTTAAATATAGATGTTTTTAGAAACATAAGAATTCCAAGTAATTAGTTTATTTATATTAAAATTGAAATAACTTCTTTTGTCGTATAAATCAACAAAACAGATATTTTTTTCTTTTTTAATACCCAAATTCAAAAAATTAAAAATAATGTTATCATCATGATTGCAAAGCAAGTTTAATTCCTCAGGGTGAATATTATTTAATAAAATTGTATAATCATGAAAATTAAAGATAATTAAATCATCAATAAATCTAAAAATAAATTTAATATTAAGAGTACAGTTTTTTTCATATAAGTGTAAAAATAAGTTAGCTAAGATGAAAAATTAGATCCATGTGATATTCTATCAATTTGAATAAGAATATATTTTTTATTGTAAAGATAATTATGTGACAAGAATTAATTCGAATTTTCCAACAATCAAAATCGTAATTACGGATATTTTTAAAAGCATAGTAATAACTCAAAAGAACATTTTTTAGTTTGGAAAGGGAAATGCTATTGATCCTGGAAATCAAAAGTCGCAATCGAGTTAACTTTATTTTGCTTAATAAATTCTAAAATCGGTTGATACCCATACCAGTGATAATCCTAGAAAAACCTCTTTTAATAATATTGTTAATAAATTAAGTAGTTAGAGAAAATAGCGCCCGGTTTAGTTTAGTAAGTATTAGACCCGCATGTGATTGTTCTAAATTTTATAGGAATTTTATGAAACTTTTGACTGATAATTAAGTAAAGAAATTGCTAATTTTAATTTCTAATCTCTCATACAAAGTAAAAAAAAATTTTATGATAATATTATTATTTAAATTACTAAGCTCAAAATTTTTTAAACTTCGTATTTAAAAGTTCAACATAGTAAGTTCAACAGAGTTCTGTAAAAAATTCTATGTTGGACTTTTAAATACGGAGTTAAAAAACTTTTAAGCTTGGTAATTTAAATAATAATATTATCATTAAAAATATTTTGGATTCATATAAAAGGTTAAAAATTAAAATGAGTAGCATAGAATTTCTTTACTTGATTATCAATCCAAAATTTCATAAAATTCCTATAAAATTTAGAACAATCACATGTGGGTCTATATGCAGAGTTGGTCTTATAAGCAGATGTGGGTCTTATATGCAGAGTTTAGTACGATGAGAGACGACCTTGAGCAGAAGGCATCGCATGAAAACATATGTTACATTTAAATACATTTAGTGTACTTTGTTTTCTGATGCAAAATTTGAAATAAAAGTAAAAAAAATAAAACTCAAAATTTTAAAGCTTTCTTATTTTTGAAAAACTTTTTGAGTTTTGACGATATTCCATTTTTTTTTCTTTCTTACGATACCTAATAAGCTTGACTTCCAAGTGATTGATTTTTTTTGTCGTCCACGCAAAGTATTGCTTTTTCATTTAAATACACCTTAATTTGTATACATTTTAATCAAATTTTAATGTGATCTTTCTTTATGACTTTTCGTTAAATTTGCTAGAATAATTTTTAAACTAAAATTAAGAAACAAATGACAAAAAAATTAAGGATTATTTATATATTTTTCCTTTCTTCTCATGTTTTTCAGGTTTGCTAAATCCCATGTACTTTAGCAACATATTTGTAAATACTGAGAAAAAGTTACGGAGATTCATGTATTGGCTGCTATTTTTACGGCATCTAGTGTTCAAACATGCATTTCCTAAACCTTCTCGTAACTAAATAAGAAAATAATAATTACGACAGGGTCCTCAAAACCTCTTAGTAAATAGATCTTTACTGAAAAGAGAGAGTATTGCATAATTTTCACATACCTAAAAGTTACAGATCAATCAGTTCACTGATATTTTTTAGAACTTTGAAAAAAGCCCTAAGACTAAAAATGTCGATAGATTTTAGATCATACCAGGTATTAAATGCTTAAATATCTAAATAATTTACTTTTATGCTTATTTATTACAGTTGGAATTCAATTCAAAGCCTATCGCCAGATTTCTTCACTCATTTATGGAATTTGAAGACTTTTAATATAAAATACAATCTTATTAAAACAATGGTCAAATGGAATGTAATTCCAAAGGGGTTGAAAAAAGTCGATTTTGAAGGTAGGTTTTTATTTAAAATCATATTTACTTAAGCCTATTTAAATAACTATAAAAATTTTAACAACTACAGTAGAACTCGGATTTTACGTCACCCGCAAATACGAATTTCAAACTTTCAGAGTCTTTCTAGCTTGTTAAGTTCTTTTTTACTTTATCATTAATGTAAAAAATTCCCTGAAATACCGACGAGTTGTAGTCTTGTGCAACTTAATTATACAAAAAGAAAAATAAACGCGTTAGAAGCTTTAATCTTAATATCGTTTGCCTGGAAAAACGTTTCTAAAGACTGTATTGTTAATGGTTTCAGAAAAGTTCCGATCGACACCCGAATTTTTAGAACAAAATGTAGACACTGGCTACACATCAGGAGTGATGAAAAACACTGAATCTTTTCACCTCCATCATTTATTAAAGCAGAAGTAATGGTGAGGTCCGATGGCTGAGTGGTTCGCTTCGCGCTCCCGTGCCAGAGGTCCTGGGTTCGATCCCCGGGCTGGGCGAGGTTGACTCAGCCTTTCATCCCTTCAGTGGGTTGATAAATGAGTACCAAACATGCTTGGGAACTAAGCACTGGGGATTCCGCTTTCGGCTGACCACCTGATCGGAACATCTGCTCCTGCACCTCAGATCCCAAGATTAAGAAAACTGAGATGGGCACAGTAGGCCCTGGCCCTCTATGGGCTGTCGCGCCACTGACTTTAGTTTAGAAGTAATGCAGCAGACACTGAAAATTTCTTTCCAAAGACATCAAGAAAAAGAGAGAGAAAGGGATGCCCTGGATTGTTGAAAAATTCATTGCGTTCTTTAAGACAAAATAAAGAAATAAATAACTTTTGTTCTAATGATTGTATCTTCACAAATTAAGTGCCAATCCGAATAGTTCAAAGAGGTGACTATTGATACACTAATCAATTTGTGCAAATTATTACATAAGTTACAAAATTAAACACGAAAAGCGAAGTTTCTCTGAATAAAACTTTAGTTTTTCGAAGAATTTGGATTTTTCACCATCAAAATGTGGAAGGGGGTAGTTACAATCTGAAGAATATGATCTCTGGATATATTTAATAAGGAGAGCGGTCGAAAATCTGGGCCCCTCAATGGTTATTTTTTGCGTATTTTAACATACCTCGAGATAAGTGATTCGAAATTTTTTGTAACTAATTATAAAATTCGTTTATTCAAAAATAATTCCACGTAAAAANTCTTTAATTTTCTTATCAATTTGAAGACTGTAAAAAAAAGAGAACAGAAGTATAATCTTTGAGGTGTTTATATAAATGAAACATTTTTCAGACACTTGATAGCTGATCAATAGTGAATAATCATCTCCATAGGTCCTCATGACTTACAGGTATGCATTACTTTTTTTTCTGTGAATAATGGGAGGTTTATTTTCCAAGAAGGTATTAACCATGTTCCCTATCAAATGATAAGTAGGTGTAAGGGGATGTGAACCTAATAATTGAAACGGACTGAGGACAGTACGCTCCTATTTGGTATCATATGTCTAACTTGAGTATCTATGCTAATAGGAAAATTATATTTATTTATCTGTAGCTGCATCCAGAATTATATATTTATATCAAACTTCCTTATATATTCTTTTTTTATCTTTCTTATTGTTTAAATAAATATTCTTGTAGATATTTACAGTATCCTTTGTAGATATTATTTAATTATTTCTACATCTTTGAGAATATTCTAAAAACAATTTATGGTGTTAATTTTTGTTATTAGAGTACCCTTCCCGTAAACGGACAACTCTCATAAGCGGACAAATTTTTTGGTCCCATGAATGTCCGCTTAACGGAGGTTTCACTGTATTTAATAAGGAGAGCGGTCGAAAATCTGGGCCCCTCAATGGTTATTTTTTGCGTATTTTAACATACCTCGAGATAAGTGATTCGAAATTTTTTGTAACTAATTATAAAATTCGTTTATTCAAAAATAATTCCACCTAAAAAATAATTTTCAATAATTTTTTATTATTCCGTTTAATAATAATTAAAAAATTTTTGAATTGTCAGGTTTACTAATTTTCAGACCATTTTAAACCATGCAATTTAAAAACACAAAATATGTGAATAAAACACAAAAAACACAAAAACAATGTGAATAAAATTAATCGAATAGTTCTTAAGAAATAAAAATGTAAAAATATAGATTTTTTGATGTTTTATCACTCTGGTTTCAAAATGTTACTACTATTAATTTGACTTCTATTGGAACATATATGGATTACCTGAATGAAAAGTGGACAAGTGCGGTAGTATCACAAATAACGTTATCATAACAGCTCCACTTATCAAGGTTACAAATTAAGGTAAAAGGAATGCATCACAGAAGAAATATAGATTAACGAGACTACAAGTAAGTATTTAAAGTGAGAGGTTATGTCCACTTCCGATCAACACGAAGTACAATTTTTACTTGCAGAAGGTGATTGCATCAACGTGTTATTCATGTAATATAAAGCTCTGCGTTATTGTTACTGATCGAGAAATTTGATTACATTTAATCACTTTATCAACAACAGTAATAGATGCACGAGAAATTGCATCATTTGCTTGCCTTGGTCTTTGAAGGTGCTGATGAAGCTCTTCATTAAAACGTTTTTTACAGTCATTTATTCTAGACTTATAGAATGTGTTTCCAAAAACAGCAAACATTTGTATATATATATATCTGAATTACGCTCACCTTATACCACTTAAAATTTACCCACTGCATAATGTTCTATTCTGGATGCTTTCATCTTAGCATTACTTTACATTCACTTTAAATGCTCGTATGTTAACTGGTTAATTAATAATGGGCAATCTGTAGTGCACTTTTTCCCCTTCTATTTATGACTCCTGCAGTGTGAGGCTGCTATCGCTACAGTACTTTCTGACGCTATCGCGCGCTTTCCACTTTTTAATTGGGCAATGATATCTAACAAAATATTCATTTTATGAATAGGAAATTCCATACACTGTGACTGCAGGATTCGTTGGTTGAATAGTATATTAAGTGATGATATTGATTTTGCTGGCAATTGTGAATCCCCTGTAGGGTATCAAAACTCATCATTGCGAAGTATTTTGCCAATGTTAACCACAAGATGTAACTCTCCAGGACGAAAAAAAACATTAAGAAGACACAGAGGTGATGAAAAGATAACTATAGAACATGGTTTCAGAAATGTTTGAAAACGATAATTTTTTGCTTCGAATTCTGAAAGTAAATTTCTGAAATGCAGATGTTTTGGAATGCATAGATCATTAAGATGTCTTATAGATAAATAATAAATAAATAAATAACTTACAAAATTGATGATGCTTATTATGTTTCTCAAAACACCAGAAGAGTATGTGGTAAAAATCAAATGCTTTATTCCTTTCTGTATTATATCAGATTCATAAATTACAGTAAATAAAATTTGCAAGACTTTCTTAAAGGTTGTTTTTAGAAGATAGTTGTTACATGAAAAAGCTCTTTTTAGGAAATAATATGCCATTTTTAGGACTGCTGTGAATTAATGTGACTTAGATATTTAGTTAATTAATAATGCAAATTTTTAACATTTTCAGGCATTTTTGTAAAAATGAAAAATGTTTCTGTTCTAATTTTTTACTATGACATTTGATGTAAGTAATGATGTTAGTTATTTAGTAATGTAAATTTTTAGCATCTTTAGACATTTTTGTTGAAATAAAAAATTTTTCTGTTCTAATTTTTTACTGTGGCATTTGATGTAAATGAATATCTTGCAAAAATATTAAACAGAGTGAAAAATATAATCTTGGGATTTATTACATTATATTGTGATTACTATAATTTATTTAATGTTTTTTTTCCCTCAAATTTTACTAAATTTTAAGCAAATAATGAAATCTTAGTTTTACTATGTAATAATAATGTTGATCATTAACAATTATAATGATTATTTATAAAGTAATTTTTTTCCGAGTTTCTCGAAGTTTCCTGGTGGGATAATTCTACCAGCTTTCGACGGTTCTAGATTTATTGAAAAATCAATTGCCATACTCTTCATTGTGAGGGATTGATAAATTAAAATAGGCTGCAAATTTGAAGTTGTGATTAGCATTTACTACCCTTAATGAAAATACAATTTCCTTAGGATAGACAAAGTCATATCTTTTAGGCAAGTATTAATCTGAAAAAAATTCGCGATTGGAGTTATTTTTATGATCGATTTTATCGTAAAAACTGTTATTTTCCTGCAAATCAGATTTAAATAGTTTGCTGTTTTGGTTATATACTGATGGATTATTAAAATTGTAAAATCAAAAGATGCAACACTTGCATATTCTGCCCGATGTTTTCAGATTTTGGAAAGCATGAAATAGTTTAATATTTAGTTTGCGCTTCATTGTCGAGCAATATTGAACTTCACAAGAATTGTGAAGGGAGGAAATTATACTCTAGAGTGTATAGTACTCACAGACTATTACATGATTTACGTAATTATAAAATAGGTACAATGAATGATGGTCTAAAATTGCGCATTTTTATAAAACTAATATACTTTTGAATAATTTAAATGTTAAATTAAATTTTCTCTTCTGTACTGTTGCAAATAAAATTAAAAGTACATTTTTTGCAACCACAAATTCTATCTAAAGATATCATGCCCCGTTTTGCACAAACTTCGAAATGGTTATGCCTAGTAAATTATAATATTAGTTATATTTTATTGGCTACATAGTGTAATTTTACGGACCAAAAGCATTATTTTAATCAAGGGACTCCATGTTAATATATATATTGTAAATATATATAAGTGTAGAGAGACTTTTAAAATTTCTCTCTATGATTTCATTTTTTTTCCGAAGATTCTTTTTAAGTAAACATTAATGGCAAAATGCACATTTCGCCATTTGAGAAAAAGAGCAAGTCTATCGGCTTAAAATATAAAATTCTAAAAGATTAAAAAAATAAGACAAAATTTCCTGGGTTATCAGAGGTAAGAGTTCACCACTGAAGGTAAACACGAGATTAATACAAACTAAATTAGTTTTATAAAGTAAGAATTTTGCACAGTTTATTTGAATACGTCTATTTTCGATGAAGTATTTCAATTTTAAGTTAATGAAAATAGGTTTCTATAGAATTTTTTTTACTTAAGCATGATGGGGTTATTTTGCTGACCAGAGGGGGGGGGGTCCAAATTTCTTAAAACAAGCTTACGTAATATTTAAGCGATCCCCAAGAATAAAAACCCGCTATTATTAGATTATAATACTGAGCAATACACACTAAAATTTCACTTCTCAAAAGTACAAATTAATTCAAAACATTTGCAGAAGCCGTTTGGCATTTAATAAAACAATACAGATTTAAGTAAATACACGAGACAATTTAATATTTGCATAAAATGAACTAGCATTGTTATATCACATATTGTTACATCACATTACGGAAAAGCTATTTCTCTCGATATATGCCATCTATATTATATTGGGATTTTATTATTTTTGCTGACAAGGAAGAAGAGTGAGTAACATTTATTTCAAAAAACCTTGCTGAAAACTGAAAAAATTTGCACTTCGCAAAACTCTAAAATTTTAATATAAAAGTTAAGAAATAGGACGTAATTTCTAGGATAAGAGGTAAGAGTTTCAATCACTGAAGGTAAAGAGATTAATATAAAATAAAAGAATTTTTTGCATCGTTTATTTGAAATAAAACTAAACCTATTTTTTGCTGAAGTGTTCTAAAGTTAATGAAAATATATTTTTAGAGACTATTTTTAAATAAGCATGACATGGTTCTTTTTTTACTGACAAGAAGGGGGGGGGGTTCCGAAATTTCTTAAAACAAGCTTACGTAATATTTAAGCGATCCCCAAGAATAAAAACCCGCTATTGTGAGATTATAATAATGAGCAATACACACTGAAATTTTACTTCTCAAAAGTACAAATTTATTCAAGACATTTTCAGAAGCCGTTTGGCATTTAATAAAACAATACAGATTTAAGTAAATACACGAGACAATTTAATCTTTGCATAAAATAAACTAGCATTGTTATATCACATATTGTTACATCACATTACGGAAAAGCTATTTCTCTCGATATATGCCATCTATATTATATTGTGATTTTATTATTTTTGCTGACAAGGAAGAAGAGTGAGTAAGGTTTATTTCAAAAAACCTTGCTGAGAACTGAAAAAATTTGCACTTCGCAAAACTCCAAAATTTTAATATAAAAGTTAAGAAATAGGACGTAATTTCTAGGATAAGAGGTAAGAGTTTCAATCACTGAAGGTAAACAAGAGATTAATATGAAATAAAAGAATTTTTTTNTCACCACTGAAGGTAAACACGAGATTAATACAAACTAAATTAGTTTTATAAAGTAAGAATTTTGCACAGTTTATTTGAATACATCTATTTTTGATGAAGTATTCCAATTTTAAGTTAATGAAAATAGGTTTTTATAGGCTTTTTTTAACTTAAGCATGACGGGGCTATTTTGCTGACCAGAGGGGAGGGGGAGTTCCAAATTTCTTAAAACAAGCTTACGTAATATTTAAGCGATCCCCAAGAATAAAAACCCGCTATTATTAGATTATAATACTGAGCAATACACACTAAAATTTTACTTCTCAAAAGTAGAAATTAATTCAAAACATTTGCAGAAGCCGTTTGGAATTTAATAAAACAATACAGATTTAAGTAAATACACGAGACAATTTAATATTTGCATAAAATAAACTAGCATTGTTATATCACATATTGTTACATCACATTATGGAAAAGCTATTTCTCTCTATATATACCATCTATATTATATTGGGATATTATTATTTTTGCTGACAAGGAAAAAGAGTGAGTAAGGTTTATTTCAAAAAACCTTGCTGAGAACTGAAAAAATTTGCACTTCGCAAAACTCCAAAATTTTAATATAAAAGTTAAGAAATAGGACGTAATTTCTAGGATAAGAGGTAAGAGTTTCAATCACTGAAGGTAAACAAGAGATTAATATGAAATAAAAGAATTTTTTTTGCATCGATTGTTTATTTGAAATAAGACTAAACCTATTTTTTGCAGAAGTGTTCTAAAGTTAATGAAAATAGGTTTTTAGAGACTATTTTTTAAATAAGCATGACGTAGTTCTTATTTTGCTGACAAGAGGTAGGGGGTCCGAAATTTCTTAAAACAAGCTTACGTAATATTTAAGCTATCCCTAAGAGTCCCGTAGTGGACTGATCGTTAAGACACGATTCCCAGCAGATCACCGAAGTCAAGCATCACTGGCTGCGGTCAGGGTGCGGGTGGGTGACCACTTGGATCAGTCTGCGTAGGGACCGAGGGTGTGCGGTATTGGTCCTCGTTAAACTGTGCTACCGTAAAGTGCTCGACTTCGCGCGCAGGTCGTCGGGCTACCGAAGCGGGGGTGCCATCCCCTCCGCAGAGGATCAAAATTGTGATGGCATGTCTTCGGATCATCCTCCGGGGTGTTTCCCGGACCGTCACCAATAGCCCATTGTGCAGCTCTAGTGCGACGTAAATTAACAACAACAACAACAACTATCCCTAAGAATAAAAACCCGCTATTGTGAAATTATAATATTTAGCAATACACACTAATTGAGCAATACACGCTAGAATTTTACTAATCAAAAGCATAAATTTATTCAAGACATTTACAGAAGCCATTCGGCATTTAATAAAACAATGCAGAGGGAATTAAATACACGAGACAGTTTAATATTTGCTTAAAATAAACTAACACTGTTACATTACTATACGGAAAATACTATTTCTTTATATTATATTTGCAAATGTCCAGGTGCAGAACTTAGGAACTGTCATAATGAAAAGCAGTTAAAGATAATGTATTTAACATTTCTTATATACTATTTAGTTAAATTCAATTAAAAATCTGGTTTGTAAATATTTTTAATCTTATTTTTAGGCCGCAGTTAAGGTTTTGCATCTGGGCTATTAAATTATTTTACGATTCAAGATATAGTAATGCATACATAGTTTATTTCAGAATTTACAATTCAGTAAAATTACATAAAAACATGGAAGTGAGTAAATACTTAGATGCAGTAAAATCATGCAATTTAGATTTTTACAACAAACTAAATAAATTAAATAGGTTCTAAAACAATTTTACAGGCTACAAAAACTAAAGTTTACTTTCAAAGAGTTTCACATTTAAAAGAATCTCAGTTGTAGACACAAAAATAGAATATTTTTATATTAAATGTCACCATGCCTTAAAACAACTCAAGTATAAGTAAATTGCTAAATACAAAGCATTTTATACGCGCTGTCACTAAATAAAATTTGACTCCATTTTAATTTGGTATTTTAGTTCTATTAATATATTTTATTCTTAAATTTGAAATTTTGAGCTAAAAACTTTAGATAAAAAGTTCAATTAACACCTCTTAAACTAAATTTAAATATTTTATTAAAGAAAATAGAGCTTATAAAATATTTGTAACTGAAGCAATATTAAATATTGAATTAAATATTAAACATGAAAATTATATTTATAACCAAGAACTGCAAATATTCACATATTCTATAGTTACTAATGGCACCGAGATTTACCAGAAACTTTCTACACAGTGAGGATATACTGAATGAAGAATCAATTTATTTAACTTAACTTATCAACTTATTATCACTTAATGAAGAATCAACTAATTTAAAACTTTTCCCCACTGATATTTTAATAATAAAGTGAGAATTTAATTATTCTATTAAATGATATTTCTAACGTAATCAAAAAACTAATCTATATCTAATATTATCTAATCAATTATATAATGATCCTATCTCATAATCTTACATCGAATCATAAATCTAAAAATTTAAAGCATTTAATTAAGTCTATTGTAAAGCCATTGTTTTTCTTTAATCCGTAGATAAGTTCTTGTTTACAGGAATCTCGCTACAACAAAATCTAGTGATCTCTGAGTATAAGATAATGGGAGTTTGAGTATAAGCATATTCTAGTCAAAATAAGTTGATCGGGAATCTCGCTACAGTAAAATCTATTTATTTCTGAGTATGAGATAATGGGAGTTTGAGTATAAGCATATTCTAGTCAAAATAAGTTGATCGAGAATCTCGCTACAGTAAAATCTATTTATTTCTGAGTATAAGATAATGGGAGTTTGAGTATAAGCATATTCTAGTCAAAATAAGTTGATCGGGAATCTCACTACAACAAAATCTAGTGATGTCTGAGTATAAGATAATGGGAATTTGAGTATAAGCATATTCTAGTTAAAATAAGTTGATCGAAAATTTGTATTTATTTTATTTTAAATAAAATTAATTTATAAATTTTACCTCTATCAAATTATGAAGAGATTTGAATCTACATATTGTGTATTTAATTTCAAAATCTGAACATCTAGATTTAACGGGCAATAAATCTTATTCCCTGTGCAAATTTCTGAATTTCTAAGAATGCTTAAAAATCGAATTCAGTAAAAGCCTAAAATGTTTCATGGACTAAGATAGTAAGCGTTAAATGAATTTACAAATTACGAATAAGTAATAACTTAGAAGTTCAAAGTAATTTGAAAATTTACTCGAACTTACGTAGTCCAAAAGTAGATTTGTATTTACTACTCCTCTTGCTACACGGTATTCTAAAAAATGGTCGAATTTCGGTTAACTCTAGAATAATTAAGCGATAAAATTACAAATAAAAATTGAAGAATATTACAAATTACATTATATCTGTTATCTGTATCATAAGGGACCTGCAAAACTTACAATTTCAGTGTTCTCTTTTGCTTTTTTATATTCTTGCTTTTAATATAATTACATGAAATGTTTAAAGGGCTCTTTTTATATTAATGTTATGATAATATATGGGATAGATATTTAGATAAATCAAATCAATTAACTTATTACTTAGTTTTTGTGCGTACAAAAGGGAGAAGGATTTACAAACTTTTACCTACCGTAAAACATTGCCTCATACTTGAGTTTATAATTACCCGAATTCTGTTTACAACTGCAAATAAACGGAGAAAGTATGAAATAAACGCTATATATATGTATGAACCGAAACACCGAAATCTGGAGAATGTCGACATTCACCGGTGAAGGTCAACATTCACGTAGTCGCTTGGTGTATGTCCGAAATATTTGCTAAATACCCTTATTTCTGACTCTCACCGGTGAATGTCAACAATCACATAGTCGCTTTGGTGAAAGTCCGAAATATTTGTTATATCCAATTTTATATTAATTTATTCGTTAATATTATTATATTTATCTGATATATTTACATTTATTCTATATTTTAATACTTACTGACGACAGATTAGAAGAAACATCAGTGTTTGGAGTATCGGGCAAATATATACCGGGCAATGGCACTTGACCTTAAAAAAACATCAGTGTAGGGTATACC
>NC_092214.1:54796293-54877292 GCF_043381705.1 Parasteatoda tepidariorum
GAGATATATATAAAACTCAGTGGGTTTGTTGATATATATTCTTAAACTGTGCATGAGGATTTTTAAATTCCAAAAAGTATGATCAAAATCGATTGAATATTTCCTGAGCAATGCAAATTAAATTCACGTTTCTAAATTTTTATGCATCAGATGAGATAAATTAAAATTTTTATGTTTCGATTGAATTGATTTCGTTGAATTTTGGTATTTGCAGTTTAAAATATATACTATAATTTCCAGAAAACCAAATCCGTCGGAACAAAATATATTTCTATTTCTTTCAGAAGAAAGGCACTTTTGAGTTTTATATATATCTCTCAGTGGGTTTGCTGATGTCTTTTTTTTCCACACTGTAATGGAAAATATGGTATGAGCAGAGGATTTGACAATATTTCCTAGCAGCAAAGCAAAATATGTTGCGTGTTAGTACGTGACAATGTATCAAAAATTATTCAGTGTCTTTTTTTCTTCTTTTTTTAATTAATTAATTAATTAATTAATTTTTCTAGGAAGGCACATAAAATGTTAAAATCCCAATTAGAAAAAGAAAATCTTCTTGCACTTAATGTCAGAAATAAATCAATTCTCTCGTAGTAGTATTCCTTCCCATAAAAAAATAAATAAATAAAATTAAAAGAAAACTTTTATAGTAAAATTTGTTAGTTGCTTAACTTTCAGAAAGTATGTTTAAGTTTTAAGCAATCTTTAAAAATTTTCATGATTATTTTCGTTAGTCATTTTCAGAAGTGTACATGCATACATCTGGTTATAAATAATAAATATAATAATGCAACCAAGTGATTGATATAACAATTTGAGAAATGAACCGTACTCGGAAATGAGGAGAATGAAATGCAGATTGAAATAATTTTTTTGCTTTGTTTTTGGGAGCAGTAAACTAATGATCAGAATTACAAATGAATAGTTTTATGTTTAAAATAGATCTTATTTCAAAGATAGAAAAATGTTACAAGAGCAATTTACGTAGCTCCCAGGTGCATTTTGTAATATCTAATTTATAAAATGCAAATGTTGCAGTTTTTTTGTTTATTTATTTTTAATTTTTTTACAATCTGTGACGTGATTATCAACAGTAAATGTTCGTATCGTGGGAAATCGAGTTAGACATAATTGCTGTAACCTACATCCCTACATGTGATGCATCTAATAAGCAATCAATTCTATGTTCGAACTTTATCTTATTTCAAAGACAAAAATATGAAGCAAAATATTTTCTCGGAACGTCATCTGAAAGAGAGCTCAAAATAAACGATTGTGTCCACAAGGATATATAAATAAAAATAAATTGAGTTCAAGAATCATTTTTTTAAATTTAATCCAAGGTTAAATTAATATATTATTCACTCCACTGAGAGACTGAACAGTCTCAGTTGTTGATGACACGTGCCAATAGGTCGAATCGTAAAACTTATATCTTTCTTGGAAGATAAATGATAAGATAAGTTAAGACGGTGCTCTCTTCAGAGTTGAAAGCCAGTCGCATTTTTTTTCATTCATTCATCAGATCCTTGCTTAAATTTTTTTAATAAATAAACTATATGTTTTGTTTTTAGCGCAATTTAAGCGGCGGAATAACTGATAAATAATTAAAACAATTTCAATAATTGAATTTTTGTGGATTGTTTATTGTTTATTTTTAAAGTTATATCTTTATTCCAGTTTCCGATTATTTGGTAAAAATTTTTTAGCGAATTTAAAATAGATATGTTACTAACGTTGAACTTCAACTAAAAATACTTATTATTACTCAGTTCCAACGTTTTAAAATTTTGAAAAAACTTTTCCAGAACAATTTATATTTTTTTTACAATTTTTTTCTTCTCTAGACCTCATTAGCATTTTTCTCTGTGTTTAAAGACAATATGAAAACAATTAATTGATAATCGATCTATTTCGGATATTTACATATTGCGATTGTGTAGAACCGTTTACATCGGGCTCACTACAGCCGATATTGAGTCTTGTTGCATTGAGTTCTGCATTCCAGACCTAAATTTTTCTATTCTAAACCTAAATAACATTTTCCTCCATGTTTAAGGACGATATCAATATGATAAATCAATTTATAATCTACCTACCTTGGGTATTTACGTATTCTGAATGCGTAGTACCGTTTATGTTAGGTGTACTACAGTCGATATAGAGTCTTATTGCATTGAGCTCGGCATTGCAGACTTAACTTTTTCTATTCTGAACCTAACTAACATTTTCCTCTATGTTTAAAGAAAATATTTACATAAAAACAATTAATTAATAATTTATCTACTTCTGGTATTTACATACTCTGATTGCGTAGTACCGTTTAAGTTTGAAGTACTACAGCCGATATTGAGTCTTGTTGATTTGAGCTCTGCATTACATTTTTAAAGTTTCCTAACTAACCATATTCCATTCTATCCTGATTAAAATGGAATATTATTGACATAGTATTCATTAATTAGTATTATTCATGCATTATTATACACTTAATGTTAATAAACGTTTTCGATAAGACTCTGATGCTTATTAATATCCCTTTACTTTGTTTTTACGGCAAGATTCCTTAATACTTCCTTTTTTTTAATATCTTCAGTTATTTTACATAGATATTTCGATTGTTTATGAATGATCTATTTCATCATTATAACAAATATTGTTTATAGGACAGTTCTTGAGATCAGATTAACGAAACTATGAAATACCTATTCTCAACTATTATTTGTTTTTATTATACATTTTACTAATTTTCTCTAATTATTTCAGTTATTTTTTTAATTATTTTAAATTCTTTGGCCCTTTGGTACCTCAGTGCTTCGAGCCTTGAATTTCGGTCTTGAGAGTCCGGACTTCGATCTTTGAAGTCGCTAAGATCCACCGAGTACATACAATAATACTAGCTTGCAAAATCTGTGGAATCGAAAGTACTGTGGTCGATCGTTCATCTGTACCATGGGTCCAGGGATCTGGAAAATGTTTCATTCCCTTTCAGATCGGTGTCTAAATTGTGAAAGTGGCCTCACGAATGAGAATTGCTGCCATCTATCTGTGGGGTTCTGAGCTAAGTCGCGCTTTCACCCTCTCTCGTCAAATAAAAGGCGCTTCTTCCTGGTTCAATTAGATGCCAATGGCTGGTGAGATTGTCTTGTCCAAGAGGCGTAAGAAACATGAACTTTGACCTTTTAATTAACCAAAAGAATTTTACATTACTATCAGCATCCATTTTTAAGCCATATCGAAACAAATTAGGTGAATTTGCCGTCGTGCAATATGCTCAGTTTAAAAGAGACTATGCTAGATAATCCCCTCTTTTTCTACCAGTTTTAGACGACTTACTCCTTATATTTAGATAAACTATTGATAAAGTAAAATGCTTAAGCCTTAGCGTTGTTAATTTGCAATGAGAAAAGTAAAACATCTATAACATTATTCAATTTATAATTCGATATGATACTTAAATCTTCAAGCAGAAACGAATAAGAGAGGCTCTCTTTCACTTGTCGCAAGACTTGCCAACAAAAAGTTAACGGGAACGCGCAATTCTCCGTTTTTCAAGTTTGCTTCCGCGCATAAAGATTTTTAATTTTTTTATTGAAATTAACTAATGGTTGAATTTAAAAAATTCTTTCACGGATGATTTTATTTTAATGAAAGTTTTCAAGCAAAACTAAATTTAAAAAATCTGTAATTTCCCTATTGTAAAAAATACTTCTTTTTATAGGGATATCACACAATTTTATGATACTAATTATCAATATGATACTAAAATCTTCAAGCAAAAGTTAATGTGAGAGACTCTCTTTCACTTCTCTTGCAAAATTTAACGTGAAAACTTCTCTCGTAAAAAGTTAATGTGAAAGTGCAGTTCCTCTTTTTTTTTCAAATATGCTGCTGTATATATAGGATTTTCATTTATTAAAAATTATCTAATGATTGTATTTAAAAAATTCTTTCACAGATAATTTTATTTTAATAAAAGCTTTCAAGTAAAACTATATATGATGAATCGGTAACTTACTTATGGTAAAATTTTCTTATTTTTCTTGGAATAATACACAATTTTAAATTTTGGTTTCTTTTCGGCTTTTTGCATTGCGTCATTAAATTTTACTGATTTTTCAATTTTCTTCAAATAAAAACTTCAAGGAAAGAATTTTTAAAAGTAATTTTCCAGGTTTGTTTTATGATACATTATATTATAAGAAATGATGTGAATTTATCATTAGTAACCCGGAAGAATCAGGTGAGTCACATTTTAATGACTTCGATAGAATCTTGTATAGGTATAAAAACTGCAGGAAGTTGTTTACAATATTTTTTCCATTAAAGTACCTGTATGTCTTCAATTGTAGAAGATTTTAATTTTGATACATGTATGTATTATATACGAACACATGTATACCTGAAAACTTTAAAAAACTTTTCATATTCTAGGAGGAAGGAAGTGGTCAAAACTCATTGAAAAGTCTTTAACTTGGTATTAATTGATAATCCTTAGTTTTATTTTCTTTAATGTTTGTAAATAAATAAACTTTGGGAATAGATTGTGCATTAGACGTAATATTAATTTTCGAATCTATTGCAACTAATGTCCTAATGCATTAGACAAAAATAACTGTTAAAAATAAAATTTTTCGGGGGTTTAATATAGCAATAACATATGACAGTTTGGTCTGTTTGTGTGTAGTCTATATAGATAATATTTACGTCTATATATTCCACATAATATTCATTACCTGTAGAGAATATTTGTGCAAAATTTCAAGTAAATGGCAATTTCAATTTAATGACTGATCCTTAATAAATTTACGTTTTATAGAGAGTAATGTAAATTAAATGTTTATTCAAGTAACCTTTGACTTGAGGGTGAAATTCTTACGTATGCTTGTCGACTGGAATAGACAATAAATTACAAAGTTAGACGCGATATACTTATAGGTAGCAAAATCGGACATAATCCATCTATCAGAGTTTATATCAGACGCAACTAAACCGAATACCGAAATCCGACACAATCCATTTATGGGTATCGAAATCTTACACACTTCATTTTTGGGTATAAAAATTAGGCACGATTTGGGATCAAAATCAGTCAGGAATCAGAATCGAAATAAAGTATGATTCGGTATTAAAATCAGGTGCAAAGAGGCGCAATTCATTTATTGGCATATAAATCGGGAAAAAATCATTCATTTTTTCATAAAACTGATATTTTGAACCAAAAGGTTACTTACAAATATTTCAATAAAGGAAATTATAAAGTCGCGAATAGGATTATCTAGGCTTTATTTCGGGAAATCGGGAAAAAGTCATTCATTTTTTCATAAAACTAATATTTTGAACCAAAAGGTTACTTACAAATATTTTAATAAAGGAAATTGCAAATTCGCGAATAGGATTATCTAGGCTATATTTTGTTATTACCTTCAACTGAGGTTAGTTTGCTCACCAGGTTTATTTTGTCATTCTTAAAAAAAAAGTTGCAAATGTCTGTTTACAGCGTTTACAGCAACTGACATTGAGTGATCTGAAAATAATCAGGTCTGTTAGTTTTACGGTTTGCAATAGTAAAATTAACAGAAGTTTACTCATTTAGTGATAGTTTATCACAGCTATTATAGTACCCTAACAACGTTTATGCATAAAACCCATAAGGATAATGGATAAGTGTCTTCATATTATATCTATTTGTGTTTTATATAATAACCATTATATAAATAGTGATTGTGGAACTTAATTCCTTAATTTTCATGCATTGTTTTGTCTATCCCGTAATCCATAGGGAAATTGCAGTTACTTTGTATACATCTCACCAACTGTCACAGTCCATCAAAACGACTGTTATAAAATATAAATCTATATTTTTAATTCATTTATGTCATGCCAAAAATATTCTTTTGTAACAATTCATTATTTTCAACAAAATATAATTACATTTCCTTAAATGTAAAAGATAGTGAAATTTAATGACAAAAAATTAATTTTTTAAATTTTTTAGAAAATTATATTCTATTCTTCTTAAAATATTTTGTTTAAAGAGCGCAGTTACTTGATTGAAAAATTAACATTCATAATAAAATTATAAAATTATATTAGTAATATTGTATAAGAATTAAAGTTTTAGTGTATTTTGGTCATTAATTGGATGTCCCTTTTGATTGGATGCCTTCGGTTTCTTCATTCCCTCTTTTCACGCCCCAGGTGCAAAGATACCTTTTATCAATTTTAAAATGTTATATACAAAATATTGGTCAAAATATTAACCGTTTATACATTTATTTATTTTTTTAATTCATAAAGAGGTTGAAAATATAATATTAACTAAGTAAATAAATAAATAAAATAAAATAAATAAAAATAACTCCTGAATTTACTTTACTCTACAAAACAGTTAATTAAGAAATCTTTCCCTTCAATAGTATAGCTGAAACTTCTTTGACCATAATATGTCTGTGAACTTTTGTGTTTGTGTATGAACTTTTGATAACAGTTTTAATCAAATTGTTCTAACTGTTTTAACCAAATTGTTCTAACTGTTTTAACCGTTATGTAAAGAAATTATTTATGATTTCAGTATCCATATTACTTATTTCAAAGATGTTTATTTACATTATGCCAACCTTATTCTAAAATTATGCAACGTGATTAATTAGTTTGAATATCTTTGGAGCCAGGTGCAATTGTAATATAAGAAGTGAAACTCGAATAATTTAATACTCAAATAAATGAAGTTATCTATTATATTGTTCTCCAAATACTTAATAATGCAAATATATATGTAAAATACAGCAAAAATAACATCAATATAATCTAAAAAAAAGAAAAGCATTTGTAAAAATTGAACTATTTTAATCTAAAAATTATTTTAATTATAACTATTTTAGCACGTTCTTATTTTATTTCAAATTTTCTTTCTATCTCGTTATTATAAATGGGAGGATTTATGCTTTTTTCTGTTTTGTTTTTGAACAATATTATTCAAAATTTCATTGAATTCATAATAATTTCATTTTATGATTTTCCTACATTTATTAGTGCACAACTTGATTTGTTTTAGTAATTTGTAGTGCTGCCATCTATAAATCAGAACACAAAATTTCAAATTCTAAATATGTTTGGTGCTGCTATCTGTTGAGAAATGTTTTAACTTTTTTTTAAAAAAACTTAATTTTCAGCAATCGCATAGATTTATTTTAACTCATTGATTATTATGTATTCTATTTATTATTTTATCCCGGTAATAAACCGCGTTGTCCTCAATTATCAATCATGATTTAAGTCGCTATGAAGCATTTAAAAGTTTTTAATTATCATAATTTTTTAAATATTAAATTTATTCAATATAAATTGAAATTAAAAATTGAAGTTGAATTTATCAACAGAAAACTATTTAGCAAGAGATAAATGTGGCAATAAGTAAATGTTTAATTGCAAAGTTTAATGTCTTAATGTGATAAATCAATAATTAAATAAAAGTACAAGTCTGTATCTGTTGAGAATACATCATAATAGATGGCGCTATATTCCTGTGCATTCAATACTCACTATTGAAGTCAAGACTCTCACGTAAAACGAAAATCTTTTATAGTGTGAGATAGTGTTTGTTAATTTTTACCTTTATTAAATTATCAAGGATGAAATTTGTAGGTTGGATATTTCACCTTTAACAGCTTATTATTTTTTGACCACAGCTAAATATTTTAAATTTTTTTTTCTTTTGTCGAAAAGCATTTAAAAAAAAAAAAAAAAAAGAAAAAATTAAGTTTACTGAAAAGGGAACTCTTTATTATGAAGTGTGAGTTCTTATGTTTAACTACAGCATCGCAGACCACGTGAAACATTACGTATGGCTTACATAAAACAAGTGTATTGACTTTAGTGTTAATTTGCTTAAATGTTGGCTGAACAAGGATGAATTACCTAAGCATTCTTCAAAGCGTAATATTTACAGTAAATAAATAAATAAAGCTGACCGTGAGGCTGTGAGTGTATGGTGCTCTATTGCAGGTGTGATCCATTATGATTTTATGAGACCTGATTCATGGGTCACTACAAAAATAAGCTGCAATTGACTAGACTAAAGGATGCCAAAACTTACAAGAAAAATAGCCTAGATTGATCAACAGATCTTATTATTGTATCCTGTTGAGCTTATGAATCTCATGTTTTATTGCACAGTAGTGTTGCCGAATCATACACTGCACAAATGGCTACGACAAAACTTTCAGGAATTGGAAGTTCTTCTACATGCTCACTAGAACCACTGATACCTACTGAATATCACTTCTTTCTAAATTTAGACATCTTTTTAATGGGAAAACAATCCATAAAAAGTGTCCTATGGATACAATTAGGCATTTGAATTTGGTATGTCGGAAATCCTCTTTGTCCGGTAATAGGATGTACTTTATTTGGTGCAAACTAGTTTTAAGAATACGAGCATCAAACTTTGAGTAGGTGAAATAATTAAAAAACGATATGAATAGCTGTATTCAGAAAGAAAGAAAAATTATTAGAAGAAAGACGAAAAAAAAAGTGCAGTTAAAGAGTTGATGAAATAATCTAATACAATATAAAAAAAGTATTTCAATTTCTCCGGTCGAAATAAATTTTTTGGAAGATGCAAAAATTAAAGATTGGGAATTTCTATAAGGAAAAGCATAAAAATTCCTTAAAATATTTTGAAAATACTTCGTTTTAATTTTATACCCAAGTAAATTAAATTAAGCCAATACAAGTCATTATAGTAGTTATTAAGTGTTACATTAATTTTTTGAGTTTTAAAGAATTACCTTCAGAAGTCACTTATGGCATTTAAAATGTTTTAATGGCACTTCTAAAATTTGAGCTATTTTAATTACTCTCACTCCTTGCCTACACAAAAATGGTTAATAATATCCATAGAAATAATATCTATCCTAGAACTTAGGTCTACTTGAAATGAGGGGGGAGGAGAAGTGTAATTGCGAATACATTTAAAAAAATTACTTCATTTACATTTCATCCTATTTTCAGAATTATATAAGCTCAGTTGAAATAATGATATTTTTTTTCTTATAGAATAAATCATTATTTTAACAGAAATTTTTTTATTTTTAAATATATATATATATATATATAATAGAGTCTTGCTTTAATACATTTCGAAAACTAATCTATGCATTATTTTAAAATTATCTAAATTGCACCTTTAAACAATCTGTAATTTTGTTATTTTTTCAAGAAATTGTGGTAAATTTTTAATTGTATATAATAAATCGATAAACTGCTAAAATTCCGATTATTCTAATAAGTACATCTAAAATTAATGACTTGATCTTTGTGAATGTTTTTGAACTAATGAAAATTCTGCTTCTATGCCTTTAACACTCCTCTCATAAGCTTTTACGCTTTGTAAATGGCATTTCAACGTAATAAATACATATTATTTTTTTATGGTATTTAAAACTTTTGTTATAAATAGTGCATAAAAGTTATCACCCTTCTTTTTTTTCTAAATTAAATAGTATTTCATTCTTTTAATGTTGGTGTTTCTCCTGAGAAATTGCAGGAGGAGGGACTTTTTAATAAAATATAAAATAAATTTTTCCTTAATTTTCTATTTCTGACGAGGCTTTTAGTAAAAAAATAGACTCTATTATAGAAATTTCAAATGTATCATTGTAACAGAACTATACTAACTTTAAAACTGAATTACCTCCACGCCATCTTGTGGCGAAACTTTTGAGTTGAACTGCGGCAACCGATTGGAAAACATCTCCAAAATAATCTCTCCGTTTAGTGTAATGTGAGTTTCGTTTCGTTAATATGCTTTTTTAGTAATTTGTAACTGTTTTCTGTGCTCTGCTAGTAACTAAATAAATAAATAATTTCAGAGCTAGCCCGGTATTTTGTTTTCTTATTGTTTCTTGGAAAATGGTTACATCATAGCTTTTACAAAAATATTTTTACATAAAAACCTCCGTAAATAATTTTAAATTATAATTATATTTTAAATTGTTTTCCATACATCACTTATAATTGAAAATTTTTTTTAATTGAGTAGTCAAAATAGCTTTAGGTAAAAATGGTACTAAATGTATGATAATTAAGTGTTAAAGTCTCGTAATACTTTTACTCGTCAAAATATCCAAATGGTTCATAATATAAATAGAATAGAATAGTTTAAAAAAGTCAAGTAATACTTTGCGAAACTGTTGAACTGTTCACAATGTTATACCCTAAGAAATTCAAGCAATGCTTTCGTCTTTGAGAAGCCGAAACAGTCTTGATTTCTTGATGGTCCGATTTCTTGAACGGTCAAACGTTCAACGAAACAGTTAATATACAGAACACGCAAAGAAGGTCAAGTAATACTTAAAGTTTTGAAAACATTTGAGCTGCTAATGAAAGGTATTGCTGTCATACGGAAGTAAGGAAAAAAAAGTTCTGGTAATACTTTTCAGGTTTTGAAATAGCCAAACGTTTCATAAAACAAACAATGTTAAAAAAAATCAAGTAATATTTTTCACTCTTCCAAAATGATGAAACAAAATATTTAATGTTGTTATACCCGCCCCCNACTGCTACCCCCCGAAAAAAAAAATAAATAACAATCCTAACAATTATTTTGCTTCTGCAAAAAGGCCAAACGTTCAATGAAACAGCTAATATAAGAACACACAAAGGTCGAGAAATGCTTATAGCTTTGGAAATATTTGAGCTGCTCATGAAAGGTATTGCTGTCATATGGAAGTAAAAAAAAGCTCTGGTAATACTTTTTAGGTTTTGAAATAGTCAAACGTTTCATAAGATCAATAATGCTAAAAAAATCAAGTAATACTTTTTAGGTTATGATACAGTCAAACGTTTCATAAGACAAACAATACTAAAAAAAAATCCAGTAATACTCTTCACTTTTCCAAAATGATGAAATAAAATATTCAGTGTTGTTATACCAAAGAAAAAAAAAAGCCAAACAATCGTTTTGTCTTTGCGAAACGGTCAAACGTTCAATAAAACAGCTAATATACAGTACACGCGAAGAATGTCAAATAATGTTTATAGCTTTTTAAATATTTCACCTGCTCTTGAAAGGTATTGCTGTCATACGGAAGTAAAAAAATAAAAAAAAGTTCGGGTAATACTTTTTAGGTTTTGAAATAGCTAAACGTTTCATAAGATAAACAATGCTAAAAAAATCAAGTAATGCTTTTCACTTTTCCAAAATGATGAAACAAAATATTTAATGTTATAACACGTTAGGTAAGTCAGATAACAATATGGTCAAACGGTTCTCAAAGCATAATTTAACACTGTATCAGTAACAGTCATGGGTAGGAAAAGTCAAGTAATACTAGTCACGTTGTGACTAGTGTTAACTTTCTGTACCCATGTATGATTTTGCAACTAAATGGTGACAACAAGATATATTTAATGACTGAAACAGAGAGATAGCTTGGAAAGTTGATTTGTAAACGAGATTCAATAACGTGTTCAAGAGAGGTATAAAAAAAAACGTAAATACCATTTATTCAGTTGTTGCTTTTTCGTCTGCCTCTTACAAAACTTGAAGGTCAGTTTAAAAGGAGATTGACCGTTAAGCAATGATGGTATCAAACTAAAGAGTAACAGGCGACAATTTCTTGTCCCATTAATCATGTACATGTCTTCCACGCAATCTTACACGGTTGCAGCTGCACCAGACGTAGTGTATAATTTCATGCTACGTTGGATTGTCTTATGTTGTGTTTTCTAGATTAAGCTTGCTTATAAAGCTTATCTTACAGATTGGGAAGAGAATTTGCCACTTTTTTAATGCTTAGTCGTCATATAAAAAAATAAAAATAATAATAATAATAAAAAATAAATAAAAAAAGCGATTGAGACCTGTCTGACTAGATGATTTTATCTCTGAAATTCTAAAGGCATTAAATATTACTTCCCTTGTTCTTAATGAATAATTATTATTGTAATAATGTTAGTTTACCAACCACAAAACAATTGTTATGCTAATGCAGCAGTGAAAAGTGTAATAAACTCTTCTTTAAGAGTAATCTTATCAATGTTACTGAATTGGTAGCAATTTCTCTCTATAACAAGTTGTTAAATTAATTATTTTTGATCAATTATGTAATCTCATTGTTTAGTATATTGATTTACAGTTTCTTTTGATTGACCGATTTCAATAAAAAAATTATCAAAAACTGAATCTTAAATCAAACTACAAAAAATTAATCATTAGTCTGTATTTAAAAAAAATTAACACTATACTTATATTTTAGATGGTTCAGATAGTTATATTTTTTCAGTTTTAAACCTGACACGAATTTTCATTTATTTTGGAAATAATTTTAATAAATTAACTGTTCTATTGCATATAATCAGTATTTTGATATTTCTTTTTAGGGAGCTGGTGAAACCTGTGCTCCTACACGACACACACTAAATTAATTATGATTTATAGCGTTATGATTAACAGTGCGTTATGATTATCACCATGACATATTATTTTCCTATTTCAATGGTACAGAGAGTTGAAATTTGGAAAATATGGTCCCAATACTTAGTCTGGAAATCTGCAATTTTAATTTCACTTTTTTTTATTCCGCTTTACTTTAAAAACTCGAATGTAATGTATGACATGTGTCGTGGTGGCGGTCACTATATAAAGTTTCCTAACTCATCATGGGCATGGGTGTACAACTATAGTGGTTAGAGTATATTATTACGAACCTGAAGGTTCTTGGTTCAAATCCTGAATCTAGCCAATGAACTCTAGCACGCACATTTTGCCCATCACATCATACTTGAGACTGTGCATTTTATTTTATTTTATAACCGTCGTTGAACAGCCGACCCAATTTTGGGTTTACGACTACTAACGTTCAACTCCGTTGCCTTGTAATTTTGAACCAATCCAGAAGACAAGGAAACTCCTTGATCAGTACCCCCAGAGGTATGATTTGGTATGGGAACATGGAGTTTGTGACTCGATAGATTTAGCTTGCATCAGTCACTATTTTACTAAACGGGCAGTCTTCGGCAGACGGAGATTGAACCCAGGCCCTCATGGGCATGGTGACTCAAAAATGAGTATATTATTTTTCAGTTTTAAATGTATTGATTTTTCAAATTCGACTACTATTTGTTTCTGAGTTATTTTGGCAAATTTTTGTTTGTTTCTTTGACATGGCAGACATAATTAATTGCTTATCAAATTAGACATGCTTAACATTGAGTTTATTAATCATGCCTAATTTGATTTGCAATTTATCACGTCTTCTTTGAGAAGCATTTGTCTGATGGAAACACTTTTTTACGAAAGTAACGAAGAAGACAATAATACAAATTCTTTGCTGTTGTTGTATTTCATTTACGTCGCACTAGAGCTGCACAATGGGCTATTTGGCGACGGTCTGGAAAACATCCCTGAGTGTGATCCGAAGGCACGCTATCACAATTTTGATCCTCTGCTGAGAGGATGGCACCCCTGCTTCGGTAGCCCGACGACCTGCACACGAAGTCGAGCACTTTACGAAGAACAGTTTAACGATAACAGTTTAGAACAGTTTAACGAGGACCAATACCGCACACCCTCGGTCCCTACGCAGACTGATCCAAGTGGTCACCCACCCGCACACTGACCGNCTAAAAACGTAAAAAGTGAAATTAACATTAAGGGGTACGAACTTTGGATCGCTCTCCTGACCAAACTATGGGGACCATATTTCCCAGATTGCGGCTACCCCCTATATTTCGAAGCTCAGGAATTCAAATATGTAAAAAACAATATATGTTTATTCAGAGAAAGTACGTTTTTGTGTCTGATTTCGCAACTTAATTAATAGTTAGAACTAATTAATTAGCATATTTGAGGTCACCCCCAGAAACCATTAAGATTGACACTTTGTTCGTGAAAATCCGATCATTAGAACGAAAGTTATTCAGGGTGATTCGTTTTTTTTTTTGCGGACTGTACAACTATAGTGGTTAGAGTATATTATTACGAACTTGAAGGTCCTTGGTTCAAATCCTGAAGCTAGCCAATGAACTCTAGCACGCACATTTTGCCCATCACATAATACTTGAGACTATGCATTTTATTTTATTTTATAACCGTCGTTGAACAGCCGACCCAATTTTGAGTTTAAGACTATTAATGTTCAACTCCGTAGCCTTGTAATTTTGAACCAATCCAGAAGACAAGGAAACTCCTTGATCAGTACCCCCAGAGGCATGATTTGTTATGGGAACATGGAGTTTGTGACTCGACAGATTTAGCGTGCATCAGTCACCATTTACTACATGGGGAGTCTGCGGCCGGCGGGGATTGAACCCAGGCCCTCTTGGGCATGGTGACTCAAAAATGAGTATATTATTTTTCAGTTTTAAATGTATGGATTTTTCAAATTCGACTACTATTTGTTTCTAAGTTATTTTGGCACATTTTTTGCTTGTTTCTTTGATATGGCAGACATAATTAATTGCTTATCAAATTAGACATGCTTAACATTGAGTTTATTAATCATGCCTAATTTGATTTGCAATTTATCAAGCATTTGTCTGATGGAAACACTTTTTTACGGAAGTAACGAAGAAGACAATAATACAAATTGCTTCTTTGCTTTTGTTGTATTTCATTTACGTCACACTAGAGCTGCACAATGGGCTATTGGCGACGGTCTGGGAAACACGCCATCACACGCCATCACAATTTTGATCTTCTGCAGAGGGGATAGCACCCCTGATTCGGTAGCCCGACGACCTGCACACGAAGTCGAGCACTTTATGAAGAACAGTTTAACGAGAACAGTTTAGAACAGTTTAACGAGGACCAATTCCGCACACTCTCGGTCCCTACGCAGACTGATCCAAGTGGTCACCCACCCGCACATTGACAGCAGCCAGTGATGCTTGACTTCGGTGATCTGCTAGGAACCGTGTCTTAACGATCAGTCCACTGCGGGACTATAAATTGTTTCTAAAATTATACATGATTGCTTCTAAAATTATCCATGACTTCTAAAATTATACATGATTGCTTGGTTATCAAATTAGACATAATTAGCAGTGTGTTTGATATGCCTAAATTACTTCTGTATAGGAACAATCAGAGGTTTTTCTCAATCATTTTATCACTGCATATTAAATACTTAAAGGTGTAAAGAAAATTTCCACAAAATGAAGCGATAATTTGTTCAAAAGTACTTTCTTTTATTTATTAAGTACATGGATTATGTTTCACTTATTCTCTTAACTAAATTTTCCTTTTATATAGCAACCGTTTGATTTTTTACTTAAATGGGATATTTAGCTAGTATTAATTATAAGTCTGGTGTTTATTACGCAGAAATCTACGACAAATGCATTTTATCCAAAAATTTATGAAGAGACTGATTGATTCTTAAGCTTCAATTCGGGTATTTAGAAAATAGCAAATCAAATAGAATGCACGAATAATGACTCATTTATTGCTCTAATTATATTTTCCGTTTTTATATTGCCCATTTGACTTGAACTATTATATTTTCGATACACGTGGGATGCTTAACTAACATATTAATTTTAAGTCATGTTCAGTTGAGTCCTGATTATCCGCGAGTGAATTATCCACGGTGTAGATTATCCGCCAGTTCCACAACATAATCGAAAATTATATTACGCGTGATTGATTTTGAAAAAGTGTAACTGAACTCTTTGATGTAAGAACTTTTATGTATATGGCACTTAAATGAAGTACTTATGTACTAATTATTTCTTTACCTGCCGTTATTTTAGTGATTTAGACGAAGAGGAAAAATTTCGGTTGCATGTTTAAAATATATACAAGCGTATGAATACATTTTAAAATTATTTATCGCGCTTCTACCAGTTCTTGGTAGTTTTTCAGATTAACCGCTTTTCAAATTAGCAGCGACTTTTCTTATCCACGCTGCTCTTGTCATCTAATTCCGAGAATAATCAGAGCTCTACTGTATTTGGAAACCAAAAATTTACTATTAGTGCATTTAAAAAATAGTTTAAAGAGTACGTGAACTTCAGTTCGCGTACTTACTAGTATTGAACTTACAGTTCAATTACTCTCCTAACTGCCTTTTTCGCTTATATAGATACTCGATTGATTTGTGCAGTTATATTTTCTATACAGACGGAATATTAAACACACATTTTAATTGTGAGAATTGTATTTATCAACCGAAAATCTACTATGAATGCGTATGAATAAAAATTAAACTAAGAGAATACGCGAATTTCAGTTTGCGTATTTAGTAAATGACAAAAGCAAATAGATTGCCCGAATTATACTTCAATTTCTCTCTTAATTGCATTTTCCGCTTATATATTTGCCTACTTGATTTGTACAGTTGTATTTTCGATATAAACGGGATATTGAAAAAACATATTATTTGTGAGACTTGTATTTAGCTACCAAAAATATATTATGCGTTTGAACATAAATAAAATAAAGAGAATACCTGATCTTTAGTTTGTGTATTTAGTAAATAATAAAAGCAAATAGAATACATGAAATATATTTCAAATATTCTCCTAACGGCATTTTCCTCTTATTTATTGCACGCTTGATTTGTACAGTTATATTTTCAATACAGACGGGGTATTGAAAAAACATATTAATTGTGAGACTTGTATTTAGCAACCAAAAATATATTATGTGTTTGAACACAAATAGAATAAAGAATACCTGATCTTTAGTTTCTGTATCTAGTAAATAATAAAAGCAAATAGAATACATGAATTATATTTCAAATATTCTACTAACGGCATTTTCCGCTTATATATTGCACGCTTGATTTGTACAGTTATACTTTCAATACAGACGGGGTATTGAAAAAACATATTAATTGTGAGACTTGTATTTAGCAACCGAAAATATATTATGTGCTTGAACACAAATAGAATAAAGAATACCTGATCTTTAGTTTCTGTACCTAGTAAATAATAAAAGCAAATAGAATACATGAATTATATTTCAAATATTCTCCTAACGGCATTTTCCGCTTATATATTGTACGCTTGATTTGTGCAGTTATATTTTCAATACAGACCGTGTATTGAACAAGCATATTAGTTGGGAGACTAGTATTTAGCAACCAAAAGTCTACTATGAATGCATTTGTTTATTTCATTTTTGCATGAGGAAGAAATATGAAAAAGTTTTTGAACAGTGTCAGCAAAGAATAGAGAGCTCAATAGATGAGTAATAATTTATTTGTCAATTTTTTTCTCTCTTCTTCCCTGTTTGTATGAAAAGATTCCGGATGCCAATAAGTATGGTGATAAAAAATGTGACAAGAGAAAGTTGTCTATTTATAAAAAGAAGCGTAAGTGATTTTAGATACTTTGACATTCGAGAGTAATTTGATAATGGTAAAAGATTATTTGTGGGATAAAAAAACTAAAGATTATTTGCGCATATTTGTGATATTTTATTGTTATTAAAGAAGCTGGAGTTTGAAAATATTATTTTTCTTATCTGATTTGGTTGATACATTGAATTTTAAAGTTGGATAAATAGGGGCTAAAGTAATATAAGAAATATTTAAAAATTGTAGCTGTTGAATCTCATTTAAAATGAAAAAAAAAAGCAGTATCTTGCGTATTTTTAACTGTCTTTTTATAAGTAAAAAAAATCAAATGTCTTATATGCGGTGAAAATAAATAGACGCAGAAAAAAATTTTGTTAAAATTTCCGTACTGTATAGTAATGACATTTGTAGTTTAAAGAAAAAAGAAGAAAAATACGGCATTTAAATAATTTATTTGGCAATTTTTCAGTTTATATGACAGCGGTTTACCAGAAATTTTGGATTACCAAAGCGTTTCGGTAAAAGCTATTGAGATTTTAGTGTTTCCATAGATCTAGACACACGGTAAATTTTATCATATTCTGGTAGTTTTGACCATTCTTTTTTTCTCAGTGTTTTCTCAGTGAATAATATAGTACGCAACGGATAGGGAAAAAAAATCATGCATTAGCGGAGCTATATGAGACACTATTATTTCTGAAAAATTTTAGTTATTGAAAAGTTGTAAAGCCTGCCTCTGGTTTAGTGTTTCAGCTACAAAATAATATATTTGTTTTTTTATTTTTTATTTTACCCTAATTTTTAAAAATATTTGATGAATCCGCAGAATACTACATAAGAACTCACTATGATAGACGCATTTCTTAAGTAGTCATTTCATGTTAAAAGGTTTAAAAAAATATTTACTATATTTAAACTATATTAATTTGTGCTTTCATACAGTTTTTTAGTTTATTTTTTATAACTGTCGTTGAACAGCCGATCCAATTTTTGGGTTTACGACTACAAATGTTCAACTACGTAGCCTTGTAATTTTGAACCCAATCTAGAAGACAAGAGGACTCCTGGATCAAGTATAGGAAGAAATTTGCCTTCGTAGAGGGCATTTTGATAAAACTATCCAGCATTTGCGTAGCAAGTAGAGAAAGACCGCAAGAACCTCCCACGGTTTGCCTGACGGCAAGGGGACTCTTACCCATGATTTGCTACTACTGAGGATATTTCACGTAAGCACTGTAGTCAGTGCAAGCCGGATGCGAAATTCGTATCGACCAGCCATCGCTGGGATTTGAACCCGGTTCCATTGTAAGGCGAACGTTCTATCCCCTGAGTAATCGCATGCAGTTTGAAAAGTAAAAATAAAATTGTATTGTAAGGGGTCGTTCAAATATTGCGTAAGCATTTTTTGAGGATTTCCTTTTTATTGAAGTAAGCAATTCAAGAATCCGTGCTTGCATGAGATTTTCGAAAAGTAACATTCTAATAAAAGAAAAAAATGTTTGCTATCAGCTAGTAAAAAATAAGGTAGTTTTTTTAAATCAGGAATTGAAGTTATGTTTTAATCTCAATAAGTTTTCAAGATTAGGATTTAATTTAAATTTGAAAAAGGAATTATTTCTCTTGTTTTACCATTTGTTGTTTTACTAGCTAATAAGTTCAATTTTACTCACTTAAACTCAAGTCTAAAATAATTATTTATCTAAAGCAGTTTTGTGATCAGTGGATATTAAATGTTATAAGTTATAAATGACCAGAATAACTATTTTCTGGTCTAAGGTCGAAATTGGTATATTTTTTAGTTTGTATATTGGCTGATGGATTTTGGAACGAGTGATAGAAGAGAAGGATAAGAGCATTGAAGGAATCTTGATTTTCTTTTACCTAAGTCATGATTCTTAAATTTTACTTAAATTTTAGTTTTATCGATTTTTACCTTTTCTGTACTAGTACTGAATTGAACGTGTCTGCAAGATATTACCATGGTGTACAAAGCAAAAGCAACAGCAAAAGAAAAATAATACAAAGCCCATTTTTCGAATTTTATCACACAAACGGTATGCTTTGGTGTCTGTATGGTCAATTTGCAGCGCTCGAAGCAACAAAAATATTACCGCAATTAGGAATGCTTTAATAATTATGATAAAATAATCATTTTGAAAGCAATGTCACCCGTTAACATTACGGTACGATATGTTACTTCCGAAAATCAATATTTTTGTAATAATTTTTTTTAATTTAATAAACTTAAGTGAACATTTTTTATTACAGTCATTTTGAGATAGCCTGTTATACAAAAAATTGGCAGACTTGATTTGGCAACCAAATGTACTTAAACAAACTTTCCTAATACTTCACTTTTGTTTGATTCTTAGTCCTTAATTTATCAAGAAAAAGAAAGCAACCATTTTCAGCAAGATACCGCCCTGGTGCACAAAGCAAAAGCAGCGTAAAAGTGGTGCAAGCTAATTTTCCGAATGTTATCACATCTACGGTATGCTTTGGAGTCAATTTTAGATTCTCAACGGATGGTCAATTTTCAAAGATCAAGGCAAACAAAAATAAAATCAAAATTAAAAGTGTTTTATTTATTATGATACAGTAATCATTTCGAAGAGAAGGTCACCCGTGAACCTGTGGTACAGTGTTACTTCAAAAAATCGATATCATTGTAAAAAATTTTTTATTTAATAAACTTATGTGAAAATTTTTTATTGGAATTATTTCGAGACAGCCTGCTATTCAAAAAATTGGCAGACTTCATCTGGCAACCAACACTTCTTAAACAAACTCTCTTAATACTTCACTTTGTTTCGATTCTTAATCCTCAATTTATCAAGAAATAGAGAGCAGCCATTTTCAAATTTCACCTTAATAACTTTCCCTATTTTTAAACAAGACAAAAGAAAAAGACAAATATGGGGAAAATAAATAGGGAAAGATTTATCATCGTCGCCTAAGCGGGGAAATAAGAAAAGGGAAAAAATATTGATATTTAACACGGAGTAAAAAGAAGGAGAGAGTGAAAAATAAACAAAGTAAAGGGGCCTAGCGGTGTCTGACATGTCAAAAATGATCATAAATTTATCGCCTCCAAAGAAAGCAGAAGATAAATAAGGAAGAAAGGATATCGGAATTCCCAATCGTGTGGGAGGGAAGTCAAAAGCTATTTGTCTCCCATAATGTTAAGAGAGGAATTTTTGAAACTTGGAGTGGGAGGATGTGAAAAAGATGAGTAAGGCGAACTTTTGTAGGTCAGAGAGAAAATGACAGCCAAGACGAATGATGTTCTTTTTGAAAAAATCATTTTTAATCATCGCATAAGGCACCCGCTTCGATGTAAATAGATACTCCGCCTTAAATTATCCGCGATTTATTTCCTTTGATCCCAGACATATCATCCCTCTGATCCTTTAAGGAAGCTCAAGATGATAGATGGAGAGTCTTGTCAATGAAGAGGGGAGCTGCTTTGAGTAAACCTATGTCACAGAATTAACTCTTCCGGAATATTTTACTGAGGTTTTATGTAAGAGTGTCTATTTAGGATTTGAAGAATACGAAATCAAGATTGGGACAACTGCATTCAGTATACTGTAACACAAAATTATTTTTTCCTGGTAGAGGTTTTAAGGTTAGACTTGGTTAGACTAGCGTTTTTCTGCTATATGCTTTTTACATGAAATTAATTCTAAAAGGCAGCTTTTTTTTTTGCTTGACTAGCCCAGTAAGAGATTTATTGTAGTCAATTTTGACGTTATGTTGTATAATCATATTATTTGAGGATTGATATTGATTTCAAGAATACATAATCAAGATTTGGACAACCGCATTTAGTAAAATGTAACACAAAATTATTTTTTCTTCACAGAGGTTTTAAGCGTAGACTTGCTTGTATTCAATAATGCTTAAAAAGTTTCCTATTTTATGCTTTTTATATGAAATAAATTCTAAAAGACAGCTTCTTCTATTAGAATAGCTCAGTAAAAGTCTTACTGTAGTAAAACTTGACGTGATGTTGTATAATCATATTTAATTGTTTATGGAAGATTGATATTGATTTTAAGAATACATAATCAAGATTTAGAAAACTGCATTCAGTAAAATGTTATACAAAGTTATTTTTTCCTGACAGAGTAGCTTAGACTAAACCTTGCACTCAATAATGTTTTAAACGTTTTTCTGTTTTATGCTTTTTATATGAAATTATTTCTAAAAGACAGCTTCTTTTGTTCTTTGAATAGCTCAGTAAGAGATTTTTTGTAGTCGAAGTTGACATGGTGTTGTTTAATCATATTTTATTGTTTTCGGGAGATTTATATTGATTTTAAGTTTACATAATCAAGATTTGAGCAAGTGCAAGTGCATAAAAATATTTTTTCTTGACAGAGGTTTTAAGCTTAGACTTGCTTGTATTCAGAAATGATTAAAACGTTTTACTTGTTTTATGCTTTCTATATGAAATTAATTAAAAAAAAAAACTTTTCTTCTTCTTAGAAAAACTCAGCAAGAGATTTATTATAGTAAAATTTGGCGTGGTGTTGTATAATCATATTTTATTGGTTTGGAAGATTGATATTGATTTTCAGAACACAAAATTTGAGCTGTTGCATTCTGTCAAATGTAACCCAAAATTATTTTTTTCTGATTGAGGTTTTTTAAGTTCAGACTTTCTTCTCAGTAATGTTTAAAAGGTTTTTGTGTTTTGTTTTTTATGTAAAATGTACTGTAAAATATAGCTTCTTCTCTTCTTAGACTAGCTCTGTAAGAGTTTTATTGTAGTCAAATTTGACGTGATATTGTGTAAGCATATTTTATTGTTTTAGGAAGATTAATATTGATTTTAAGAGTACATAATCAAGGTTTGGACAACAGCATTTAGTAAAATATAATAAGAAATTATTATTATTTTTTTGGCGGAGGTTTAAAGCTTAGACTTGCTTGTACTCAGTAATGTTTAAAAGTTCTTCGGTTCTGTGCTTTTTGTATAAAATTAATTCCAAAATTCAGCTTTTTCTCTTCTTGGAATATCTCAGTAAGAGATTTATGGTAGTCAGATTTGACGTAGGCTTATATAATCACATTTTATTGTTTTTGGAAGATTAACATTGATTTTAAGAATACATAATCAGGATTTGGACTCCAGTATTTAGAAAAATAGCAAAAATTAGTAGAAATGCAGTGATCTACTGGAGGTGGATAAGACAATGGCTTTACATTGTCTAATTTTTTATTTTAAATTTGGTAACTTCAAAACTATTTTATACTTATGATTTCTGGCATCGAATGTCCATACAATTACGCTGCTAATACATAAAAATTCTCAAAGAATTAGATATACAACTTCTTGAGGAAACTATCATGAGGAATAAATTATGACAATTTTATTTGTTGCAACCATTTTGACGAGTCTTGTTATTCTGTAGAGAGCGAGTGGCATCTTCCTTCAGTGAAAAATTGAACAAATTTAAGCAGTGACTTGCTATATTGTATATATTCAGCTTTTTTTTAGGTCATTTAAAGAAAACTCATGAACTCCTTTTAATTTTTTCGTATTGTTTAATTTTTTTAAAAAGTAATATTTCCATAACTGAAGTGCTGTAGCGAAACTTTTTTCACGTATGACTTTCTATTATTAATGTTTATAGTTAAGTGATAGTTTAGGCACAGGGTGTTCCGTAATAACCATCAGTAAAACATATTTTCAGAATCCTTGTGAAAAATGAAGTCAAGCAAGTGTGCGCAGTAAGGGTTACAAAATAATACTTATGAGGTGAATAAAAAAGTAAGCTCTGTTAAAGAAAGCGGGTTGAAAACACCAAAACTTATTTGATAGCTTAAAGAAACAGAAAGGAATCGAAAGACGGTTGCTAAAAACACCTTAAAATTGTAATAGTTAGATTATAGTTAATTAGGTAAATATATTGGTCTTGTTGTTTGATTCCCATTTTTACAAATTATTCGGTAGTAGTAATTTCGATAGTAGTTTCGTCTTTTTAGTGATCCCTATAGTATATACATTTTTGGAAAGAATTCTGAAAATAGATATTAGGGGAGGTGGTTATGGAACACCCGGTGTATTAGTAGTATTTTTAAAGCAACATATCTTTATATTCAGACATAAAAATTCGTATACTTTTCCTTATAAAAAATCAGAATAATAGGAAATGGATTTAAATAAATAGAATTTTTATAATTTAAATATTTATTTATGCACACATGTCATTCATAACTACAAAAGAACACAAATAATAAATATATCAATTATAATTAGACAGATTTCCTTCAAGGCACTTTTATTTCTGTTGTTTCTAGGACAAAGCTTCTGATCTTCAATAACTGTAATGTGATGCTATATCTTCTATTTAAATAATTTCTGCAAAGGAAAAAAAAACGTTTATTAGATATAGGAAAATATTCTTCTTTGTGAGCAAGAAAAATTGTTGTTTTTAAAACTTCTTCATTCTCGTGTTAGTTTTATGTATGATTTGTAAAATTGAGTTCGATTTTAAAATAATTACCTCAAACGTAGGGCCGGACAAACGGAAGATGAGTCTCCAGAGTAACTGCGATTCCAAAACCCCTTATTGATTCAAATTTTTGAATATAATATAATATAATATAATATAATATAATATAATATAATATAGCTGAGACTAATGAATTTGATTAATAAAATGGCTATCGGTAGAATTTATACTAATCATAACATTAGTTAAAATGCAATCATCAATTAGAAATAATAAAAGGAAGAAAATACTTCATTCCGACTATTTCGTTTCAGGCTAAAATTTTCTTTGTTTGGCCAGATTTATTTTTCAAATTAGATTTTTTTCAGTAGTTTAAATAATATAATTAGCATTCTTCAGTATTTTTTATCTTCATTTTTATTATTAATTTGGGATTAAAAAATTATGTTTTGAGCTCATTTCATGTTGGCAATTTAGGTCTGTTTACTCATGCATGAAAGGTCTTCTTTTAACCCAATAGTGAGATATAGTTATTTAAAATTTAGCCAAATTTATTATTTCGCATTTTAAGCTTAATGTCGTATTTTAGCGTGCATAATATGCAATTAGCTATTAGAAGTTTGTTTTCTTATCTTTTCTCTCGTTTTTCTTTAAAACTCTTTTATTATTATTTGCAGAGTGTTCTGCAATCAAGCCCTAAATATGTATATAGCTATATTTTTACGAGTAAGAATCATAATCTTAAGTCACTTTAGAATTCAAAAATTAATATTCCACTGTAAAATTTTTTTAAATCAAATTTAGACAAGTCATTATCGAGGTCAATCAGAGCACAATTAAGAGGCTATTATATAAAAAACTATTGATATGAAGCTGAAGCTGATAGTTTCCAAGAAAAACCCTAATGCAATTATAGTATTTAAATTCGAATAAAAACAAATAAACCGGGTTTTTTTTTATTAATGAAATCTCCCTTTGCTCCAATAGACCACGATAGTGAGTCGTCAGGATTCGATAATATTTTTTTTTTCGAAGTTAAGCATTGAATTGCATCTCTTATTAAACAAAGTATTTTCACTGAATTTTTTATCTAGATTCCATAAAAAATTATATTAATGTTGGTCATTACAGAACATCCTGCATGCGAGAATTAATCTTAACTTTATGATGGTATAAACTCATGTTGTTATAAAATCCAAGTAATTTTACAATATTTTGGTTTGTATAAGCTTTAATTACCTATTAAAAATTTGTAAATCTTGTTTGTAGCAGCATTTTTGTCTGGAAGTTTTGATATTAGTCAGAGTAAATATTTAACATTTTTGTCATGTCAAGCTCTACTTTATTTTCATGAATAAAAATTTCTTACAATCATTTAAATGCTCTCAAAATTTAGATTAAAAAATTTAATTTCGCCTCAAAATTCTTATTAAATTAAACAATTAATCAACATTATGCAAACTAATGATCTCTATGAAAATAAAAAAGTTTTCCAATTATTTTTTACCCTTCTAAAATGATCAATCATATAGCCATGCCAAATAATTACACACTGAATTATTTAGTATTATCTGGCGTTTTTAAATTCTAAATGAGAGATAGTGAAAGCAGGGGAAAATAAATAAAAAGAATAAAATTGTTTCTGCAATTCGAAATAGCGCGTTAGCTTTTTCTAGAACATCATTCCGAAGCGTTCCACTTGGTGGATCATAGAAAAGAGACAGAAAAAATATACGAAAACGTGCTATAACGCGTTGCCTAATCATGTTGGCAAGAGCCAAGACATTATCATAAACGACTGTGAAAATGAGGCACTGCAAACCTGCAATCAACTGTGCCAATCTTTGTCATTACTATTTAGGGTGACAGTTGTGATTAAGGGAGTTCCATTGCGTCCAATGGACACGTCCGAATTCCTGGATTTTGACACCCACGGACATGGTTTGCTTGTTCTTCTAATAGGTTCTAAGGTCTCGTTAAATGCTGATGTAACGGGAGCCATAAAAAGGGTACTCTTCAATTGGATACTTAGGTGGCAATTGAAATTAAATTCTAACTTCCGAACGAATCTTCATAGTTTTTTCATGCCAGGAGTGGGGAATAGGTTAATATTAGCTAATGGTGCGTCGCTTTAATATTCGAGTCACCAAGTCTAATTGCCCCGCTCATTTCTTTGTTTCCACTATTAGACCACCTCTGTGATTGGTATTTTAAAAATACATCGCCAAATTGGTAGCCAACAAAAAAGGTGAAGTGGAACGGTGTTTAAGTGATATGCCTTATCAAAATGAGAGCAATTTTTAAAGTAATTACTTTCCACTGTAAAGAAATGTTAGCTTTTAAGATGTACTTTTACTATACTTACCAATGCCAATTTCTGTAAAGTATTTCATTTATAGACGTAGAAGTTCGTAGTTTCATTTTTGACTGGGTTAATAAAAATGTCGGCCACGCGCTATTTAATACGAACTTTACGTTAAGTTTGGAACAAGAAATAAATGAACGTCAGTAATGCTTTAAATTCCTATTTTCAAAATTAAGTATACAGCATAATTATTGGGAAAAAATATGTTAATGAAAAAAGTAAGATATTAGACTAAAAACGTAGTTAATTTTCGTTTTTGCATTTTTTTTACTGCTTCTATTTTTTTGCTTTTTTTCTAAGTCATGTTTTTTATTTTATGCCTTAATTTAATGCTCATTTGAATAGAGATAAAGCGATTCATACCAGTTACCAGTGCGTTTCCACATACTTTTAGTTAACAAATTTCAATCACATAAATACTTATTATTCCTTTTTTAAATATAATATCTATTATAGACAGGATCTGAAAAATTCAGGTAAAATTATTCACTGTATGATATTGACATTTCTGGTAGAAAAAGAACGCAATTCTGTTAATAAAATCCAAAATAAACGGTATTTGAACCATTCATTTGGTAATTTTTCAGTTCGTATGATATCAGTTTTACGGAAATTATGGTTGTCAAAATCATAGTTCTTATTATCATACATTTAGTGAAAAATAAAAAGCCGGAAAGTAAATTTAACCGAATAAATGGTTTTTATGTCATGCTCTAAGGTATTATGATAAAATAACCAAATTTTACCACATGTTGTAAAACCATATTTGATTGCTAATTTTACCAATATTTTTATCAAAGCACATCAGTAAAAATTAAAGTTTTTTTTGGTGTTTCCATAGAGCCAGAAACACGATAAATTTTATCATATTCTGGTAGGTTTGACCATCCTTATTTTCTCAATGCATCAAAATAAACGAAATTTTTATTTTATTTTAATGTTTTAAATAAAGAAAATAAAAACATATGTTTTAGCTTAGTAATTTTGGTATTAAAAGACTTTTTTAATATATCCATTATGGTTTTCATTAAAAAAGATAAACGGATAATGAATGTAAAATTTATTTCGAGTGCTCATTCATCATGATGTGCCTTTTCTCTTTTTTATCATTAGAATTGTAGTATTTTAGTTTCGATTAAACTGTTTTTGTCCAGCCTTGTTTTCAGATGAATATCACATATGTATTTTTCAAACAAATAAGATTAAAAGATGCCTATTATTTGAATATCGATTTTGTTATTTCTAATTTCAAGAAATCTCAATAATCTTCATCATGTGCTCAGCCTTCGCTGATAAAATAAGTATGATCAAAACTACCAGAATATATTAAAATTTACGGTGTTTCTGGCCCTACGGGAAAACCAAAAAGCTCAGTAATTTTTGCCGAAGCGTTTTGGTAATATTTTAGTAAAATTTAAAATAAAATATAACTTTATAATTTGAAAAAAAAAATTGGTAATGTGGTCAAATTTGGCAGTTTTATTATACCTTAAAGAAAGGCATAAAAACCATTTATTCGGGTAAATTTACGTTTCATTTTTGCATTTTTTTACTAAATGTGTGGTAATAAGATCTATAAATTTAAAACCCAGAATTTCCAATAAATCGTTACCGTATGAAAGAAAAAATTACGAGATAAATGGTTTAAATATTTCATATTTTGGTTTGGTTTTATTACCTGAATTAAGTTTTTTTTTGTCAGATATGCCTTTACAGTATGGTAATTTTATCATATTTTTTATCTGAGCATTAAATTAAATATTGGATATATTAGATATTTACTATAAGGGAAGTGAATATCTTCGTGAAAGTTAATTGGCATTTTAAAAAATTTATTCTGGGAAAAGAATGTTAAGTGACCATTTCAATGATAACAATAAAATAGCAATTTCAGATTCCTGTCCTTTAGTGAAGTAGATATCGACAGTAAGAAAAATAATTTATTTCACAATTGCAGTTGTATTTTTGAAGCTCTTTTTTTAAAAAAAAATATTGTTCATTTCGTTTTATGATGCACGGTTTGATTAAATTTAAAAACTTTAAAATGTTAGATGTTTCTGTATGAGTGTGAATGAATTGACAAAAATCCTGTTCAATTTACCAATGTAGGTTTAATATAAATCGCATTAATTGAGAGTGTGAATTTAATTGATTCAACGGCTAAAATGTTTTTCAAAATCTTGGCTAAAGTTCTCCAATTTTAGATACTCTGTTAAAAATATCGGTTCACGTTCAACCGTATTCTCAAACAAAAGCACTGATTCTCAAACAAAAGTAATGATTCTCAAACAAAAGTGATGGAGCAAACTCGAACAAAATTTTCTATCAATGTAGTTATGCCAAAATGCTTCGCATTGGATAATTATGAGTTACTTCCAGAAATTAATTTTATTGGTTTTTACTCCGATGTTCAGCAATTGAATACTATCTTTTAATAGAATATAATTGTTCAAAACACCTTGATAAAAATGTGTAGTAGAGTTCAACAGTATTCTCAATCAAAAATACTTATATTAAGGTGCAAAACTCGAAAAAGAATTCTAGCGATGTGTTTATACCGAAATGATTTTCTTTGGGAAATTTTAAGTTTCTTTCAGAAATTGATTTTATGGGTTTGAGCACCAATGATCTACAATCGAGTACTATTTCTTTAATCGAAAGAAATGACAGAATGTATTAGTTAGCTAAAATATTAAAAATGATAAATAAAAAATATGACAGAAAAATAATCAGCATTTATGTCGCTTATGATTTTCTTATTTTTTAAAAAAAAAAAACTTAAGCATTTATAATTGACTTAAAAATTCAGCAGAAAAAAAGCTTGTAATAGCTTTTAATTAAGAGATAAAGTAAAAAGTATAACGCCAACAATTAGTTCGTAGTTTTAGATATCGATATAACAATGGTATTCATTTTAAATATTTATTTAAGAAATAAAAATATCATTATTTCGAATCTTTTTAAAGATTAATGTAAATATATTGAAAGTCATTAAGCTCTGATTTCAAAACATGAGATTTTCGATGTGGCGATGAAATATGCAAATATTCTTTTCGAAATAAAGACAGATTGTGAGGATCTTTGTGGGTGGATCTGATCATGTCCACACGCAAATGGTTTCATGATCCATGAACATTAAGGTGCCATCCTTATCCTTGGCTTTTAAATATTGAATTACGGCGAGTTTTTGGGGTTGTCGTTTCATAAGACATTCGAAAACTGGTATCAAATTTGTCACTAGGGGATGTTCTCTCACGATATCTGGCCATTAAGCTTGTATGACGTCATTGTTAAAAGCATCGAAAAATGTAAATGCATCGAATATTTATAAAGGTGCAGATATCATAAATGATTTTTAGTGTCGGCTTTTCGATTAAAAGTCAAAAACTTTCATTTTTGGAAAGTTATTGAAATGGGTTTTTATTTCATACACGACTTGAAGAAAAAAAAGGTATTTCCGTGTTATTTCGTTACTTTTTTTACCTGGCTACTAAGAAATACTAAAAAATAAATAAATCAAGGAAAAGCACAAAACTCAGGAATGCATTTTTCAATGCTTTCAATAATTACGTCATACAAGCTTGCTTCGTTGTCACAAAAGCTTACTTCATTCATCCACAACTCTTTTTAAATTTATAAATTCAAGTTTGAAGAATCAAAATAAATTATATTTCAATTTCGCTCTTAGAATTTTCATTCTAAAATTACGGTAAAATAACTGCCAACATTGTGTCCATCCAATTAACCGTAAAGTTTACAGTTAAGTACTTTTTTTATCTTTACGTTTTCGAAACCGTTCACAACTAGCATGGTTAAAAAAGCGTGAATACAAAACAATATTGGTTTTTAACCATTTGCAACTAGCATGGTTTCAAAATCGTAAAAAAAAAGAAATTTAACTGGACATCGGAGCCAAGCTTTTCGTTACGTAACGGGCATTGGAGTTCAAGTGGGATTATATTGTGTGTTATCAAATGAACCGTGGAATGTGGTTTAATTAGCTTATCTGGTTGTTTCATCTATCATAAGAGATGGGAGAATAGTTCATGCAGGATGCTGAAAACTCTTCATGTGTTGAAAGGAATAGAAAAAATATTGTTGTGTCTACACCTGGACTCGAACCCCTTTTCTGTCGGTGATGATATTGACAGATAAGCCCTCTCGGTTAAATATGCATCCAGCTGTAAGGAACTAAGTGGCTTCATTTGGTGGGCCTCGTTGGTGCGATAAAATTCTGCTTGTTTAACTGTATTAGGCGAACACGATTAATAAACGCTTTATTTTTACAATTAACAGTTTGAATACAATCTTATCTTTGATTATTTGACTTTTTTTACTTGAATATGGTAAACCATTTCTTCCGAGAAACTTCCAACAGTGTATTATTTTTGATTTTTGTGTTCTTTTAAGAATTTAAAGTACATTAAAACCTCATATGGAAAAAAAAATAAAGGACATGAAGAATGCTCTTTTTAAAATATCTTATTCTAAATTTTTTTTTAAAACTCCAATTGTTATTTTACATAGCATATGTTAAAATAACTCTGTTTTATAGTATGTCCTGTAATTTTAAACATTGTACCAATGAGGAAAGTTTTCAATTTCTCAATTGGGACTACTTGCTTTCTATTTTATTTGTTGTTTATACCTCAATAGTAAATATAAAAAACAATGCTCTGATAATAGAAAAAAAATTTTGCTAAAAAAATTTTTTTTTTATAAAGTAATATTTCTTTTGACCAGATTGTGTATACAAATTCCTTTTTAAAAAAATGTTTCTTGTTTTTAAACTTATTTGGGGATCGTATCGTAAAAATGTTTCTTTCAGAAAATTTAAAATTTTTCAAATGTCAATGACAGAAAATGCAGTTTACATTAAGATGTGACAGTATTTGTAATATTTTACTCAACTCAATTTAAAAAACATTGCACAATTAGTTTACTGATATAATTTATTCAGTACTTTTTTTGTATGCCAAATTAAACATTTTTCAAATGAATGTAATTGCTGTGAAAAAATTTTGTTTGAGGAATGTAATTTGGAGTGCAAAATATATATTCATTAAGTTAAACTTGTAAATAAATAAATAAGTTGGTCAAAAAATATACCACCTTGAATAATGTTTGTTCAAAAGAATGGATTTTCAAAAACTAGTGCCAACCTCTATGGTACAAAAGGCTGCAATCTGAAAAATATGGCCCCAATACCTTTAGTTAAGAAATCGAAGATGATTATTTCACTTTTTGCTTATTCCACGAAACATTTTAAGTAAATTAAAGAAAAACTTGGTGACAAAATTAATTTATCTGTATATAATTAGTGTGAGAAATAATTTTAATAATTGTTTTTTAATTTATTGATTAAAAATTTATAAAATGTAGACAAAACAAATTTTTCCAATTTTAAATTATCTAATTTTAAAAGACAAAATCCGAAATCTGAGAGAACTTGATTGAATTGAGATATAAGACTTCAAAAATTCCGCATACTTAAATTTTAATTTCTCAAAAAATTATTCGACTGATTTTGTTTAAACTACGAATTTTTCCATTTGTAGTTACTTAGTTTAAAACAATGAAAGAACTTGCAACGTTACAATTTAAAACTCCTACCGCACCTATTAAATCAAATATTAAGTAATCGAAATTTACTTTTATAATTATGCTCATTTAAAAGACAAATGAATAAAAACAAGAGTATATGACGTCTCCTTTTTGAGACTATCCTCACTTTCATTTAAATAACAAACTACAAAAATTGGTACATGCACAGCAAAAAAATCAAGCAAAATTACCGTACTTGTATCGTAATGACATACCTGGTGAAAGAAATAAAACAACAACGTAATTCTGGTTACAAAACCAAAATATACGGTACTTAAACCATTCATTTATTTATTTTTTTTCGTTTGTATGGTAACGGTTTGCCAAACATTCTGGTTTTCGAAATTACAATATTTTTTACCACACACTACGTAAAATTTCAAAACAGAAAAGTAACTTTAACAGAATAAATGGTTTACATACCATAAATAACCACATAAAATAAATACAATAACCACATAATACCAAACAGTGACCACAATACAATAACCACATTATACCATAAGATAAAATAACCACATTCAATACCAAACAGCGTGGTAGTAAAACCATTTTTGTCGTTGTTGTTTACTTTACCAAAAATCATTACCAAAGCATTTCGGTAAAAATTACAATGCTTTTTGGTGTTCCCATAGAGCCAGATGCAAAGTACCGTACCATATTGTGGTAGTTTTGGATATATTTTTTCTCAGTGAGATATGTCTCTTTTGAGACTATGCATTTTGTTAAAAAAAAAAAAAGATGGATATACGGTTTGAATTTTGAGCATGTCGTTGTATTTAATGAGGACTACATGGCGTTTTCAAATTCAAATATTTGTTTCGGAGCAATTTCAACTACTTTGCAACTACATGGCGTTTTCAAATTCAAATATTTGTTTCGGAGCAATTTTTAGTATGTGACATTAACAGAAAAGACTCATTTTTGACTCAATTTTGAGAAACCTTTTTTCAACAGTGCACATTGCTTTAATTCAACTCGGGTGACAACCTTGTATTTTATATGCTTTGAAATGTATGCTGATCTCAGTAAATACAGATGTTTTGAGGAAATTAAGTACAGATGTTTAAAAGCGTATTTGGTTATCTTCCTCCATCTTTAACTCTTTGACTGTTGAGTGCTGTCGATATGCAAGAGTCAACTTAAGTGCAAATACTCTTTATTTCTAAAGAACCATTGATGAATGCGGCGTTATTAAAAATAATATTATTAACAAAACGAAATGAATACCATTTATAGTATTTTTTCCTTCTATTCATAATAGCAAAGGAATCATCACTGTAAATATCAACCGAAAAGAAATCACATTATACTAAATACTTTTCCTTGACAAAAAAAAAATTTATATATAATATCTTTTAAACTTCAACTGTAAAACAGTTCAAAAAGAAAACTGTAATACTAGTTAGGGGGAAGACAGTTTAGAATCATAACTTTGAGACGGTTCATTTGCCATTGTAGACCAAACAAAGGCGATCAGATAGTAAGAGACGATATATTTTTAACGGACACAATAATCAAAGGGTATTTATTATACAGTAGTTTTTTTCTTTTTCTCTTTTTTAAATAACAATATAGGACTTTAAAAAGGAAGCATTCCAATATGATGACATTAGTTTTTGCTGAATCGCCGCCTGAAAACAAATTAATACGGTTCATAATAAAATTCAAAGATAAAATTTTAACTAATGCCGTAAAGATTTCAAAACATATAATTTAATACGTATATCAAAGGTGAATACAGTTTTCTTCTAAATAGTTTGATAGGAGCTTTTATCCGAATAAGAACAATTATTTTCAATTCTTATGGTTTTTGTTCCGCTACAGGGGTGGTCTGGGCAATATTTAAATTTTTATTATTTTGAATTGAGAAAAATATGTCTGATTGAATTTTTCTTCTTCTTAATTTCCCCTTTGGTTTTAAATAAAAAAAATAGAGCAAAAGTTGAAAATTATTAGGTTTATTGTTTTCTGATTAACTTGCGTTTAATTGTAGGCATTACATTTTCTTTCTTGTTTTAAGTATAAACAATTTTTTTAAGATAATCAATTGGTAGATTTTTAGTTAGAGTAATTTAATTAGTACAAGCTGCCGCAACAAAAAACAAAAGAATATATGCATAAAGTCATATTGAAATAATTTGTTTTGTTGATTAAAGTGATGCTTACATAAGATTAAATGAGGAAAACTTAAATCGAGCTATAATTTTCTTTTGAAAACATTAAGATAAAAGAAAAGAAACTGCTTAGACATACATATTCAATTATTGATTTCTCTTCACCACATCGTTCTGTTAAAAATTAAGTCATTTTAGGACAAAGTATAAGACATTGTCAGTAATGTAAGAGAAAAATTTGTTTCTCTGGTTTTTTTATGACACTAATATCCGTTAATTAGAGAACTATAAAGGTATATCACTTGTAAGAGTAAGGTCAATCTGATGATAAAGTTTAATAAATGTTATATCAAAGATTTTTATATCAAGGTTGTTATATCGAAGTGTTTTACAGTATTGTTCCCAGTTCTGTGTGTGTTATACTTGAAGCTTTGTTCCATGCAATAAAAGATTAAAGTTATTCTGATTTACATTAGCCAATAGTAATAAATGTACAGATTTTTTTTGGAATAAAAATACCTTATATAATAAAAGGGTTGGCTAAATTTTTTCTTTTTCTTTTTTCGTTTATATTTATTTTTTTATATATTTTTTTTAATATATTTATTTATTTTTATGTATTTATTTATTTATTTTTTCTTTGATGGAAAGGGAAGAGAAGGAAATTCTTCAATATTTTCTTGTATTCTTCAGTGTTTGTGCATCCTTAAATTCAACAGAAGCCATGAATAAAAATTGTGAATTTATTGAAAAAATAATAAAAATGTATTAGTATTTTCCTTTTAGTCATGCGAATTTAGATTTGTTTTGGAATAAAAAAAAATGGCGAGAAACTGGAGAGGTGATGGAATAAAATGTAAAGGTTGTTACAACACATAAGATTTAAAAAAAAAGAAAAAAAAAAGAAAAAAACTTTTGATAAGAGTAATGTCAACTAGTAAAAAACAAAAAAATTAACACATGACAATTAAGCAATTTCATTTCTTTGAATCTAAATAAGTAATAATATTTATAACAAATATAAAACCTTTAAAAAGATATTTATTCTTAAACAAGTATAATTGTTGCATGTTTTTCAAAATATGTCAACATTAAATATTTCTTATTATTTATTTTATTTTACCTAACATATTTGTCTTTAAGGTCAAATTTATTTGTTTGACATTATGCGCGATAACAAAAATAATGGCAAAAAATTATTTGAAATCTGGGAAAGGAAATATATAAACTGAAACAAAATAAAAATTTTACAACAGTGAAATTAAAAGGAAAAATATTCTTGATTTCATTTATTTTTAGCTTTTGAAGCAAATCCATATCAAAATTAAAATTTTAAAAACAAATGAATTCTATGACTGGTGAATGAAAAAAAAGTTTAAACCGTTCTAAAATTTTAAGATCCGAAAGTTCTCTTAAAATAAGGGTAAATTTATATTTTGAATGATTTTCTAAAAAATAAAACAAGAAAGACGAGAAAAAAGAAAAGAAATACTTCCGCCTTAAACTATATAGTCAACCTCAGTTATACCTACCCACTAAACAAGAAAATTTTCGAGTCCTGTACTAAAAATTAATAAATAAATACATAGTCCCTGAAATTTTAAGTGGAAAAAATGTCTTATTTTTTCGTAATTCTCACAATTTAAAATTTTTAAACATCCCTCTATTTTTTTAATTGTTTTCCGTAGTAACATCGCATTATTACAGCACTGTATTATTACGTTAAAATAAAGTTCAATTTAATTTTGTCTGTCAGGTCAAAACAAATCTGCAGCGTACTCATCTTGGGGTTATAACTGTAGTTATAACTTAGTACTCCTAATTATAACTTAGTATCCCTAATTATAACTTTATACTTATTGCGCATAATATAATAACTTTATACTTATTACACATAGTTACATCGTTAGAAATTTCTTGGAAAAAAATGGTCAAATAATTATTATATCTTGGAAAAAATGGTCAAATAATTATTTATTTAATTGATATTTAAACTTATTCTAACGAAACAGTCAAATACCGATTAATAAGAAGGCAATCAAACTGCTAACTGAGAGAGAAACCGTTTATTAACTTCTTTCACCTAATACGATAAAACTATCAAAATTTTATCGCACCAACTAAACCCATTAAATGAATCCACTTAGCTTCTTACAACTGTGTACATATTATAGCCGAGTAGTCTAATCTCTCAGTCACGTGACAGACAGAATTTGGGTTCGAGTCCCAGTGTTGACACCACATTATTTCCTCCATGTTCACATGAAGAGTTTTCAGTGCCTTGCTCTCTCCAATTTTTGTCCTTTTCTCTCCGATGTCCATTATCTAACAAAAAGTATAGCTTAATGTCCATTTGAATTTCTTATTTACGGTTTTGAAACTGCTGATAATTGTAAATTGTTAAAAAACCGTATAGTTTTGTATTCATGGTTTTGTAACCATACTAGTTGTAAACAGTTTCAAAGACGTAAACGTAAAAAATGTCTTTTACCGAAAAATTAACGGCTAATCGGATGGGCAGATTGCTGCCAGTTATTTCACCATAATTTAAGAATGATAATCATTTAAGACCATAATTAAGATTCACCATAATTTAAGAATGATTAAGAATGATTTCACCATAATTTAAGAATCTAACAGTGTAACAACATGAACAGTGTTATTGTACGATTTTCTTGCAACTTAATAGGATGTCAAGTTAAGTTTTTCACTTTAGGCTAAGACAATGAAATCCTATAGAAGTTGAAGAGAAATTAACTGACATAGTAATATGGTTAAATTGAATGCTTAACTTGTATTGAAGCAAATTTGAACTGCAATATGACTAAACATGAGACAATATAGTGACTGCTTTATCATGCAGATAATTGAGAGAGCTATATCATTCACGTTCCAACTGAAGATGTGAAATTAAGATCAGTCTAACTCTATAAATATAGAGAAGAGTAGAAAAAAGAAGATTATATGCAGAAATTTTTTTTTTCTGGTGGATTGAAAAATATTTTTTACATATTTAGTTTAAGAAGAGTTAAATAGTGTAGTAATATGGCCTAATTAAACATTTAGCTTAGGTTGAAGTAAATTTGAACTATAATATGGTTAATAATTAAGCAATACCGACTGCTTTACCATGCCGATAATTGCAAGAGCTATATCATTCAAGTTCCAGCTGGAAATGTGGCTTTAAGATCTGTCTAACTATGAAAATGCAGTTTAAAACTGAAAAAAAAAATCATTCATACATAGAAAGCAAATTTTTTAGTCGATCGAAAAATATTTTTCATTAAATTAGAGTAAGAAAAGTTAACTTGTGCAATAATATCGTTCAATTAAACGAGCTTAGGTCGAGGCAAATTTGAACAATAATATAGTCAAACATGAATCAATATACTGACCACTTTATCATGCCGATAATTGCAAGGGCTATATCATTCAAGTTCCAGCTGAAAATTAAAATGTGGAATTAAGATGAGTATAACAATAAATATGTAGTTTAAAAAAAGCAACAAAAAAAAAACATTGATACGTAAAAACAGATTTTCAGGTCAACTGAAAAGTACTTTTATATGTACGCATGTGCATTAAAAAATAAACAAAAGGACTAAAAATTTGGATTAAACTTTTGTCATTCTAACCACGTCATTAGCGCGAGCAATGAGATTAAGCGTGAAATTACATTTATTAATATGATTTAACAAAAGTAAACGTTATAGAAATGGATGTTCATTTCTCAAATAGATGGTCCAACACCCACTAATTTAAGATAACTCCCAAAATGATCCCCTCAATGTACTCCATTTTATTTTTCATATAAATAACTGTACCATTTATATTCATAAGAAATGATATAAAAAATCTCATTCAAAGAGCTTCAAGTGAAAGAAAAAATTGGAAAGAAAAAAAATGAAACAAAAAGCTCCATTATGACAACTAAATCGAAAGAAAAGTATTACACAGTGAGCAAATCATCCGAGCAAACGAACAATAATCATTTGCTCTAGCGGTTGAGATAAAATACAGTACCGCATCAGTAGATTATTATTTGACCATTCTTCGTCCCACACCACAGGGGTAATCGAGCGCTGGGACCGCGTCGAAGGGATTGTTACATCGGCATACACACCGTTTCATCCCGCATTGAAAGATATTCCCTCTGTATTGTTAGTTCTTTTTGTACTACGACTTTAAAATTAAATTTTTTCTTAAGTATTGTAAAATATTTTGGTGGGCTTTTTTAGTTGGTTTAATATATATGGATAACCAAGATTGCCATATTTGGTCATCTGTAACAAAATTAATTATAAATAAAAATAAAAATTCGGGAACTAAGAAACTTCAAGAATTTTAACTTCCTTTTAATTTTCATGAAAAAAAAACTAATGATATTAATTTTTAACTTATTTTTGTCTTATCAAAACTAAGTTAAAGGTTAATATCATTCTTGAAAATTTTTGATGCTTAGTTTAATGCTTCTTTTAACTTTTAACGGTGTTAAAGCTGCATAGAAGTTACTGTACTTTGCATTCCGACAGTACTTGAAAATTTTGTTGGTTTTTAGATTTTGTAAATCCTATTTTGCTGTATTTTAGTTTGCTGAATTTCGTAGCCCATATTTTGCAGCATTTTTTAGTTTGCTGAATTTTGTAAATCAGATTTTGATCAATTGATCCTTATCTATTACGAATATTGACATTATGAGCCGAAGGTTTGGTTTCTAGGTCACCAAAAAGTAAACAAAAAATAATAATCAAGCTAATATTAAATAAAAATAATAATTTTCAGAAGAAATCTAATTTGAGTGCTTCATGTATATGTTGTTTTTTGAAGTAATTATATATGAAAAAAAGTTATAATAAGTATTCATAAATTTCAATACTATTAAAATAAAAATTATGGTAATAAAAAACAATGAAGCTCGAAGTACTTAGACTTAATTTTAAACTGTAAATTTTGAGTAAAATTTCGACTTCATTTTATTTTTTATGATAATAATTTTTACTTCATTTTAGATTTTAACTTTAACTAATGTTACAATTCTTTAACTTTTCAAAAATAAGCTAAAGGCCAATAGTTTGATGTATCTTGAAACTTTTTAATGTTTAGTTTGCTGTTTATTTTAACTTTTAATGATGTTAAGGCTGCATAGAAGCTACTATATTTACTCTGACTGTACTTGAAAATTTTGATGGTTTATCAAATTTCGTAAATCATTTTTTGTAAATCGTATTTTTTATTTTGTTTATCCATAACGAATACTGCCATTATGGTGCAAATGCTTGGTTTCTAGGTCACCAAAAAGTATGCAAAAAATAATAATCAATATTATATTAAATAAAAAATAATGAAAATTTTGAGAAGAAATGTATTTTGAGTGTTTCATATATATGCTGTTGCTTGATGTAATTAATGCAAAATTACTAAAAATATTTCTGAATTTCAATATAATTTCAATATTATTATTCAATATTACTATTATATTATTAAAATAAAAATTATGGTTATAAAAAACAAAAAAATTTAGTATAATGCAGTTGAAAATAAATTTTTTAGTTGCTTAAATATTTTTGTCAGAGACATTTTTAAATTTATTTAAGTAATAAAACAAAGTCGTAACGTAGTAGTAAGAAAGCAAATTTATTTATTCGTATATAAATTTGCTTTATTACTACTATTATATGAAACTCTTATTTCTACAATTTTCTCATCTAAGAATTTTCTTCATTCAATTAACTTCTCAATGAAAACTTCTATGAATATTGGAAAAAATATATTTAATTGCTNCACACACATACAGAAATATTTATATGGGTATAAATATATATAAATAAATATATATGAATAAATACAGGAAATTAAAATATATTTTAAACAATAAACAAGTGTTTTTTCAATTATAAGTTTAAAACCTATATTTGTGAAAGTTTTATTAATACAATGGTTTTTTTTCCGATTTTTTTCAAATTATTCTGAAAGAAATGAAAATTATTCAACTATTTGTCACTGGAGTTTATTAAGCTGCTACCAAATGATAAAATTTCTGTCATCGTGTTTATATCGAAAGGAATACTGCAACTTCAATTTTAAGGCGAAATCGATTATTGTAATTTTCTGTTTATAAGTTTACGTGATTATGATCACTGAATTACATAATCTATATCATGATTATTATCATTACCTCAACAACGTAATCAAGGCATGATTATTCAATTTACATAATCATCTTAAATTCTCTCATCACTTTCTACGATGTTATTATCGTTCTCTGTCATTTTATTTTCTCCCCGTCATCTTTGCATAGCAAAAGCTTTACTTAATAATTTTTGTCATTTTAATTTAAACTCCTGAAAATAAGGTTACTTATTTCAAATTATTCTACAGAAACTTTTTTACTTATCCTACAACGGGATAACAAATATCAGCTTATTTTTTTATGCATTAGAAATTTAAAAATCTTTTAATATTAAAATATTTTGCAAATGATTCAAATTAAGATTAAAATTCAAATACATAAGTAAATATTAATAGAATTCGTTTTATAAAAAGATTTTAGGACATAAAGTTCTTAGGGTTAAGTCTTCTTCCTCTTTTTTTTTTTGTTGTTTTTTGTAAAGTTTATCTTATCTTAGTTTTCTTATCTTGCTCATTTGGATTTTAATTGACTTAACTGTAAGTACACTAGGAGAATTTAATTCATATTCAACTCATTTGGCCCCTGGTTTGTCCTTATGGGAAACCAAATTTGACAGTATTATGATTTTCTAAAAAAACTACAAATCATTCTTTGTATGTTTGTGATAAAAATGTTTAGGAACAAATATATAAAATTTTTACTCATGAACATTTCCCCCCATTCAATTATCAAACTTACATGAATTATTAGGCTAAATTATATAGTTTTTTTAATGTCACGTTAATCGCAGAGATAATTTTCACGCGGAGAATGTGTTTTAATTCGAATACTACAGTCATATTAGTTTGTGTCTTCTTAATTTGAAACACTCTGCTGCTCTGAGTTGAATTTGTGTTGAATTCCACTGAAAATAAATTTTCAATATCATGCAAATAAATTTTCACAAATACAAATAAACCTTTATGTAAATATTTAGACTGTAATTAATGATTTCTTTAAAAGCGTTTTGAAAAATTAATTAACTAAATTAACTAATTAGTTGTCAGTAAAGATTTAATTTTATAATCAAAATGTTTCATAAAATCATAAACTTGTAAACATGCCTTATTTTCAAAACTGTCTTCTTCAAGTAATTTGCTTTTGGAATAGTGGTAATTTAAAAATGGATTGTTCAAAATAAAATATTATTCATAATATACCGAATTCTTTTGCTAAATATATAATTATTTGTCATTTTGCATGATTCTCTCAAAATTAAAATAATATCGATGCAAAAATGAACATTATTTTAGAAAAACATAACCACACCTAAAATATTTCTCGCTATAGTAATAAAAAAATTGAAAGTTTAAAGAACACCAAACAAAATATCTCAGTTTTGCACTAAAATATCCGCTTTAACTATTTTTGAAACAATTTATTTATAGATTAGAAGAGTTGTAAGGTTTTTAAAACATTGCAGAAACATTTAAAATAACCCAAAGTCAAATTCAAATATTCAAATATTCGAATACTTGATTAAAGATTCGAATACTTGATTCGAATACTGATTTGTTAATTATATATGAACTTTAATGCTGTGTTGTCTACTTTTGATGTATTTTAGAAATTAATTTGATATTGTTTGTGCAGTGTTTTAACAATTTTTTTTTAAAAAATAAAGAAAATCTTTTGTGCTGTTATGTCGGAAGAAAGGTTTACAATTATTTCAAATTAAAAGCTGCAGAATTTTTTAATTCTTAAACGTATATTTATGTAATTCTAAAATTTACATATTCTAAAAATAAATTAAAGATAAATGTCAGAAAAATATTTTACATAATAGATATTAGGATGGGATTAGTAAGAGAATTACTTTAGTGTGCCAATAATGCATAAATCAATTGCACTTAACAGCAAATTTTATAAAATGAATACGGTTGGTTTATAAGCATATAAGTACGACTTAGACAAATGTTATAGATATATAAACACAAAAACAACTCATTTCATTTATACGAAGTTATAAACTAAAAGCATTGTTAATGAACTATAATCACTATGAATAAGCTGAAAAATATTAATAAACTAAAAACATTATTAATAAACTAGAAGCATTATTAATAAAATATTTTTGGCTATTGACAATTTTATAATAAATAATTGAGAAGTCTTAATTTGCAATGAAAAATTAGGATTTTTATGTCATATATTAATTGAATAAAACTTTAGAGTAAATGGTTGAGCTATAAAAGTATAAAAATATTAAACAATGCTTAATTTTGTAATAACTATTGGCTCAATGAATAATCAACTAAAGGAACATAAATTGTATTTAAAAAAACTGTTTTATTTATGAATAATGTTTTAATACTTAAGGAATAAAAATAATATGGTCACATGATATTTTTTTAGTAATCGTAAACATTTTATCTGAAGAAAATAATGTTTAGATCAAAAGGAAATGTGCATAAAAAAGAGAAGAAAAAAAATTATATTCTAGTTACAAATAGTTAATGCAGTTTTTTAAAGCAAAAATTAGTATTTTATAAAATGATCATCTTAGAAGCTTACAAGCAATTTTTTTTTTACCTTATATGAATGAAAGCAAATATAATTTCAATATTTGATAATGCAACTTGAGATTAATTAAATAAATTTATGTAACTGTTAGAACCATGTTGGTATGTTCGAAAAAAATAAAGCATTAATTTAGAAGCAGTATTTACGCTATATTTTAATATGCATATATATCGTTAAATACATAGGAATAAATAGTCAAATTTTCTCTTGAAATTAACTGATGTTTTCTAATTATAAATGAATAAATTCCTATCAAAATAAAAATTTATAATTCCTAACATGAATTTAAAATATACTAAATGCAATAGATTTTATGAATTCAAATGTACTTCAAAATTCTAATTTTTTAAAAAATGTATTTGAAATCAAGTTAATTAAGTGAATGCTTTCGTTATTTATAATTCATATAATAAATTCATTTACTCAGAATGACTTTAAAAATTAATTTCAATATTTTATGAAATATTTTATAATCAAATGCAATTTCTGTAGTTTAATGGTTTTCAGAATTATTAAGCTTAAGGGGAAAAAACTGAAAATATTAATAACAAATTTAGTTGTACATTGAAGTGCCATATAAAATTAATTTTGATGGATTCGATTACTCAATATGTATAGTGTGGTACGTAAAATTTCCAATCTTTAAATTTTCAATCTTATCAATGTAAATTTATTTATCTGCATAAAATTATTAGAAACAAATGCTAAATAACAAATTAAAGTACAATCTAATATATTAGTTAACTTAAAGTTACAAATATCGACAGTACGTAATTTTATTGACGTTTTCAAATAAAGTTATTCTTTATACATCTCATTACGTTCAAATGTATTCTTAGATTATCGTCTATAAAAGTTCGAATTTTTAGATTTTTTAAAAAGATATTTTTACCTCGAATTGCTTTTTCACATTTTTTGCATTAAAATAAATAAATGATAGATCCTAAAAATAGAATTAGTTACAAAAATATATTTATATTTTTCTGACTCTACTGATATAAAAATATTAGTGCAGAATGAAATAAGTAAATAATATAAAAATAATAGTTTATCAATTGAAATAAAAATATTTTCAAAAGGATGCTAAATAATAGAGGAAGATGCAATCCAGAGCATCAAAAGTATTTTCAAAGTCAACAAAAGTATTAACTAATAAATATTAACACCTAACAACTACACATGAATTGAATTAGGTTAAATAAAGGCAATATTCAAATAACTAATTGGGTTTAAATATATCATTAGAATATCATCTATAAAGGTTCCAATTTTCAGATTTTTTAAAAATGTATCTTTTCTACGATGTTCTTTTGTTTCTTATTTTGTTTCTTATATTACATTAAAAGAGATAACAAAAATAAATAGAAATTTACTAAATTGATCAAATGATCACATAAAAGTTTGATAGATAATTTTATTTTTAGAAATCTACTGATATGAAAATACTAGCAAAATCAGATTTAATAAAAAGAAATTTCTGATTACATAATGGAATAGCAATTAATCATGAATCAAAAAATGCGAAATTTTTAATCGATTATAAAAAATATGCATATTACCAGTAAGCTGATTCTTGTATTGCTTAATCATTCTTGAAAAAAATATCTTGTAAGCTGATTTCTGTTTCTGGCGAATAGCATCTTTGAAACAAATTCTCGAAAGGTGAATTCTGATTCATCCGAATCATTTTCTTAAACGTCTCTTAAAAGATGAATTCCGTTTTAGGTGATCATTCTTATAAATAAGGCGAATCTTGTTTTAAGTGAATAATTTTCACAAATATTTCTTAAACTGTGAATCTTGTTTTAGGTGAATAGTTTTTGAAACTATCTCTTAAGATTGGGAATCATTTTCGAAACTACCTCTTGAAATGTAAATTTTGTTCTGGTAAATCATCTTCAAAAGCATCTCTTGAAAGGTAAATCTTGTTTCTGGTGAATCATTTATAAAAAAAATATCTCTGGATTGAGGAATCCTATTTCAGGTGAATCATTTTTCAAAAAATATCTCTTGATCAATAAATCCTATTTCAGGTGAATCATTTCTTGAAATATCTCTTGAAATGTGAATCCTGTTTCAGATGATTTTTTATCGTTTAAAAAAATTATCTTTTTTTTGCTGATTCCAACTATATTTTTAGAGATCAGCAAAGAGGAATAAAGAATATTTTCTGAAAAACTTAAATTCAATTTTAGTTAATTTACTAGCAACTAGTCGTCATTGATAATAATTGAATATCATCTCTTGTGGCCTACCAAAACAGCATGAGTAATGAAGACTGATGCTGAACCTTCTAACTTTTACAGCATAAGTTTGAGGGAAAGGAAATAAGAAAGAAAAAAATTCTATTTAAAAACTACCATGATAATGGTGATCCAAAAGATGCATGGATTTCACAAGTTAAGCACTTTCTTTTTCTTATTAAATCCTATAACTTGTTGTTAAATTTCCTTTCTGCTGTTCTTATTATCCTATGCTCAACGTTGGTTGGAAAAACGTGAACCAAAGAGATGGGCTGGGGGTGTAATAATTGTTATTATTACAGTCTGCTCCGTTCTTCTCTGGGTCGTCGAACGTGATTGTGGGCCTCAGTGGCATTCAGTGATTCGGAAGTGTGATTTTAGGTTATTTGAATACAGTACTCAGTTAAATGATAACTTAAGTGTATTTAACAGGTTTTAAAAGCATTAACAATAAAGTGAATAAAATGGTTGTGTATGCAAAAATTTAGAAATAAAGTTGAGTTGTTGAGTTTAGAGTTGGTATTTGTGAAGAATTGAAATAAAGACTCGAAGTTGGTCAAGTTTCATTGAATTGAAATTCAATGATAATTTTTCAATATGATACGCTGTAATTAGCTGCATTGAGTGCTTCAAAACTGTGATTGTAGGTTATATAGAATACAGTACTCACTTAGAAGATAATTTCAATTTGATGTATTTAACAGGTTTTAAAAGCATTAGCGATAAGTAAATAAAATGGCTGTATATGCAAAATTTAGACAATAAAGTTGAGCTGTCGAACTTAGAATTGGAATTTGTGAAGAGTTGAAATAAAGACGAAAAATTAGTTAAGTTTCATTGAATGGAAATTATTCAATGATTACTTTTCGAAATGATGTGCTGCAATTAGCTGCATTCGAAAGTGTGATTTTAGTTTATATGAATACAGTACACACTTGATAACTTCAATTTGAAGAATATAACAGGCTTAAAAGCATTTAAAATAAAGTGAATAATATAATTGTAAAAATTGGAGAATAAAATACTTAGAGTTGTTATTTTATTATAAAGAATCAAAATGAGAACTCGAAATTGTTTAAGTTTTATTAATTCGAAATAATTCAGATATTTGTTTTCAAAATGAAGTGCTCTAATTAACCTGTATTATTTTCATATAGATAAAGCCAGTTTAAAAAGAGGAAATAATTACATAAGGTTCAGATCTTAAATAGTTGAATGATTTAATCTATTTTCAACATCTTTATAAGAAGCATTGTATCTGAGACAGTTTTTTTACCTCTTTAAAAGTAAAGTAAAATAAAAAAAATTAGTTTTTAATGCATTTCTGATAAGTAATAAGAAAAGAATTGATCTAATTCTCAAATTTATTCTGAAATTTTGGCTTACACTCTCATAAAAATTGGTTCAATATTCAACCATAATGTCGAGACCTTAAGCAAATAATATGGTGTAGCAGTTTTTANTTTAATGTTTGATCAAGTTGAAGTATGATATTATGATTCAACCTAGCGTCATATTAAAGTTACAACTAAAATGATTAAACTCGAACCAATGCAACTATGTCCTCATTACTTTAGAAATATTTAAAAATTTTCAAAAGAAAAAAAAAATTAACGTGAATTTTTCTAGTAATTTTTATTTGATTTCGCAACATTTTATATTTTATCATTTTTTAATTATAACGTACAAAATTGTTTATGCAAACTATTATTGAAAAATTGCGATTTTAGTATTTATACATTGAGAAAAAAAGTATGGTCAAAACTATTCGAATATGGTAAAATGTATCGTGTTTTTGGCTCTATGGGAACATCAAAAAAGCACATAAATTTTTACCGAAGCAATTTGGTAATGAATTCTGGTAATATGCAAATTAAATGCGGTTCATTACCATACTGTTTTGTAGTAAATGTTGTAAATTTTGGTCCTTTTATCATGATACCTTAGAGCATGGTATAAAAACTATCCATGGGGTTAAGTTAATTTTTAAGTTTTATAGTTTTACTAAATGCGGAATAATAGGAACTATAATCTTGAAAACTAGAATTTCAGGTAAACTTTATCATACAAACAAAAAAATTACCAAATGAATGGTTTTAACACTGTACATTTTAATTTTATAATAAAAAAAAAATATTATTATTTTTTACCAGAAAAGTGCGGCAATTTTATTAGAAATTCTTTTATGCATTAAAATATGCATACATGAAGTCGAATAAGAAAATAAGGAGTCTTGACCTACCATTTATATGGAAAATGGGGTTTTAATCAAATCGATTTGGTTCAGCTCACTGAAACTCATCATCTTCAAACGGACAAATTATAAAAATAAATTTCTCCCTTTCTTGAAAGAGGTCAAAGAATCATTCCCCCCATTGAATATCATTTCAAAATCAATAAAATTCCTCTATACCTATTTTTTTTTAAAAGTTGGAAAACAAATTTCTTCTCAATATTCCTCTTTTTCATTCTCCTACTCAGTCGTCTTCTACTACAAGCCCATCATTAACACCCCCTAAAGAATTAATACAACCACCAAAGCTCGTTACCTAAATAAAACGAAATCTCTTCTTTTATCATGATACCTTAGATTTATCATGATACCTTAGATTTTGTCATGATACCGTTTATCATGACACCTTATCATGATACCTTTATCATACAAACAGAAAAATTATCAAATTAATCCTTTTAACACTGTACATTTTAATTTTGCAATCAAAATTAATATTAATATTTTTTTTACCAGAAATGTTTTGACTACTCAAGTGCGGCAATTTTATTAAAAATTCTTTTATTCATTAAAATATGCATACATGAAGTCGAATAAGAAAATAAGGACTCTTGACCTACCATTTATATGGAAAATGGGGTTTTAATCAAATCGATTTGGTTCAGCTCACTGAAACTCATCATCTTTAAACAGACAAATTATAAAAATAAATTTCTTCCATTCTTGAAAGAGGTCAAAGAATCGTTCCCACCATTGAATTCCATTCCAAAATCAATAAAATTCCTCTATACCTATTTTTTTTAAAAGTTGGAAAACAAATTTCTTCTCAATATTCCTCTTTTTCATCCTCCTACTCAGTCGTCTTCTACTACAAGCCCATCATTAACACCCCCTAAAGAATTAATACAACCGCCAAAGCTCGTTACCTTAATAAAATGAAATCTCTTCTTTTTTACCCTTCTCTCTTCAATTCTATCTTCCTATTATTTCTCTTTGTGTTCTTGGTAAAAGAATTTCTCGTAGGGGCAAAGTAACGAGAAAAAAAATTAAATAAAATACAATAATAATAATAAAATATCCCAACTAAAAAAAATAAAAGATAGAATTAAATCACTAGAAATGGGTCTAAGAGTGCTTTGCAGTAAAGGTAGAGAATTCTCTCTTTTTTTTTGTTTCGTTGTTTCGTTTTTGGCCTGGGGCGTCACTACCTCCGGAGTATCACTCGAATCAGCCGGATCGGACGGCGGCCGGATCGGCATAGGGTGGGGGAGAGGTAGGGAGAAATGGAATCATCCTTAGACTCTGAAGAGAAGTCCGCTGGTCTAATGATGGGTTTCTACTTCTTAATGACAGTGATTTTCCCTATGCTCCGAGAGTCGTGACTTCAGCTCTCTCCTCTCTTTGGCGGATCTTCTTGCAGTAGAGTTGACCTTTCTTTTTCTTTTTTCTTCTTTTTTCTTTCCATCAAACTGCTTTCTATCGTTCTATCCCTCCTTCTATCATCCACCGCTTTTAGATTTTTTTTTGTACTTGAGAAGGACCCCTATTTTATTTTCTTTATTATTATTACTTTTTTTTTTCCTGCGCAGGTTCGTGAATGTTTTCGCATTTTTTTAAGCTCTCCCCTCCCCCCCTACGGCGATACTGTTATCTAGTCCTCGTCCCTTTCATCCGGTTAAAATATATATATCTAAAGTTTTTATTTTTGTCATATTTTTTTACGAACTTCTTTTTTTCTCTTTGGTTAAATTTGGAGGGAGCTTTCGAAAAAAAAAAGAATTATATCACCCGAATATTTGGTCTGCTAGATGTGAAGTGGAAGAGGGGGCTGCATGTTAGGTTCTAGTGAATGACTTTCAAGTAAACAAAAAGGAACAGATTTTACAGAAACTTAACGAGCCATCGTTGTAACAACCTTTTTCCCAACAAAACTTGTCAATAACAGCTGCTAGATGAGATATAAGTTTTATTTTTGCCAACCGTAAAAAAAAGTCAAAAATTTCAACTAGGAAGAACGAATGTAATTTTAAAATAGGCTTATCATTTTATTTCAATTAAAAAAACAATTTTTTTTTTAAAAACATTCTTATATTTTGCCTAGAATTATTCTATTTAAAAAAAAATGCATTTTCTACTTAAGAAGAAAAACGTTTTGTAAACTGAGATTGATGATAAATAAACTTAAACATTAAAATTGTTTAAAAATTTCAAAATTTGCTTTATATTTTAAGAAAATTCCATTTTTTAACAATGACATATAACATTAAAATTATTTATATCAGGACTGCAGCAAAATCGTAATTTTTTTATTTTTTATTTTCATTTATTTTCTTTTTCCTTATGGGAATATTAAATCTCATTTTGTTCTCTTCAGAGAATCGCTCAGATATTATTCTGATATTCAAAATATACTTATACTTAAAACTTCTTTAAAAATGCAATTGGTAAGTTTAAACAAATCACTTTCAACTTGCTATGTCCATGTTTATAATAAAACAAAAACTACTGTTTATTAAAAAATATAATTATTTCTAAATTTTTTTGGTTTTCATTCATTTTTTGTCTAACATTTTCGTAGTTACATTGTAGTTATATTGTAAGTTCTAATTTTGCTAACACTAGAAAGAATTTCCCCAGAGAAGGGTGAAAATAGGTAACTTTGCACATTGTGAAAAATTCCGGGATAAAGTAACGGCACTGTTGATGCATCATCCGTAAAATCCATCTATCCGTAAAATCCATTTTTACTGTGAAATATTATACCGCAATTTTTATAGCAATTTATTGATAATTAATTAATTAATTTTATAGTTACAGTAATTAATAAATTTTTTTATTAATTTTATTTAACTACAGTGGTTTAGTGATTTTATGGCACTCATTATTGAAAAAATTGAGGTAAATCGGATTTTTTGTTCCGTAACATATTCCAATAAAAATGAATTTAGCAGTAAAAAGTATCGGCACCCTTAGTGCCGGTACTTTTTACCGTAAATTGATCCTGAATTTTTTTTACAGTGTATGCGTTTTTCGTTGAATCGTGTCTTTGAAACATGTCCATTATCAGTTTTTCTCATTTTCTAAATTTTTACTGTAGAACAGATTTTTTCTTACTGAAAAAATCGAATATAGGAAAAAAAACTCTTTTTAAATGTTCATTCAAAAGAATTCAGATGGTGGTAAAAAGAAAATCAAGGTAAAATGTAAAGAATTTAAACTTTTAAAAATGCAATCAAATCACAAAACTAACATGTTACTTTGTAGCATACTCCAAGAGTAAAAAGTCCCTCTCAGAGCAGACGCAATTGTAGAACAGAATAACTTGTATAAAACTTAAGTAAAAGTATAGAAATAAACATAATGTGTCCATTTTTGTATAGAAATAAGACTATGTATGTGCATTTATGAAATTTTATTTCTGCTCAATTCCTGTTTTTTTTTTTTTTTTAAATATTTATTATGCATAGCAGAGCTACCCTACACTGTAAAAAATTCCAGATCAAATTACATTTAAAGGTATGGTACTTCTATCGTGAAATTCATTTTTAACGAAACATGCTACGGAACAGAAAATCTTATCTATCGAAATTTTTACAATAATAACCACCGTAAAATCACTTAATCACTCTAATTAAAAGAAAATATTACTGTAAAAACTATGGTATAATATTTTACGGTAAAAAAGGATTTTACGGAAAATGGCTTTTACAGATGATGCGCCCAAAGTGCCGGTACTTTATACCGTAATTTGATAAAGAATTTTTTACAGTGTATTTTCATTTGAGTTGCAATTGTATAACAGATCCAAAATAACTGCTTTATGAAATATTCGTCATCGTTACACTGAGGAAAAAAAAATGGTTAAACCTACTAGGATATGGTAACATTTATGATGCTTCTGGCTGTACGGGAACAACAATAGTTAGATAATTTTTACCAAAGAGCCTTAGTAATGATTTTGTTAAAATTAACAATAAAATATGGTTTTACAATAGGTGATAAAATTTGGTAAACGGTGTCAAATTTGGCAATTTTTCCATGGTACCTCAGAGCGTAGCATAAAACCATTTATTCGGTTAAATGCATTTTTTAGTTTTATGTTTTCTACTAAACGTGTGGTAATAAGAACTATAATTTTGAAAATCTGGTATACCGTCACAATATTAAAAAAAAAATTACCAAATGAATTGCTTAAAATACTGTATATATATATATATNACAGACAACACTAAGAATATTAAAGTAATTAAATTGATAAAATACTTTAAATTAAGTTTCATCTCTTTATTTTTTAATATACACTATATATATATATATATATTATTATTATTAATTATAAATCCCATTACTTTACATTGCGGAAATGTGACCAGAATTTGTTTCCACTCTACTTATGATGTCATTTTTTTTATCACAATTCAAAATAATACAGAAATCACAAAAAAAGAGAAACATTTTGTTGTTTGGATTAACAAAAGTCACCAGCACACAACTTTCCAGATTTGTAAAAAACAACTTTTCAATGGATCATTTGTTAAGAAGATAATTTCTAGTAAATGGATTATTTTTTTACAGATTGTCAACGAGATGATCTCTTACGAATTTAATAAAAGGGCACGTGGAGGGCTTCTAGTTTCATAAGAGGGTTTTTTTTTCTTTCGGCAACCACGCGTCACACAGGCTGTGGGAATAGGTGGCACGCGTCGATTGTCAATTAGCTTTAATATTCCTATACGACATGTTATGCGACTCCATTGCCCGGCTTCCAGATTTCACTCCCGGATAGAATGTGGGCGGGAGGCGTTGTTTCCCATGAGGGATACAAGGTTAACTGAGAATAGGGCTTGGTTGACACTTTTGACAAATATCTTTCCAGATAGTATCTGGGAAATAGAAAATTGGACGTCTCTCGGTTGGTGGGATTCATATTTCCTGATTTATACCGGTTGAAAAGCATTCTAACTAATATTTTGGTGTTTCAGTATGAAAAATTATTGTCTTAAAATGTTTGATATATTCTCTCTTTCAAGTTATTCGTACTTTAGATTCTTTCCACAGTAATTATTTAAAATTTGTTGGGACCAAAAATAAAATCTATTTTTGATTATTAAAGTAAAAATAAATCTGTAAAACGAATTCGTAAAATCAATTTATCATTCAATAATAGATGCTTATTCATTTACTTTTATCTCCGGACCAGTAAATGAAGATCCCATCCAGACGCAGCATGAAAAGAAAGGCTTTTAAAAGTATATTCCAGTTAACTCTATGATGCAGATGGGACACCGATTTCCCTTTAATATATTCCTTTCTGACGCTCTAATTACGAGCAAAAATATTTTTTGGCATTACTAATTATAAAAAACAGCCTATCAGTAACTAAAAAAAAACCTAGATTATCGGAATTATATTTTTACTAAATCGTAAAGTTCAGAAAAAGAAGTTGGAAATTTTTTTTCCCACTCATATTCAAAAATGCTTCAATAATTGATTTTGTAAATTAAGGAAATTTCAATGATATTTAACTATTTTTCTTAAATCTAAATAATTGCTACTAAGTGCAAATTTGGAAAATTATTGCTTGGAAGGTAGCAGTGTTTGCAAGATTTTAGCTTTCACGCAGAAAAAGACACCGGCGTTTCAAGTTGTATTTCATAACAATATAACATTAAAGTGCTAAATATAGTATTTTTCTCTTATTTTCACCCAAATTAATACAAACTAATAAAAAATGTAAGAAAAATATATTTAATAGAAATTCTGCGTTAAAGGGTTAAACTATCATAAGCATTTTGTTTGTTTTTGACTCGGTTGATGAATAGTCTGCTCCATTGGGGAATTTAAAGTAACATTTGTTCAACGTTTAATTTTTGTAATTTTGAAACTAACTTCACAAGACAAACTCCTGAGTTAAGTACACAATAAACTCGCCTTTACTGAAGGCTTTTAGTTGAATACAGCCCAATTTCGCGTTTTCTGGAAAAGAAAACTACGACAATATTTCAACGTTATTTGCTTTGCACTTATGGGAGTAAGTAAAAATATTTAGAGACGGGACTCTTAACTTAAATAATAATAATAAACGAAGCGTGTAAAAATATTTTTCATATTTTTATACAAATTATTCATTTTTGCAAAAATATTTCATAACATCATGCATAAAAAGTCAAGTGGTCACAATGGTATAAGAAATGAGGGGAAAGAGAAGCAATGACTCATTCCCCTTTATAAATTGACTCCCTAAATCAACTTGAACACTGAAGCAATCCACCAAAAGTGGTCAACTTACACAAATTTCACTGTAATACATGATTTGAAGGTCCTATCCCAGAAGTTGTAATAAACAAAAGCAAGATTTAAAACTTCCTTAGTAGCAAATTCTTTCCACTTAAGTATGGTCTTACTGAATAGCAACTAGTTGCTTACGAAACTTCAGAAGCTGAATTAGAAGTGACTGTTTTTAAAAACTCAGAACCTGAGATTGAAACAAAAGTGCTAAAGATTAGTATGTTTCTCTAAATCTATCCGCTCCCCTGTATTAAAATCATTACTCTAGGGAGAACTCCAGGAAGATAATACCCACTTATGAAGATAATGATAGTAGTAGTAGTAGCAAATGTTGTTTTGTTTTGAGTTAAGTTGCAGGAAAATGTAATGCATTTTTTTCTCCAAACATTTCGTATTTGTGATTAGAGAAATAAAAGAAATTTTCGCATCGAATATCGAGAAAAGTATTCATATCACTTGAAAATAGTTATTTATAGAATGAAAAATATGTCAATTTAGTGAATATTGTATTATTTAATGTAATGTGATGTTACAATTAGTGTAGTAAAAATAATACACACACATGCATTAACTATAATGAGTTCTATAATGAGTTTATCTCATCTGTAATGAGTCTATTATCATTTATAATGAGGTCCATTTTCATAATCTATTTGTTTAAAATCATCAGAATTACGGAATTCACGGAAATGTGGTAATAAATTTAGATAAAAATAGCAGCAGAAATAAAATATAAAATTGAAATTGATAATTAAAAAGAACTATTGGTTCAAAGAATTATTAAAAGCATAATCTTTTTAAAAATTTAATTCCTTCTTAATACTTTATTTAAAAATATGTGTTTTTGAATAAGTCTTTATTTCATTCTATAAAATTTATCATTTTTTTTAAAATGCGCATATGCATATTTTTCTTTTATATTTATAAATACGTCTTTATGCAATTCATTAAATTTTTTTATTATTTTATTCACTATTTCGTTTTTTTAAAGTATTTGGAAACATTAAGAAAAGCTCTGTTGCTTAATTTTAATTATTAATTACTTAATAAAATACTAATGAACTCAGAATTTATCGGCATAAGTATTAACAGCTGTAATTATAAGGTGGTATAAGGTGTTAGGTATATATTGTAGCACTTTAATTGGAATTAGAGCTTTATTATTTTAAGATGCATCCCAAAAGTTACTTCAATTTCAAGATTGATATCTTACTTTTTCTGTATTAATAGGATAATCTGTTTTGATAAATTTATTTTCTGCAAAATGCTGTTTAATCAAATTTTCAATTTTAATAAAATTTAAAATTTTCAGAAATTAAAATTTACATTCTTATGCATAAATCCCTGCTAAAGGAAGCTTATTAAGACGGGCTGAACTGTAGTGTGATTGAAAAAGAGAAACACATAAATTACTTGGCAGAGATTTCTAAAAATTCTAACAGTAAATAAAACTAATTCAAGCTAAAGATTTGTGCCACAATTTTGATGCATTTTTTAAGCTTTTTTAACTGCCTGAAATGAATTAATCATGAAAACATTAAAAAAATTTTTTAATGTTTTCATTGCAGTCCTTCATGAGGAACTTTTAGTACATGAGATGGTAAAAATAGCCATTTAAAGATTATAAATGTTCAAGATATGCAAAAAATTATAGTTCAATTTAAAAATTAATTATTCTATTTATTCATGACATTGAACATCATATCACCTATATGTAGCAATACTTTTATCAATTACAAATTTTTCTCTCAAAATATTCCAAATACTATCATCAGCAGGGTCACATATGCTTTTTACATTTTTCTTGATTGTTTATTTCTCTTTCTTTCGGTTTTACATACATATTCATCAATTTCTAATTTCAAATTCCCCTCCAAATGTCATTGAACTCGTTTCTAATTATATGATTTGAACATAATAATGAGAAGTTAATTAATAAAGGAATTATATGATGATTTAAATAATTGGATAAATTATATCCTATGACAAATTTTAATCTTTGTTCTTTTTTTTAAAAAAAAAAAGAAAGATTAATTTACAGCTCCTTTTTTGGTAGATTGTAGTTCAAAATTCACATAATTGGATATTCCACTTTCTCGGTCAAATTCTCTAATTTTCTAGTTTTATTTATTTCTTAATATTAATTTATTTCACTTTTTTTTACTTAAATGCGTTTGTAAAGCATGCGAATCATTAAATAATTAGATTATGAAACCAAATTAAAAATGTAATATAACGAAAGATGTGCTAAAAAGAAAATAGGAGATTGTAGTACCGGTACAGAACGGCTTCCGAGATGACGATGTAAGATGATTGCAATCATTCATTTTCACAACATCTTGTGAAGTATTTCTAAGTTTAAATTTGATTTTCTGAGAAGATGCTAACATATAATTTTTAACTTTTGTTTAATTGAGTTAGTATTAAGACCACCCAAACTTTCATTAATCCTTCACTTGTTAAATGATAGTTTGAATGATTCGCAAAATAAAAAAGGAAACTTACAGCGTTGATGATATTAAAAGAACTGCGCCTGATAATCGGGAGATGGTATGTTTAAACAAGATATCTTTCAAGCTTTTAGCTCTCTAGGCCACGTAAATAGATCAAATCTTTTAAGCGCATAAAATAATTATCGTTGTTGTTGTTGTTAATTTACGTCGCACTGGAGCTGCACAATGGGCTATTGGCGACGGTCTGGGAAACACCCCGGAGGATGATCCGAAGACATGCCATCACAATTTTGATCCTCTACGGAGGGGAAAATAATTATCGTAAAAGGTAGAATAATACGAAGTAGTTATACACCTCAAAGCCGATTAGAGACGAGGTGGGTCATTGGTGGGGACTTAATACTGATAAAAAAAGTCAAAAAACATTTTTATTAGATTTATTTACTTTTCTTCTTGTTTATTTATTATCGTTTGATAGATTTCAATATCAAATTCATCAAATATGGATATTCCCTTATCTCGGCTAAATTTCTCCAACATTTTTGTTTATGTTTCTCGAAAAATTAATTTATTTTACATTTTTTTATTTAAATATGTTTGCAACGCTTACGATGTATTAAATAATTAGATTATAAAAACAAACAAACAAATAAAAAAATTAATGTAAAGAGATAGAGATAGAGAGAGAGGAAGAGAAAACATTTAAGGGAGCTCGTACTACCTGTCCTGAACGTTTTCAATAGCGAGGATAAGAAACAATTGGAATCATTCATTTTCTCGACTTCTTGTAAACAATTTCTAAGTTTAACTTTCAACTTCTGAGAAGATACTAACCGTATAATTATTAATTCTTGCTTAATTGAGTTAGTAGTAAGACCACCCAAACTTTCATTAATCCTCCACTCGTTAAATGATAGTTTGAATGATTTACAAAATGTAATGGAAGCTTGCAGCTTTGATGACATTAAAAGAACCGCGCCTGATAATCAAATCGTGGGAGTTAGTATGTTTAAACGAGACATCTCTCACGCTTTTAGCTCTCTATTCCGCGGAAATAGATCAAATCTTTTAATCGCATAAAATAATTCCCGTGAAAGATAGAATAATACGTAACAGTTATTCACCTCAAAGCTGATAAGAGAAGAGGTGGGCTGTAGGGGCTTAATGCTGATAAAAAAAAGTCACAGAAAAGAATAGCATTAAAAACCTTACGAAAACCAAATGAGAAAAAAAAAGGGCTCAAAGTAATAAGAGAGTGAGTGGGCTTGTGGGAATTGCTGAAAAGGAGGTAAAACAGGGCTCCGCCTACTCCAAAATGCTATAGGCCCCGCCTGAGAGCCATGCACTAATCTTTCGTCATGCTTGGGGATGCTTTATAGGATTCCCCACTAAGCCGATTTAAAAATAAAAAAAAAATTCAGACATTTTTTCCCCTTTTTTCCATGCAAGTTATGAATAATAGTCTACTAACTTGTCTGATGGTAAGATGATGTGTTATTTGAGAATCAGCAATCACGAATCAGTAACACATTTATAGTGGTTGCACCCTATGTACCGAAATGTCCAATTTGAGATTTTCAATTGTAATATGATGATTAACCGATTTGTGTTGTTTGAGTATCAGCATTGACTAATCAGTTACACATTTACAGTGGTTGTACCCTATGTATCAAAATGATTACCTTATTTAAGTTTGATATTTGTATCATAATGATTAACCGATAGGAGCATTTTATTTATACTGTAATGATTATCTGATTTGGGCTTCATTATTTGAATCGTAGTGATTGTCCGATGTTATTTTTTAATTTGTATTACAATGATTATCTGATTGTAAATTTCAACACTGAAATTATTGTCAAAGTTAGTTTTTGTTTATTTCTACCCTTAGGATTGTTTGATTTAGTAAAGTCTTAAGTCTTAATCATAATGATTAACTTTGAATTATAAAAGTAAATAATGGATGATACTATTCATTAATAATGCTTAGACATATGTAGAAATAATAGGTAGATAATTGCGGTAAAGAAAATAAACAATAAATGATGACTTTTATTACTGTATTGGAAATTGTTTAGAAAATGCATGGAAAGGTAATGCACATTCCTTTAAAATTACGATCTTCCATTTGGATGTTTTCTCTTAATAATTTAAAATTACGATCTTCCATTTGGATGTTTTTTTCGATAATTTATAAAGTTCCAAATTGAACTCGCATTTCACACTAAAAAGCATTTTATTGACAAGCAATGATTAATTTTATTATTTAATAAATTATTTACAATAAGTCATGTTGGTGACTTGATGTTCAAAAGTTCAGGGAAGTTGTAAAACGAATTTGAATTGGGTTATACAAATCTGCAAAATGCTTTTAAATTAGTTGATTGTTAAGTTTTAAAATTTGTTTTAATAACTTTATATTAAATTCTAAAATACATTTTAGTAAGTTGAATTTTTAAAGACATTTTTAATAAGTTGTCATGAAATTGCACCTTTAAAACGTTGACACGATGTTGTATTATGGCTTTTTTATAAATTGGGAAACAAGTTTTTGAAATTTGAATAGCTCTTTAATTCATAGTTTCCTTTAGTTTATTTAATTTAATTAGTTTTTTCCAGACATTTTTTTTAAAAATTAATAGTGAAAGAATTTATTTCTTAATTTTAATTCTTTATGGAAAAATATTCTGTGCAGCATCTAATTTTAAGTCAAACTAATACTTTTAAAATTTATAAAATTAAATGAAGTTTTTTTCAAAGTTTCCTATACTTTTCTATCTGATTTTGATTCCTGGTGGACAAATTCTTTGTGCATTTTCCTATTTTAAATTAAAGCAAATCTTTAAGAAGTTTATAAAAGAAAATGAAATTATATTTAAAGTTCTCTTTAATTTACTTATTTTAATAAGTTTTTTCCAGACTATGTTTTTTTATTTATTTAAATAAGGAGTGAAAGAATTTATTTCATAGTTTTAATTCTTTGTAGGTAACTAACTATGTTATGCATTGTCTTATATTAATAGAAAATAAATCCTTTAAAAACCTATAAAAGTAAAGGAAGTTTATTTTTAAATGTTTTATGAGCAATGCATAGCATTAAAAGTTTAAAAAGAATCTTCTAAAAGTTTTGTATTGTCTAAATTTTAATATTTGATTTTTTTAAATATTAAGTTTAAATATTTAAATTTTAGCATAGTTTTTTTTTTGCTGCATTGCAATTTATTAAAAATGTAAATGCTGTTTGTTCTCGTTCATGGTGATTAATTTTTTAACATTTATTAGTGAAAATTAATGAACGCATCAAGGGATACTAGTAGAGGCGGTAAAAAATTGGCTTTCCAAAAAAAAAAGAATGAAATATATGAATTATTTTATAGTTTTAATTCTTTGAATTAAAACTATTTAATAGTTTTAATTTTTTTGTGGGCAAATAATGTTGCGCATTGTCTTATTTTAAGCCAAAATAAATCTTTAAAAAATCTATAAAAGTAAATGAAGTTTATTTTTAAATGTTTTATGGTAGATGCATAACATTAAAAGTTTCGAAATAAATTTAATTACAAATTTAAAAGTTTTGTAAAGTCTAAATTTTAATTTTAGATTTTTTTTAAAGCATTAAGTTTAATTATTCAATTTTCTTTCTAGTTTTTTTCCTACATTGTAATTTATTAAAAATTTAAACACTGTTTGTACTCGTTTGAGGTGATTAATTTTTTAACATTCATTAGTGAAAATTAATGAACGCAACAAAGGATACTAGCAGAAGCGGTAAAGAATTCGCTTTCCAAAAAAATAATGAATGAAATATATGAATAGAGATAAATGATGAAAAAAATCTGATTTATTGCTACTCAGATTTCAGTAATTTTCTTAACCAAGTGGTAAAGATTGCCCCTAATTTAGTCGAGGAGTAATAAATCTCAGAAAAGAGGGGAGAGTAAAAAATTATGCAAATAAGTGACGGTGAAAAAGAATTTTGCCTATGCCAATCACTTTCTTTTTATATATTGAATATATTCCCTCTTTGTTTTAAAAAATGAAAGAAAGAAATTATTCCGCTGCGAAAGATGAATTTTGCTTTGATAGGAAAAACCATTTAAAGTCGAGATAAATTTCTAGTGACGCAAAGCGACGGACAAATGCCAAAACAGATGAGCAAATTCTTTTGACATCTGACAAATATCATTCGTCATCTTGACCTTCCTTAGTTTAAAATGTTTTCAAGGGACCAGCTATAAATTGAGCTGTGTGAAGAATGACAGCTAATGTATTAGAATATATTTGCATAAAAATAGGAAAAACTTTGCATGTGTTTATCTCAAGTGCCTAGTGATGATAATGATGTTGATTTTCGAATAAATATTGGATAATTTTGAATAGATACTTGATACTTTATACAAATTGTAAAAGATTTAACCTCAATGGAACGTCACTGTTATCTGTTATATGTGACGTTCAGACGTAATTCAAGAGCCCATATAGACTCAAATTTGTATTGTATGAATGGTCCCTAAAAAGTAAAAGATTATAACGTTTGTAGCAGTGAAAAATAACTATATGCTTATGCAACGTGTCATAAACGGCGTGAAAATATTTCATACATTTTCGATGTCGGTCGAATAGTTCCTGCGAAATCCAGTTTTCAAAAGGTCGTATATTTGAAATTGGATTTCTCAGGAATTATTAGACTGATTTCGTTCAAATTTTGTGTTTCGCATTATTAAATAGCATTCTTTAAAAAATGTACAAATTTGTATACCTTACAATTCAAAATTTTTTCTACTATTATTCAATAAAATAATAAAACAATAGATGATTATCAAAAAATATTTTTTGAATATGCTGTTTGACTTAAAGATTTAAATACGATTAAAGAATTAAAAGAATGTGGTAGTTATTACTTTTGTAGAATATTTGTAAGAAGAATCAGGAGGTTGGCGGTAAATCTAAAAGAAAAAAGTAATCCAAGCGGTAAATCTAAAAGAAAAATTTCCAGAACAAACAATCAAAAAAATGACAAAAACAGTTTAAAGCAATTCTATCCCTTCACTATATCAAAGTGACTACTTTTTCACAATGACTAGCTTTTTGATTATAAGATTTTTTTAATTATGCAATTATTACAACAATTTTATGGTTGTTCGCACAAACATGTTTGAATTGCGCTGTCAAAAAAGTACCACACATTACAAAATTTTACACAGCTAAATCAAATACAAAATCTCATTTTCTGAGACTTTATGACAGAAATTCTCATTTTCTTCCCGTCCATAGAGGACATAGCGCGGAGCTGGTATGATATGGGCTGGTAATGCGTCGATCAAAGTGGTGATTATGTAAAAAGAGACAGGTTGAAAATCTTCAAAATGATAAATGTATTAAAAAACGGTATTAAAAGCAAAGTAAATGTATTAAAAGAATAGAAGGCTTTTTTGAATTTCTTCCGTACACAAAGAGCAAATTATTAAAGAAAAAAAAAGTATTAACATGGAAATATCAGTTTAAGTTATATGCTTCCTCTTTGAACTATTAGCAAAACACATTGGATCTGATATATTTAATTCAGCAGCGTGTTTAAAGTTTATTTGATGGTCCAAGGTTCATCTGAAGCACATAAAGGAATTAAAAGGAAGAGCAGAATTAACGAGACTCTAATTTACAACGCAGCAACCTGAAAAAAAAAGTTCAGGTTACTTTGACTTTATTACCGGGATATATAGCAGGAAATTTTGCTTGTTAACATTAAAATGTCGCGTGGGCCACTTGTTCTCATGTTTTTTTTTTTTTTTGACAAATACTATGGTTAACTAATTTCAGTGTATTGTATATTCTCATTGAATTTTTCAACAAGGTAAAATAATTATCACTTAATTGGTGGGAACTTAATGACATATTTAAAGCAATTTTAGCAAAATCTATGCTTTTAAAAGTGAGAAAGAAAGAGGAAAGTGTAGACTTGGGGCTTATGTGGGTACCTGGAATATGTTATTAGTCCCTCAAAATTTCTCAGAGTAAACTTTGACAGGTTAGTAAAACTGTGTTACACTTTTATAGGCATTTGCAGGATAACGAACTGAAATGTTAAGTGGTAAATAAAAAAAAAAATTATTTTCAAGGTGGAAATAGTTTTCTTTCAGTCTCTTTTATAGTTTCTTTTCTTCTTAATTGTTGCTTTCGACTATTTTTGTTTATCGTTTTTAATAATAGGAGTTATTATTTTATTAAATAATCAGTTTATTAAAATTTTTGGGTTTTTATTTTAGTTTAATTTGGTTTATTTTAGTTAAATAATAATGAGATAAGGTCAGAAATTAATGTTGGGAAAACTAATGCCATAGGAATGGTGGGAACGCGGAATTATGGGCGTGCTGTGGACATGTTATTGATAAACTTTTAGTATGATAATAATGGTATTTAATTGCTAATACATTACTTATGAGGGTACTTAAATACTTAGTTAGAACAATTAAAAAGTATTTAATTTACCTACAAATTTTATTTATTAAACTCTATTTTTGTACAGTGAAACACTGAGAAAAAAACTAACACTTTAGCACATTTTAAGTTTTTTTATTTTTATTCAAAAAGTTGAAACTATAGAATTATATTAATTTTTATAGTAGTTTTAAAATGTGTACTTCACAATTCTACTAATGCCTCTGACTTACAGCTGAGAATTTATATCGATTGTCAAACTGCTGTAGAAAATTCAGATTATAAATTAAGAATTTTTAGAATTAAACATTAAATTAATTGAACATAATTCAGATTATTTATTTAAAACTATTGTTTCAAAATTAGCTCAATTTTAATTTTGCATGCTTTTTATAAGTAAAATTAAATAAATTATCAATTTCATAATTTGAGACGCTTGATGAAAAAAACAAATTTCGTTAAAAAAAAGATTCTCAAAAAAGCATGTTCAAAATTAGCTCCTCTATATCATTAAAAAGGAAAAAGAGTTCAAATTACAGTGAAGAAATAATAGATATGTTCAAAAGGATAATTAGTAAACTTTTGTCATATTTAGAAAAATTGTCCTCATTAGCAGCCTATTCCTTGTATGTTTTGATGACACTGACAAAATGAACAAATCCCTTTCCCTTATGGAGCTCAACTTAAAAAATTCCTCGTAATTGAAGAATGATTATTCGGTTAACTTTTAGAGATAAGTTCCAAGAAAAGAAAATGTGTTGGAGATACACATAAGCTTTTAAACCCCAGCCCGTCTATCCCCAGTTTATCTGATATTCTCAGTGACTTAGGTTATAAGTGACTAAATGAGAGAAAAAAAAAAAGACTTTGAATAATTTAGATCAAAGTTAAAGTTTATGACCAATATATGAATTTAAAGTTCGTCCCTTCTCCCAATTTAAGCTTTAGCCGCCATCTTAAATTTACTCAAGGGGAGAGAAGGTCAAAAGAAAGGAATCTAACTAATAAAGCATTGTTGTATAGGAAATTTTTTATGCTGAAACAATTGAGACCAAAACTTAGTCACGAAGAGTAATAGTTTAGAAGTTAACAGCTACTTAGTATGTAGGTTCCATGAAAATATTTTTTACGGGACATAAAAAGTAAAATCCTATTTATGCGTCTAGTAAAGTATTGCTTACTATACATTTTGTTAATTATACACAACATTTGCTAATTATACGCAAACAAAGTCAATCGGTATAATCGTTTAAAAGTTTTGAAAGCTTTTATGTTTAAAAAGTACAGATTTAAACTTATACATTTTCATGTATTTGACAATATTATTGAGACAATCAAGGAATTGCTTCGTTTTTTCTCTCTCCTCTGTATCAAAGGAGACTAGAAGCAAGACAAAAAAAAAAAAAAAAAAAAAAAAAAAAAAAAAAAAAAAAAAAAAAAAAAAAAAAAAAAAAAAANAAAAAAAAAAAAAAAAAAAAAAAAAAAAAAAAAAAAAAAAAATAGTTTAGAAGTTAGAAAGGTTTCATGTATAAAAAGTATAATTTTTAGTTTAAATTTATACATGAAAAATCTTAACTTATAAGCTATTAGTCCGACGACTAGATGCTTTTTGTTTCTTTCGATTTAATGTAAAAAATACATTGGAAACAATAGTTCACTTGTCGAGTTAATATAGTTTTTCTTCCTTTTATATCCTATTCTCCCTTGCAATAAATTCAAGAAGGCGAAGTGGAAAAACTTTAGGCATAAACCCCCAACTTATAAAACAATTTCCAGCTCTCGGCTAATTATTTTCTTATTATATCACTTAGGAACTAGCCTAAAAGATACAGTGTTTGCACAAAAATAGTGCAAATCATTTTTATCTAATATAGTGACGGAATTTCGAAATTTATCGGAATTGAAACGACAACATTCATTATTATTATTTGTAATTGAAAATTGATCCTCTCCAAATAAAATTAATAGCAGAGTAAAGTAGTTAAATAGCAGACACACTAAAACTTTATAATACACCTTTCTTCATCTCTTTAAATATATTAATATGAAGATTACATTTTTATACACAAAAAAAGTAATTAATGCAGTTTGAAAGTTTAAAAAATATATTACTGTAGCTATGACCGTGACAACTGGAAAATTATTGCAACACTATTCTTGAGTATTAATACCTTTTAACACATTCATTCAATTTTCATTATTTCTTTCACATGATAGCTATTGGAAAATGTATTGGTTAAGTTATTTAATAAACAGTCTGTATTTGCCAGTAATGCGCATAAATTGAGTTCGTATTTTAATTTAAATTTTAGTTATTAAACGCAGTTTTTACTCTGTAATTTGTTCAAAATCCCTTTTATGGTAGTTTGAAAGATATTGCAAGGAAAGGAAATACGATAGATCCGTCTAAACAAGAAAAAGGGCAATACTCTTCTTGAAATGGAATGATTCTTAAAGAGATGTTACTTGATCGCTTACCCATTGATCATGTAAAAAAGTCTTTCAATTCATCGCAAAGCGGGCGAAAAGCGAAGAAAGTTGAAACTGATGAACGATCGTCATTTGTCATTTTCCAGCAAAAATAATCGACTTTTTGTATCAGTTTTTTTGATTTATTTCATTCTTGTTTTTTTCTAACCCACCGAAAGAGAATTATCGAGCATGGAATTTTCTTTCCTAAATAAATCAAAGAGAGTTTTTGGGACGCAAATACGTTACTCTGCTAGGTTCAGTGGATATGAAAAATTGTATGAAAATAATAAAAAAAAGAAAGAAAAAAGACTTCTAAGTGGACGAAGAATTAAATTAATAGCTGAATTATCTCAACCGTGATGAAAAAAAAGAAGCAGAAATATGTTTAGCTTTAAATATAATTTTGACAATCACAACTGTCAAAAATTATTTAATATATGTTGGGGATGCTTTTTGTTGCATCGGTTTTTAAAGAAATAGCTTTTGCGCTTATGCATATCTTTCGAATTTCAATTAGAATAATATATCGATATGAGATCTCGTCAGTTATCTTGTTTTTATAACAAGTTACCTTTTTCAATTTAATTTAAACTTTTAGATTTGAATATAACTGTCAAAAATTATTTAATATATTTAGGGGATGCTTTTTGCTGCATTGGTTTTTAAAGAAATAGCTTTTACGCTTATGCATATTTTTCGAATTTTATTTAGAACAATATATCGATATGAGACCTCGTCAGTTAATTTGTTTTTATAACAAGATACCTTTTTCAATTTACTCTAAAATTTTTGACTTGAATATAACTGTCAAAAATTATTTAATATATTTTGAGGACGCTTTTTGTTGCATTGGTTTTTAAAGAAATAGCTTTTACGCATATACATATTTTGCGAATTTTAATTAGAATAATATATCGATATGAGACCTCGTCAGTTAACTTGTTTTTATAACAAGTTACCTTTTTCAATTTAATTTAAACTTTTAGATTTTAATATAACTGTCAAAAATTATTTAATACATTTAGGGGATTGTTGCATTGGTTTTTAAAGAAATAGCTTTTACGCTTATGCATATCTTTCGAATTTCAATTAGAATAATATATCGATGTGAGCCCTCGTCTGTTAATTTGTTTTTATAACAAGATACCTTTTTCAATTTACTCTAAAATTTTAGACTTGAATAAAACTATCAAAAAATATTTAATGTATTTTGAGGATGCTTTTTGTTGCACTGTTTTTTAAAGAAATAGCTTTTACGCTTATGCATATCTCAATTAGAATAATATATCGATGTGAGCTCTCGTCTGCTAATTTGTTTTAATACTAAGATATGTTCCTCAATTTAATTTAAATTTTTAAATTTTAATATAGCTGTCAAAAAATAAACTCGAAGTAATCTGGTGCAATTTTTATTTTCTTAGCTTATTTATTTATTTTGATTACAAATTTTAATAGACATTGTCATATACTTGCAATAGATCATAATTGCAATAGTTTCAATATATAGTGTAGGGGGAATTAATTATTACAATTCTACCAAAAATATTTTACTTGAATAATTGATCATCACACCAGATGTATGTGGTCTTTTGCATCTAAATCGATAACTGAAGAAGCTTATGCAAATTTTTTGCACCAAATTTTTCAAATTCGAACTCCTAAAAATATCAAGAAATTATTTCGAACAATTTGATGAACGATTTTCCGATATTTTATCTAAAATATTGGACGAAAGTGTAAATCTCTAGCGTTATTTTTACTTTTCATTTTATCTCTGGAATTAATCATGCAAACCAATATATTTTTAAATTTAAATTTAATGCTAGTGGTTATCTAATTTGAATAAAATTAATAAGCCTTTATAATGCTTAATTTAGTAACGATGCATTTTAAAGGTTCAAGATGTTTCGTAATAATGTTTAATGAATATAATGTATATAATTATTTTATTCCATTTAAATATATGCAATAAATAAAAAATTTTAAACATTCCAATTTAAATATTTTTAAAGAAATAAAAATCTAAATAAAAGTCCTTAACATTTAATAAAAAGTGCTGAATACTCTATGCAAATTATTAAACTTTGGAGTAGTTTTGTAATATACTGCATATTCAAAAGGAGCGAAGTGACTCAAGTTAAAAATGATTAAAATAATCTTTTGTTTTTAAATTATTCTTAACACTTCCTGCTGAAAATAAATAAACAAATTAAATCAATCAGTACGATTTTGAAATTGAATTACACTATTGAAATATCAAAAAATTAAAAGTTCTTATAGGAAAGAAAACAATAAATAAATATATTAAATTAACTATGATAATATAAATTACATTAAATTACGGAAACAATAAATAACTAAGGAAAATTGAATTAAAATATAATTAAAAAAATATATCGAGCAAAATAATACTTGCATATTCTAAACTGCAGTTAAAACACTAAAATGAAAAATAAGTCAATATATCAAATTTTTTTTCTTAGAAAAAACTAAACAAACTACCGTTAATAAAATGAAATAATTTAAATATAATCAATAGTAAAAATTTGATTCTATACTTTCACTTATTAAGAAATACAAATGTTTTCTTTTCCAAGCTACTTCCAATTTTTTTAATCTATGCTTACCTACTTTCTTGTCCGAAGAAATTTTATCATACTTTAGTTTTTATTTTCTTGTGAGAATTACCCGTTTTTCTCAATGTAGCATTCGAAGGAAGCGAAAATAAAAATTAACTCGGATCTCATTTCATACAACGTTGAACATGAACACAGTTTGTTTCAGATGGTTAGCCACTTAAGAAAAAAAAACGGGACAGCAGAAATTGGTTACAGAAATAAAAAATGAATTTTTAAGCGATTCATAGGGTTTACTACATTTGTTTTTAAAATTTTTTTAACAGTACTATTCTAAGAAGAAAAAGAAAATAATACTTAGCAGAATGTTTTTTTATTAAATTATATCAATTTACTACATAAAATTCTTACAATTTGTTAAAAATTTAATTTTTTTACTCAATAAACATTTTAATAGTTTTAATAATGATTGTACATTGTTCGTATTAATGTTATAATTATTTTCGTTATAATTTTCAGAAGTTTATTTATTTTTTTATATTATTTGTAATTAAAAAGATTTTTTGTTATAATACGATTAAAAAAACTGTTATTATTGTTAATTTACATGAACAATAATTGGATAAAATATGCTGGATTACTTTTTTTCCCTACAATATCATATTATTTCATAAATTGCTAAATTTTTGTTAATATTTTAGTTTTTTCAGTCAATAATAAATAATGAATGATATAGTGTTTATTTTAGGTCAATAATAAGTAGTGAATACAATTATGGATGATATGGCAATGCTTTTATTTTTATTATAATAAATAAAATTGTTTCGACTGATATAAATTGATTTTCAAATTTTTTTCGAAACACACAATTAAAAGGGATCTATTATCATTCTTTTAAACCTACAATAAATGAATAAAAATATCAAGTTAATTTTATTCAAAAATACTTATATAAAATCAATTTATCTCATAAATTTCTTAAAATTTGAAAATATTTTTGGGTTTTAAGTGAAACAATTTCTCTAAAGTCTTAAAAACAGAACATTATTCATGTTTATATATTTTCTTAACAATATATAAAGTTGATTTTTTTACATATTTTGCGATTTCATTTTTTTCTTCTAAAAACATAATTTAAAAATAAAAGTTAGAAACTCTAATTTACACCTGTAATAATAGAATTAAAAATACGAGATTATTTTTACATGCATAAAAAAAAATATGTTTTTCTCCGTTAAAAAAATAAAATGTTTTTATTAATTTCCGAGTTAAATGATGAAAGAAAAATAAACATATTTCATCAGATAAAATTAAGGAACATATAATTTTATGAGCAACAAAAATAATAGCACAAACCTTCCCTTACCCTAACTTCGCAAAAAAGGAGAAGAAAGTAGCTTTGCGATATGAAAATTCATCATTTAATTTACAATAAAAATGACAGTCTATCATTTAAAGCAAATTTCTACGTCAACAAGAATAAAAAAGCCCTCTTTAATCGATATTATTTTGCGCAGAAAAGATGGACAATCATTTAGAGGTGAAGGGGGATAGTAAAAAGAATGAGACGGGGAGATTTATCGTACCTTATCCAGGGGTAAGGAACAATCCTCAAGTAATGGAGACAAATTGAACGCTGAGGTAAATTACTGAAATCTCTTTCACCTTATAGTGACACACGACTGGGTAATCTTGGACGAAATACACGGGTGTTGAAGTCCTTTAATACCAGATGCAACGCCACTGTAATCTACAAAATGACATAAGCTATGTTTAAGATTTCATTGCTAACAAACAATTGCAAAGATCAGTACGGCAGTAAGGTCTCCTAGCGGGGATGATTTGACAAGGTAATTGGACAACTTAGCTGGTTCGCCACACGTTTCTCTACCAAATCATTTTCGTGTGTATATGTTTCACTTGTTGCAATCAAAAGAGCTCTTTAAGTATACTGTTCAAGATGTTGATTAGGCAGTGGATAATGGTTAGAGCCGGCACGCTACTTAACGAGTGATTTTGATTTCGAATCATTTGTCTTAATGCCACTTGTTGAATTTTAATCATGTAGACAGAGATATTTTTCTATATTTTTTTATTTCTTATTAGCATCATTTAACATGTGAGATAAGGGTTAATCTGAGGGGTCGAGATAAGTTACAATAATTTTCTTTCTCGATTACTGCTTCCGAAATGGTTGAATTGTTGGAGTAGCAACTGTAATTTTCACACTTAAGTCGTAGATGAATTTATTTGATGCCTAAACTACGTCGTGTTAGGGAAATGAATGATGTTCAAATCTTTTTTCTTCTTATTTATGTATGTATAGATATTTTATAATTGTTAATGTGTATAGATATTGATTAATTTTGTTTTGAGTTTCATGTGGCATGTTTCAAACGGTAGCTTACTATGTTAAATTGTAGAAGATTAAGTATGAACGGTAATGGCTCACGATAAAATCGATTGAGAAGGCTCTTTCTTTATAAAAGAAGTAGTGTTAGGAACTAGTCATTAAACATTAAAAAATTCCGGATCAAATTGCAGTATAAAGCACATGCTTTATTTTCTAATAATTTCTAATAATTATAATAATAAAGCATGCTTTATTTTCTAAATAATTGAATACATGATTTTCTTTTATCAGAAACAATCAAATATTTCAAACAAATAACCTAAAAAAAGTTCAAATGATCCTGGAAATCTGTTTTTTTTTTCTGGCTTGCAGTTACAAGAAATATTTGCTCCCTGTAAAAAAAATACGGATCAAATTACATTAAAAGGCACCTGCTCTCTGAATGTCGGCACTTTTTGCCGTAAAATCCATTTTTACCGGAATATGTTAAGGAACATAAAATATGCAATGCCGTAATCTTTACAGTAATAACTATAGTAAAATCCCTGAAAAACTCTAATTAAATAAATATTACTTTAAAAACAACGGTATAATATTTTACAATAAAAATGGATTTTACGGATGGTACTATATACTATAATTTGATCCCGACTTTTTTACATTGTATGGAAATTACATTAAAAAAAGAAATATTTTTTTTACATGGTTTCAAATTTAACGCCTCCCTATCTTTTAAAACATAAGTTAAAATGTATTTGTATTTGTCGAGAACATTTTGCTTAAAACATACTTTAAAATTCTTATAAATGACAAAGATATACATCGAATAGACGCGCTTATGCCTGGAGTATGTTTTCCAAAGTTTCAAATTCGTGTTTTCTGAAACGAATTAATTTTTCGAATTTATTTTACATAATGCACCTAATTTTGTATAAAATCAGCTTTAATTTATCTACGATTTTGTTTCTATCTAACGTTTTTACTATGAGTTCAGAATGTGTGAGTTTTTTCAAAAAGTTAGAGTGGAGAAAATTCTATTTGAAAATCATTTTTAAAGCTGTCTTATAGGTTTTAATAATTTTTTTTTCTTCATTTTTGTTGTCTTTTTTTTTGTTAATACAGTTATTAAATCGAAATGTTGTTTAAAGGGTAGCATTTTCTTTCTTTCTTTTTAATATTACCCAAGTCCAGAAAAGTATTTTTTTCCAGAAGACTTTTTTTATTTATTTTTTATTTTTATTTATATTTTTCATAATTTGTATTGTGCGTTATTTCTACTCTAGTTAATAAAATTATCTAGAGTAGAGCGAGGCCCTTGAATATTCTATTTCTATTATTATTTCATACAATCAAAATATAAAATTTGTTTTAGTTATAATCAACATTCTATAAGTTTCATAGAACATGAAATACGAAGAAAATTACTGAAAGAGTATCATCTTAAGAAAAAAAAAGCTTAATACAATTTGATTTTTTAAGAATATGAAAATCAAAACAATAAACTCACAATATTCTACGCTTCATTTCCCTTTATTACTAATGTGTGTGCATGCATATATATACATATANTATATATATATATATATATATATATATATATATATATATATATATATATATATATATATATATATATATATATATATATATATATATATATATATATATATATATATATATATATATATATATATATTTCTTCTTATTAGATTCAAATAAAATCTCGTCTTAAGAAAAAATTTTAAAAAAATTTCAAAATTAAAATTAAAAGTGAATTTTTCTTGCAATAAGTTATAACATCTGAAAAATCAAAACAAAAATCGCATGAAATTCTAAGATTCATTTCCATTAATTAATGATGCACGTTTCACTCAAACTTTCGTAATTACATTTTGCAAATAAACGTTTATTCCTATAATTACATCAGTATTTTCACAACTTTAAATTTGAAGAGAAATTAGGCAACTGGAACTCATACAATAGTAAGAATATAAAATTAGGATTACAAATATTTTAAGAATTTTTCTTTTAAAAATCTTATTTCGCTACTTCAAATTAAATAATTATACGTTAATTTGAAATGAATTGGTTACATCAAATGTAGAAACTAATACAAATAAAATGTTATTCGAAAGGATATTGAAAATTAATGTAGATTAAGAACGTAGATTAATTCCCTTTAAAGAAGATATCAAATATAGTCTTATTATCGTTGAAAAAATAATACAATATGATGCTTGGCCAAAGAATACGTGATAGAAAAATTATAGAAAACTATAGAAAAATTAAAACGAAAAACACACAGAATTCCTGGCTTCATTTCTGTCAAATAATAATGCACGATTCAGTCAAACTTTCGTGAGTCAATGGTAATTGGAGTTAGGCAAATATACGTTCATTTCTATCCTAATATCTGTAACTCTTTTCTGAAGAGAATTAATCAATTGAAATTTATGTAAATATTAAGATTTTAATATTAATTATAGAATTTTTATTTTTAAAGGCTTATTCCTCTTCTGCAAATTAAATCATCATATGTCATTACACAACAAATTGCTTATATTAAGTGTAGAAGTTAATACAAATAAAATATTACTCAAAAGAATATTAAAAATGAATAAATAATTCAATTTAGAGAAGATATCAAATAGTAATGGAGTTTCATCTAGAAAAAAAAAAATTATACAATATGATGTTATAACTATCGAAAAATCAAAACAGAAAACACACAGAATTGTAGCTTCATTTCCATAATTAATAATTCATGTTCTATTCAAACTTTCGTTAGTTACATGCAATCAAAGTTAGACAAATAAGCGTCCATTTCTCTCATTATATCAATATTTTCACAGCTCTAAATTTGAAGGGAATTAATCAGGTGAAATTCATACAAATATTAAGGATGAAAATTCAGGATAAAAATTAGGATTGCATACATATTAAGAATTTTTCTTTTTAAAATTTTATACCGTGGGTTCTAATTAAATCTTAGTATGTCAATCCACAATAAAATTCTGACAATAAGTGTAGAAATGAATACAGATAAAATATTTTTCGAAAGAATATTAAACATGGATGCATATTAAAAATGAATAAATAATAAAAAACAACTCCTTTTAAAGAAGATATAAAATATTAATAGAGTCTTATCTTGAAAAAGAAAAAAAAAATGATACCATAACTAAGGAAAAATCGAAACAGAAAACACACAGAATTCTAATCTTCATTTCCAACAATCAATTATGCACCTTTCAGGCAAACTTTACTGTGTTATATGCAATCAAAGTTAGCCAAACTATCATTAGTTAGTCACAAAAGTTATAACTATCTAACTAAAAGTTAAACTATCACAAAAGTTAGTCCATTACTATCATTATATCAATATCTATACAACTCGAAAAGTAAAAGGAAGAAAACTACTGAAATTCATATAAATATTAAGAATAAAACTCAAGATAAAAATTAAAATTGCATACATATTAAGAATTTTTCCTTTTAAAACCTTATTCCGCTTGTGCAAATTAAATCTTTACATCAATTCATAACAAACTGCTTATCTTAAGTATATTACCAATAGAAATAAAATATTATTCAAAAGAATATTAAAAAGGAATGACTAACAAAGATGAATAAATAATAAAGAATAATTCATTTTAAAGAAGATATCAAATACTAATAGAGACTCATCTTAAAAAAAAAAGATACAATATGATGTTATAAATATAGGAAAATCAAAACAGAAAAAACACAGAATTCTAAGCTTCATTTCCATCAATTAATAATGCACGTTTCACTCAAACTTTCGTGAGTTATATGCAATCAAAGTTAGCCAAATAAACGTCCATTCCTATCATTACATCAATATCCATACAACTCTACAAGTGCAGGGAATGAAACAACTGAAATTCATGCAAATATTAAGGATAAAAATTACGTGATGCACGCTCAAAAAATTATGCCATTTTAATCACACAACAGCGATCAATTGAGAGATTGTAAGTTTGGTGGGTGGATAACGTACAATGATTATTACGAACATGAAGCTTGCTTCTAAAGTCATACAAGTTTTTATTTATATTATTGTATTTTTTACTTTTTGGATGGTCGAGCGAGCAAATTGTTAATAATAGGTAACTAAAGAATTTTTTTTTATGTGTTTGTGAACAGCAATGGTTGGGCAATTATTGATTCATTGGAAGAGGTACGATTCGTCGAATGTTTGATGACAAACACCTGTAGAATTCACAGAAATGTTTCTGTCATTGTAGTTTTGGTGGTTGCTAACGAGAGTTACAATTGCGTCGAACCATTACGTAGTTTTTTTAAACACAAATTATCTATTAACTTGCACTTTTCTAAAGTATAAAATTCTGGAGATTTTATAATATTTAGAGCTTAAAATATAGGGGGAAAAGGGGTAATACCGGTTAGCTGAGATTCGAAGTCCTGCTGGAGCTGACCTATTTGACCTAGGAACTGTTAAATTTAATTACGATATTTATTATTAAGTTGCATATAATATATCATTCCTGCGAAGTCATTAATGTATTTTTTTTTTATTTATGACTTTATATACAGAAAAAGTTATATCACCCGGTTTTATGCCACTAGTGAAAAAAAACCGGGTACGCGTGTGAACTCTATGGGAAATTTAGGAAAACTAGAATTTCAGTGAAAAAGTAGCAGACATCTCTATTTTTATGACAATTTATTTTATTTTATTTTATCCGTCGTTGAACAGCTGACCCAATTTTGGGTTTATAACTACTAATGTTCAATTCCGTCGCCTTGTAATTTTGAACCAATCCAGAAGACAGGGAAGCTTCTGGATCAGTACTCCCAGAGATATTGATTTGTTATGGGAGCATGTAGGGCTTTGCAACTCGACAGATTTAACATGCATGAGTCACCATTTACTACACGGGGAGTCTGCGGCCGGCGGGGATCGAACCCACGAACTCTTGGACATGGGCCCAGTGCCCTACCAACCAGGCTCTCCCGGCCAAATTTTGAACTCTACATGAGACTTGGAGGAGCTGGGATTTAAACCTAGGACATCTCGCAGGCGAGGCGATTAAGGAGGGGAGAGAGAGGGACAATGTCCTGGTGCCCAAGGCAGTTGAGCGCCCGACCAAAAAACCTTACAAAAATGTAGTTCTTGTTAATTAGTTTTCTTTTTTAAAGAAAATTGCAGAGAATTTCTTTATATTTTTATGAAAACTAAGATTTTGCATAAAGGGTCTTCATACAAAATATGAAAATAAGGTTTCTTGCGCTTTGAAGAAGGGACACAGAATGGTCTCGAGGCCCCTGGCCTGGCCGTGGAGACTCTTGAGACCTTTGTTCAAGCTTGGATTTAGTTGTTTTCTTCTTCCACTGCACTGCAGTTTTCGTTGAAGTTTTAACCCCTTAATGTTAATTTTACTTTTTACGTATTTTGCCATATCTCAAATGAACTAAAAAAATTTTTTTCGCACAATTATAAAATTCTTTCAACCGAAAAATATTTCCATGCAAGAAAAAATAATTACCTTTAGCAATTATTTATTCTTTATTATTTATTATTTTATTTAATAATCGTCGAAAAAATTTGAACTGTAAGGTTTAAAATTTTTTTTACATTATTTAAAAGGATGTAATTTTACATGACAAAAAACAAAATTTCAGCGAAATCAGTCAAGCAGATCATGAGAAATTGAACTTTAAAAAGGTCATGTTTTTAAAATTCGATTTCTCAGGAACTTTTCGACCGATTTCGTTGAAATTTTTTACATTTCTATATAAAATTGCATTCATTAAAATTATTTAATGAAAATTGCATACTTCACAATTCAAATTTTTCGATTATTATTAAGTAAAAAAAAAATAGTAAACAATTACCAAACGTTATTTTTTGCATGGAATTATCTTTGAATAAACGAATTTAATAATTGCGTGCAAAATTTTTCTATTATCTTTAAAAGTTCTCTAAATATAACGAAATGCGCATAAAGTAAAATTAACATTAAGTGGTCCAAATTTTGGACGGCGCACCTGACCAAATTATTGGGACCATATTTCCTAGATGGCGGCTACCTCCTATATTTAGGGGGTCAGAAATCCGAAACTGTTGAAAAAAAGGTGTGTTTATACAGAGAAAGTGTTTTTTTTTCTTCCTTTCGTCTGTTTTCGTAACTTAATATCTCGTCTACATTAATTATTTAACATAATTGAGGTCACCCCTCAAACATCCGATTGAGTTGAGTTCTAGAACGGGAAGACCCGATCATTAGATCAAAAGTTATTCAAGGTGGTCCAATTTTTATTTTGCGCACTGACATATGAAAAGCCTGAGTTCATCAAAATAGTTCTTAGAATTGTTTTCAGAGAGGTGCTTATCTAGTTTCGGGATTTTCCACTTGATATTAACACAATACAATGAAAAAATTCATAGTTTACACGGAAATCGCGTAGTACCTTCATATGTGCATTTTTTTTTGTTGCGTTTTTGATGTATACAACATGCCGCTCATGATTGAAATTAACTAATTTTAAAATAAGTTTATTTCTAAATGAAAGAGAAACTTGGCTGATGCAGTGCTATAGTCATTGTTATTTTTTAATCAATTCAGATTTTTTTCTTTATTTGTAATTTCTTAATTTCACCTTAGATTTTTAATTACTACGAGGCCTAACTTTCTATATTGAAAAGAATTTTCTTATTTTTTTTTTCTCCGCTTTGATCTTTGCGTAGGAAAATGCTGTATCTGAAAATGCTGCCGAAATATGGCAAAATTTACCATGTTTCTGGATTTATAAGAACACCAAAACGCAAGGTAATACTTACCGAAGCGCTTAGGTCATGATTTCGGTAAAATTAACAATAAATTATTGTTTTTAACAAGTGTTAAAGTTTGGTAAAAGTGATAAAATTTAGTAATTTTATTATAATACCTTAGAACATTGCATAAAAATTATTTATTCTTTTAAATTTAATTTTCAGTTTAATATTTGCTGCAGCATGAGTGTATATTTGTAATGAATATTTGTAAAATGTATATTGCTACTAAGTGTGATAAGAACTATTATTTTAAAAACCACAATTTCCGGTAAACCGTAACCATATGAACGGAAAATTATCAAATGAATGGTTTAAATACTGTGTTATTTTGATTTCATTACTGGAATTATGTATTTTTTTAATTTTATTTTATTTTATTTATTCATTTATTTTTTATTTTTAAATACCAGAATTGTCTTTACCATACAACAAGGTAATTTTATCAGAATTTTTCCCCATGTACATATCGTAATAGTTTGTGAATTAGAAAGTATTATTTATTACCCATAATAGTTATTTCTTTTATAAAAAATTTGAAGCGGATGAAAAAAAAATCTTTTTTTTAAACAGAAAAACGCAATCTGAACAGTATTCAACTCAAGTTGAATAAAATATTCAAAGTTAAAAATAAGTCTGAAAGAAAATAGATAAGAGCTCCACCCTTATTTTTCGAGAGATTCTTAGTTATATATAAGTAAATTCTAATAACAGTATTTGCTAAAACGAAAAAAAAGAAAAGAGAGAAAAAGTAAATGACGTCTCTATTTTCATTGTAAGATAACAGCTTGAAAATTTTGCTTAAAAAATTAAATTTATGCTTTTTTATATATGTATCTTTTATTATCAATTACGAACTTGTTATACCACTTTCATTTGGAAATTTCTTTCAGCGATTCAGCAAATGGGAATTCTCCTTTTCAGAACGAGATTTTGTTGAAATCCAAACGAGATATTGTTGACTTCATAGATCAAAATTATTTAGCGAATTTTTATATTCAGAATTCAAGACTGATATAAAGAAGGAAAGAAATTCAAGGAAATATTTATGCTGTTTATATCATATATCATATCATCTTTTAATCATTATTTTGTCTTTATCGTCAATTTGTTGTTTGGATTACTCAATTTGTGTTTCATTATGCTTATTAATGTTTTAACAATTATTTTTTAACGCATTAATAGTGAATTACAACGTTATAGAAATCAAACAGAGTATTGCAATTTTAATTTTCATTATTATAATCATTATTTATTACATTTAATTATTTTTATAAAGGCATATGCACATGTGGTCAGACTTCACACGTCATTAAGGATGTAGCGGACTGTGAAAATGAAATTAAAAAATTATTTCAATGCGAGATATTTGAAACAACTAATCGCATTATTTTTTCAAAAAACTGATGAATTCATAAATAAAAAACCTGAACTCTTACAAAAGAATATTTACAAAATAAATACTTAAATAAATAAAAATTAATAAATTACAGGGCAGCATTCCTTTTTTAAAAAAATATCGAGAACGAGATCGTATATATAACCAAATAATTATTGATCATGAAAACATTTTCTAATTAACCCTTTGTAGGGCCATTTCTCTTTAGTATTATTATGTGAAAATATTTTTGGGATTGAGAGTGATTTATAAAAAGAAATTTATTTAGCTTCGTACCTATAATCATTATGCACAAGAAAAAAAAATAGCTCCCCAGTGTTAGGGATCCCTAAGGAAAGTGGGTTCTTGCCTTTCTTTTGCAAGTTTAGAAAGGTATAAGATGTATAATATTCCCACTTCCGCCATTGATGCTTTTTTTCAGGTAAAGTGTCATTGTGTGATATTTCTTACATTCATGTTTTTAAGGCAAAGTGTCATTGCACGGTATTCCCATCATTAATGTTTTTTATGTTAAGTGCCGCTGTCCAGTATACACTTACCCGGTATCTCTTGTACTAATTTTTTTTAAGTGTAAGGGCTATTACTTGTAATTTCTGACACTTACGTATTTTCTAATATAAGTCAAGGGAAATTCGTGGAGAGAGTAAAAAAAACTTACTACGCAAGAAAAATGAACTATTATAACAATATAAAATAAAAATTAATACAAAGTGAGGCAAACTCAAAGCTTCAAAATATCTTCAAATGCGTTTTGTTAATAAGGGTAATATTTTATTTTCGCTTTCCAAATTTTAAAAAAATAGAAAATAAATACTTGTATCTGTTTGAGGAAAAAGGCCGACATTCATATATTTCTCAACCTGCAAAAGATATGGAACAATCTACTACAATGAGGATGTATCTTGGCTTGTAATCTTGCTTCCGGGATAATCATCAAGAATTCTAACCAATTTTTAAATGCCGATGTAAAGCGAAAAATTAAAAGTATGCTATTTTCTTTATACTTCAATCAATTATTCGTCTTTTTTTTAAACGTTCTAAGATAGTTACAATGCTTATAGCGGAATATTGGATTATATAAATAAAGATATTATTGGAAATAAGTCAGCTTAGAAGTTCCTATGGCGGTTTTTCCCATTTGTTCAGCAACGCTACCTTCTGACCTTAGTTGGTTTTCGTAGAGAAATAGTTAATTCTGTTACCCTCCCCTGAGTTTGTTTTGACATGCTGTTTAAAGTAAAGGTTTGGAGAGTTGGCAGTCAAATCCATCCAGTAAATCTTTTCACTTTCTAGAAGACCATCAACTAGATTTACAATGGGCGGCAAAAAGCGAACACTATGAAGTGAACACTTTTGATCAGATTTTTACCTACTAGGACTCAATATAGGACTCAATCAATAGGACAATGTAGGATTTGATCAATAGGCAATTAAGCTGGGATTTCCAGTTAATGAAACTAAAACAAAACATCTTATTGCCACCGGAGATAAGCATAATTTCACAAACATTCAAAGTTTAATACTTAGTGAGGAACAGTTTGAACGAGTGAAACAAGTCACCTATTTTCGCGGATTAGCATAGCCTGGCTGGTACGACTTAGGGCTCGTGTTCGAATCCCACCGGCTAACGAATCACCGTGTTTTAAGTAGTGGTGACTGGTGCATGGCAAATTTGTTGGGGTCACAATGTCCTCCAATTTCTCATAGCAAATCAATACCTCGGGGGGTACTGAAATGGAGATTGATCATTCTCTGGTTCAGGTCAAAATTACGATCTGTGGATGAATGAATGGAGTATGTCCTAACTATAAAAATGGGATGTGACGTGTGTGTGGCTGAAGTCGTATTTTTGAACATAGATGGCGTCAGTGAAAGAAAACAGGGTAAGGTTAATTTCACTTTCTGCTTATTTCGACTTGTCTTCAGAACTAATAAAGCGAATCAGAAATGTTTGCATACGATTATAAAAAGTGTTTATTCAAACATAATTCCACGCCAAAAATCACTTGTAATTTATTATTATTCGTTATTTTATATTTTATTGATGGAGCTAAAATTATATTAATTAACATTTTAATAAAAATTTAAAGATACGACTCCTTTGAGATTGCGAAATAAGCAAAACTGACTACTCTCCAGCTTATTAGCAACAAGAATTATCTTCCAGATTGCAGCTATCTCCTTTCGCATATTTAGAGGGTCACGAATCAGAATCCACCAAAAAATTAATTAAACATTGGTAGTCAAAATTGTGTCGCCTGTTCAACGACTGTAATGAAATGAAACGTCCACATCAAAACCAACGAGAGGACTTAGATTTCATGCGCAGATTGCTACGCTCATATGCCAATTGTTCACATAGGATGTGAGGATCGAACTTATAACCCCTGGTTCTCCACCAGCGGCATGAGCGAAACCTTTATCGAATGCGCTAACAGAACACAGGCTTACAAACTATTAACATTGAGTCTTTGTAGGACTTAAAAATCGAATCATTGGTTTGGAAGTTAATCAGGAGGTCTACACTATGCAGCCACGGGTTAAAAATAAATTTGGATTAACTGCAAATTTCTAAAATTAAATTTGGACCAACTGCGTCTTGGAGAAATGTACATAGATCTCCAAGACCTTATCCAAGACCTCATACTAGTCAAATTACCTTTCTCTAAGATATTAAAGGTGTGCGGGCATTCAACAAGAAGTTAATTCAGTCTGTAAAATCTCCGTTGTCGAAAAGGTCAATTTCCTGGTTATTGGGAGGACAGATATTTGAGAGATTTTGCATAGCGTTACGGTTCAACGTAATTCTCTCGCAAATGCTATTTTAGTTCAATAGCGCATGCGTGAAAAATTTTTCTGCAAATTGCAAATTCACTAAGGGGTGGGAAATTAAGTTATCGCAGCCCTTACTCAAGACAAGCGCTATGCAAAATTTCTGTTTTTTATTACTGGTTTTCCCTACATGAAAATGTAAACCATTTGAATCAGGGACCAGTTATGTTCTGCACAACAGCTGTAAAAATGTTTGTGTATGTGTTACAATTGCTGTATAAAAAAAACCCCCACCACTTTTCATGAATATTCAATAGTGGCATTGCCCCTTTTAAAGTAACTTTAAGTATATATGCTATTTAATATATAACCTTTAAACCTATTAAATAATAACCTGTTAAATATATATA